>NC_090932.1:1174612692-1174915722 GCF_040938575.1 Ambystoma mexicanum | reverse complement strand
CTGATGAATTGGAGTGTGCTGGAAGATAAACAATTGGTTTTTGGTATCCAGAATTAATAGAGAAGGTTAAAGCACACTATATAATTAGATCCTCCAAGCTACTAGCGGAGGAGTTACAGGTATTTTTTCAGTTCCTTAGAATTCCATTGAGAGAATGTATTTTGAAATGATTGTGCAATTGTGTTTAAAATGCTTTAATTCCCACTCAGGGTGTTGAAAAAGAAGCAAGAGCTCCTGTGTTTGTTGTTTTGTCCCATTTCCCTTCCCCCCTATCTGATCCACACTGTAAATTAAAAGTGAGGCACAGAACAGCTGAAGAGGTTCAGCAGCTCCTACAGAAGGCAAAGCAGGAGCATGAGAGTATAACATGGCATACATGCCACATGACCCATCTCCAAATGTAGTCCCCTATTCACTCTCTGAGAGTGCTTACGCCATGCACTAATTGGCATACACAATGTCCCCAATCCGTACAGTAACACTTTCTTCCACTCCATACATTCGGGACCCTTTCATACTATATCCTCTTTCAGCTATCCTTCCAACATCCAGTACCCCTCTGGCACAGCAATACTTTTTGTTAACAGACAAGACCTCTGTAACTCAAAAGGATAAATATTTTAGTCTCCAATCCATGTATCCAGTACTACTCGCACAGCACAAAATCAACATGAGGTACTACTCATTTAGTACAAAATAAACTTCAACATCCTTACACCTTACATATTCAATAGGCACCTGACTCCAAGCACACTACCCCTTACTCCACTATAACCACATTGCCCAAAATACACTGTGGTGCACTATACTCCACCTCTGTCTCCATTACTCCAATCCATAACAACACACACTCCCTAGAAATGCCAAACAAGGCATTTCTAGTATTGCATTCACTTCCTACAGTCCATGTGCTGCTTCGGCAGTGCTAACCTGCAATTAATGTGCTTCCTAAACATTTCTACTAACACACTAATCATCCTTCCTATCTGCTTCACATAGACATTTATGCTACAAGTCCTTTAGCACTTCCGCAGTTCAAAAACCTGCAAATTCTCAAAGTGTTAATGGCTAACACCATTCTAAACTATTCAAAGCTAGGATTCTATGTTTTTGCTAGATTATTCATGGTGTGGTCATTGTGTAGGTCAATTAGATGTATGTAATAGTTGTATAGATGGAGATAATTGTGTATTTGGTGATGAATAAAACACATTATTAAAACCTGATATTATAATCATCTCAGGTTTTTCAGTGTTTTGGTACGAGATTCTTTAATCCCAAAAGGCAGATGCAATGCATTTTGATGTTTGATCAATGACCTGGTTCCTGTTGGGGGATAGCTCTATCCAAAGTGTTTAATTTTATGGCATACACATCCTACATTGAAAATGAAGGTGAGGAAGGGACATGCAACAAAACAAAAAAATAGCCGGATCCATGCTTTATTGCCTATCCCATAGTTAGTTTTTCTGCTGACTCATACAGAGAAAGTCAGTCACATTTCCCTACATTTAAGATCCCTTTCCTCAAGACTTTGACAAAATTGTCTGGTTGGGAACGGTAGCAAATACAGGCAAGAGCCAGATATATTCTTTCAACTTTGCATCAGGTCTCGAGCCAATGGTGCCTACTGTTCATGAACAAAGTCTACTGGTATGGTACTGGAGAAGGGCTGGGAAGAGCACACTGCCAGCCAACAAGTACCAAAGGGGATTTGTCCTGTTGGGGGTACCACCAAAATCATTTGAAAGAGTTGAGGTCTCTGAACAAGAAGAAAAGGCGAGAAGGAACCATGGAAATCCCCTTTACAGACCAGATGGATGCCTCCTAGACAGAGATGGCGTCCTTTCCTTCCAGGAGGCACACACAGTGTATTTCTGATTTAGACCGGGTTCTGACGGATCGACTTCAGAACACCACCATAACAGAGAGGCAGGGAACTACAGAGATGTTAAGCTCCCATTTCTACAAAGAAACATACCTACATTCATAGTTCTGGATCACTTACCCACAAGACCTAAAGCCAAGTTAATTAGATATTGTACCATCTACTCTACATGCCCATTGTGCATTGTGACAACATACGATCGACAGAACACTCATGACTCTAGGTAATTCAACACTTTGATTACTCTGGATAAAGTGGTCAGGTTTGGGTTGGACCAACTCCTACTAAACTGAGGCTATCATTTCCCCAAACAAAATAAGGTAGCGTGCCTGGCTGTCAAATGCAAAATATGAATATGACAGGTGGAAATCAAAAGAAATAAGAGAAGGTTCCCAGTTCTAAATAGGCGATGTGGCCTTTAAGTGCACACAATCAGTCTTTTGTATTGTTTCTTCTGTGTCCGTCCAGGGGCGCTAGTTATTCATGCGGCATGTGATGGGAGTGATGCCTGACTGATCTTGGGGTTTCTACAATGAAAAAAGTGCAAATGCCTGTTCTAAAAGGTCCACATGTCCTTATTCAAAGTTCTCTAACTTACTACTACACACAGAACCATGGATATAGCCCCCAGCTAGCTTGTTGGCTAGGTCAAAGCCCCAAGGCCATAAGCAAACTTCTACCAGCAAGCACTTCCGTCTCCCCCTTGCCTTCAGGGATTACCTTCACACCAATAATGTCACTTCCTTTTCAAGGGCGTTAACACTCGCTTACCAGCAAATGTGTCTTCTCCCTTGCCAGGGTTGTTGCCAGAGGTTATGGTCACCTCCCAGTCATGGGCTACCCTTCTGTGGTTGAGCCCCAAATAGCTCTGGCATTCCCCTTCTGTTCTTTGGTTCCTGCTATGGATTGTATATAGCCCGACAGTATGCTTTTAGCAATTGCCCCTCCCTCCTCTGTGACCTTTTTCAGGGCTTGACATAATGCCCTCAATGTGCTGTTACTTTTTCTCTTTACTTGGGTATATTTTCTATCAAGCAGCTGAGTGGCAGCCTTTAACAGGACGTGGGTTCTCCTCTCCTGCTCTCTGGTTACACCTTCCCTCTGAACCAACGTCCTAACTGTGCCAATTCCTTCTCTTCCCTGCATCCTTTTATATGGCTGTACTTGACTGATTGCCCAACTTGCTTCAGGTATGGGCCTCCAATTTCCTTGTTGGCTGCAGGTCGTGGGATTGGCTCTGCCGTAGTTTCTCCCGCTCCAATTCATGTGTTTTGCCTTCCTGCCATATGTTTCTCAGGTGTTGCACATTTTCTCCCTTCTTTCCATTGGCTAGCTGAGAAACTTGTTTGATGTGGAATGAGTGATTAAAGCCTCAGTTTGCCATCTTGGGAACAGGAAGCAGTGGAGACCCTTCCTGACTTCTACAATGAGCACCTTCTGCCTAAGAAATAAATGATTGGATGCCTGTTTGACCTGAGGCTGCCCTGATATGGGGAACAATGTGTGAGCATATCTCAAGTGATGTAGCAGGGCTTCACAGTCTTAGTGTAAAGTCATCATCACAACTACTCTGCTCCAGCAGCCTATTAGAGTATGGGGAACGGTAAAAGCCTCCATGCTTAAAAAATTAAGGATTGATTATCTGCAGAGAAATGTTTGGGACTGTAGGTGCATGCTCAACAACTGGGGTTCCTTGCCAACATGTACACCTCTGTGCCTAGCTCTATTCTGATCTATCTGAGACCTTATGTGGTACAGGAGGTTGGGGTTAGGGAAATACTCTTGGAAATTCCCTTTGCACCTCTTCCTGGTAGCTCCACACTGCAATTATGGGCCTTATCATCGGCACTTGACTGGGATCAAATTACTAGGCAGAGTATACTTTTCTCTTAAAGCATAATTTATTAGGGGTACTTGTACAATATTTATTTATTTTATTTATTTGCATTTTTAAAGCGCTCACACAGCCCGGGGGCATCGAGGCGCTGTTACAGAATATGTCTCTTAGTTGCATATTTATAACGCGCTTAGTACCTGGAGGTTTCTAAGCACGGACCCGGGGATTGGACCTGTGTTGCTTCGTGTTGTCTTGTTTCCAAGGCAAGCACATTGCTGCTGAGCTATCCTCCCGGGACAATGGAGGTCCAAAACAACAAACTAAACCGGTCTTCACCAAACAAACTAATCAGGATGGATATTCTCTCCAGGGTCAGGGTAGTGTCCCAGGAATTTACCCAAAAGTAAAATGTCCCTCAGGGAAGTGTTCAAACAAAAGTTGCTGATATTTTTGGGCCGGGTTTCCAGTTAATCCCCTGGTGCCGGTTTCCAGAGGTTCCTGAACCGTGCTGTTGCTGGCCTCTAGATGTTCCTCAACCCTCATCACAGTCACAGTCTCGGATTTTAAGGATTCACACACCCTTCGTAAGGATGTCAGGCAGACCTGTTCCTGGCCTGCCATTTACAGTGGCCCTTCTCAAGAAGGAAGAGGTAGGGCCAGAGTTTCTGCTCTAGAGAAACAAACTCCTCAAGTAATTCAATTTCCTGGGGAAAGAGGTCCCAGCCATTTGGCCAAGCCATGATGGAGGGTTCTCTGGTCTCCTGGACCTACCCACTCCATCCTTGCTGGGTCTTAGTCCTCTTGTTTGTCTCTATGAACTGGAGGTACACACCCTACCCTATGCTTGTTCCTCCTCCTCCTCACTCCAACACTTACGTCAAGCCAACCAAGTCTGCCAGAACTTTCCTGGTCTGACTAGCTCTTGGTTTTTCCACCACCTCCTGCAGTCTTTCAATTTCCTCATGTTCCTCCTCAAAGCCCCTCTGTATATTTAATTCATCTTTACTTATTCAGACCACCTATGAGTGTTCAATCTCCTTTTTATTTTCTCTTATCACCTCAGTCTCTAATCTGCTTTCCAAACTCTCTTTGACAAAGGATTGCATGTTTCTCAGCCTTCTACCCAACACCTCCCGATATTTTCCAATCTCTTGATGTTCTGCCATCTACTTATCCTTGTGTACTCCAAACCTCTTCTATTACTAACCACCTCTATACTGTCACCTTCCACCTTACAATTGTTTTGTGTATAGTCATTAATCTCAAAGTTTTTCTCTCCGCTTTCCCACCTTGACATCTTTGGGTACTTTCTTCGATCCTTTCAAACACCACCCTTTGCCATTCTAGTCTCAGCTACAGGCTCATTATTCTCAAGCCTGGGGAGGCACTGGACCCCCTCGATGACGCCACTGAAAATTATCAGAACAAGGCAAAAGATTGTCACATCCGACTGTGTTACAGTACCTTGAACATTAAGTATTTTGAGTGTCTTTAGGCAGATCTACCCGGAACTTCTAGAAAATGTGGGACGGTCTGGTGCTTAAGTGGGGCTGGGGATCGGACCCAAAGGAACGGAATTCCCCCAGTATATATAAATGTGGAGGTGGGAGCAGTGATTAAGAGTTCCTGCAGGGCAAAGAGAATTATTCATCCCACCCACAAGCATATCTCGAGCAGGAGACCCTGCATTGAGTGTGCATCAAATAGCCAATGAGAGTATGTAGCCTTCTTGACAGGTTGTTGCATGCTGGAGAAAGCACTCACAGGGGCATGGATAGGAAGAAAAAGGTGTTGGGGCCGGACCTTTGGGGTCATGGGTCTCATGCCAGTGCCTAGATTAGCGTTTCCACTCATAACCTCACCAAGAACCTTAGGAGTCCTTACCAGACTCCCTGGAGTATTGAAGGACACACTTGTCTTTACTCACTGAAGGAGGACTGCCTGACCAACAGTAAAGACAAATTGTCAGAAAATAAATCTTGTTAACAGGGATAATGGAGAGGTGGGAGGAATATGAAAATAAACATGTACTCACCTGAGGCTTTAAAAGTCTCTTTTGCTTTTGTGCTATGCAATCTAGGAGATCATGCACACTAGCAAAAGCCAATGTAGAAGTTCACAGCAGGAGCCCAATATTTGCAGACTAAAAGGAAAGGCAGTTTCAGAGTGCACACAAATGAGGGGGCCCGGGCCTGGGCAACTATGACAAGGAAGACACTTTGAGGACTAAATAATTCCTGAAATAAGGACTGAGGTGCCCCAGAAGAGTCTTTTGGTTATGGGAACTAGTATAGAAGGGGTAATGCAGTTTAGAATTGAGGTGTTCGTTTTAAGTTACAGTAATTAAAGTACAAACATAACAGGAGTAATGCATGGATGGCAAGCTGCACAGGTCCTTTACACAGAATAGCGGGTATAATACAGGATACAGTTAGCCATTCCTTTAAATGTAGATGCTGAGTACTTTGATGACACAACATGCATATGTAAGAAGTTTGGTGCACAGCCATAGCTCTGGATGAGTGGTACGGGATGGCAAGAGATACAGGTTGGGGGGCTAACAGCACAATGACAAGAGTGACATTGGGAGTGGAAAAGGTACATGGAAAGGCTGACAGTTGAGGTTTAAGGTGCCCTAGCACTGGTGCTGGAGGTGGGCAAGTCTTAGAGTAGCAAAGGCATTGCCTATCACATGTGAAGCATTACTAAAGATGTCTGGTGGCAAAGCACGGAAATGATAGACAACAGGAAATCAGATATACACTAATGTATATATAGAGAAAAAAAGGCTTAGAAACTCAGAAAGCCACGGGCATACATCTACCTACTCAAGAATGACAGTCTTCACCAGTGAACACCCAACAGTGATTATGTTCAACTACTTTCACTGCAAGTGCCCACATCAACAAACAAACTGTAACTGCTGCATTCCCAACACACACACGTCTGTCTTGAGCTGGAATGTATTCTCTATAAACAGGACCACAAAAGACAATGTTTCAAAATAAGAGAACAGAATGAATAAAGTATGGTTTTTGTGAAGAACGTTCTGGCATTCTCATCCAACATTGCCCACCAAATTAAATGGCAAAGTGGGCAAAAGGTACTGTTACTGTCCCATCTTTATTGCCGAAATCTCCTACTGCTTTAGATATTATCATCCATATTTTAACAGTTGGGGTTCTAAAGAGTGAAGTGGCGACCAAACAGAGACTGGCTTAATGGAGAGGCATGAAATGGTTTTCTGTACATCTTCATAACTGTAGGAGCCCTGCAACAGAATGCCTATTGACCTTAAGAAAGGTGCCTCACTATCAGACTGCTTTGTGAATAAAGGGTGAGGCCCTGCTATCAGACTGCCTAGTGTCTGAAGACAGAGGTCCCATGTTTTACAGGCAGATAAGCCTACTCTATGAGACAACTTAGTTTCTGGATGCAGGAAATTCCACCAGGATACTGCCCCCCCCTTTTTACACTAGCTATTTTGGGGGAAAAAGGGGTCCCCCATCAGCATATTTAGTTAATGTTGGACTCTCATCCCGGTTCACACCCTACCGCCCACCAGCTTCCAATTTTCCCATGCCAGGGCCAATACACATTAGATTGCCTATTTTCAGAAGGCAGCACTCCCCCAGGCTGTATTCTTTAAAGGCATGGTTTCCACCATCTGACTGCATGTTTTCTGAAGGCAGGATTCCCCATTCAGACTGCCTATTTTCTAGAAGGAGGAGCTGTCCACATCAACTGCCTCATTTTTTAAAGGACGACAATCCTAATTCTACTGATCATTTCCTAAAGGGGTAGACCTCCCCATCAGATAACTCATTTTCCAGAAACAGAAAGTCACCAAGAGCCCCATTTTAGCACCAAGCAGCATGCCATTCATTTATAGTAAGTAATGGACCAAATATTGTGCAGGTGCTCATATTTGAGACATTTGAACTTGAATTCTCACGGTTTTTAATTTTAATTCCAAAAACAGAACGGCAGCCTGCCACAACACAATTATAAAATCTACACTGACTGGTTTGAGTTCATGGTTTTATTCAGAGACAATCATGTTTGTAATTTGGCTGTGGTCTAAAATAGTGTTCTTTTGCTACTCCAGGATGTTTCAACAGTGGTCGAAGCGAATGACAGGAAGCTAAACAAGAGGAGACAGGCGTCTTGTACGGAGGACTCAGCGGTGGGCTTGACTTAGCCAAGGCCACACTAATGGGCAGCAGATCCCCAGAGCCAGAGAAAAGATCCCACCAACCTTGGTGAACTGGTGCACAATGATGTGCAGGCAGTGCTTCTTCATATCCAGGGCCTGCGTCTTATCGGCGGCTTCTAGTATCTAGGGGAGACAAGAAAATGTACAATGTTAGAAAAAAATATTTATATCAGGTAAGGAAGATGCCTTTAAATGTCTGACACAAATTTCCACAAAAACCATATGATCATTAAAATACAGCAATGGCTGTAAACTTCCAGACGACCCTATGCGGAATGGTAAGGTATATAATCATTCAGGTGTGCAGAAGCATAATAGCAAAACGATGATAAATCTAACAGTGTCCATCGGTCCAATTGTTAGACTTGTGGGCAAACTCAGGATATCCCAAAAAGATGTTAAAAGTACTGGTCATCGTTCCTATTAAGAAACTTGTGCGTCAGTCATTGGCAGGTGGACCCATAATTAATGGACATCTCCTTATTTAAAGGTTATATCAGTCTATTAAGGTGAAAGGCTGGGGGATACCTCAAGGCAATGTGACTGCACGTTTTATAAAAATAAATCATTTGATCACGTATTCCGATGATGTTTATAAACACATACAAGTCTGTAATGCAAAGTCTGACACTCTTCCCTGGCCACATTCAAACCTGTCACGTTCTCTGTTGGTGGTTGAATCAGGCCCCCCTTCAGCACGTTCCCTGAACATGACTAACATGCAGGTATTCCCTGTTAATTTATGAAACATCTGTGTAATGAGTTTTCCAAACATATACTTTAAGGACACCAAGTTGGGATGCTGCATTTACCAGGATGACACGTGTAAGAAGCGCCAAGAAGAGGGAATGAGGAAAAGAGCATATTAAGGAAGATAGACATATGGATTAAGAGACATTGCTAATGTAAGCAACATGCTTTGACCAGCTCCCCTTTATTAAAGGGTTGGGAAGACTGCCAAAGGGAATAGTTTCTTACCTGTAACTCCATTTCTCCAGCATTGGTATCTTTCATGGATTCACATGCTTAGAATATTCCCCGTCGACAAACTGGGAACCTTCGGTAAGCTTATAAAGCCGTTTTCAATAGGAAAACGTTCGACACTTTCGTGTCCTATCTACGTCTTTTGGGCCACGCACGCACGCCCACTAGGACATAGCGCTATAAATGCCCCGCCCCCGCGGCTCCCTTCAGATTTTGACCCCTCCAAAGAAGAATGGGGTGAAACCAAGCACTACAAGACGATTGCATTTAGGGGAGGCCGGCGGGCGCCTGTGAATCCATGAAAGATACCAATGCTGGAGAAATGGAGTTACAGGTAAGAAACTATTCCCTTCTCCAGCATTGGATATTTCATGGATTCACATGCTTAGAATAGAATGCACAGCAGTGATCCTGAAAAAAGGAGGAGGAGGTGTGAATGCAATCCCGCACCCAACCAATCCTGCATATAGCGAATCACGTTTACATAAGATTCAAATTTAAAGTGTGCCACAGTAATTGCACAGAATATCCATATAAAGCCATAACAGTATACATAAACATACATTTATATCCATATATATATCCATATATATATATATATATATATATATATATCCATATATATATATATATATATATATATATATATATATATATATATATATATATATATATATATATCCATACATATATATGTCCAAATCAGCATAGACCCTTCTTGAAAAAGGGCTTACCTTATTGAAATAGTTGTCGCAAGATTGCTCTTCCCATTTGTATTTCGTCCGCATGCTGTCGTTCGAGGCAGTAGTGGCGGGTAAATGTGCGAGGCGCTGACCATGCTGCCGCCTGGCAAATGTCTGTCAGTGGTAACCCTGCCCACAACGCCGTCGACGACGACAAAGTCACCCTGGTTGAATGAGCTCTCGGACGTCCTTGTAGCGGTTTTCCCGCTTTTGAATAACAGAAGGCAATCATCGACGAGACCCATCGGGCCAGTCCCTGTTTTGAAATTGCCTTCCCTTTCGCCGAAGGGCCATATGCAATGAAGAGTTGCTGCATAGATCGAAGTTGTTGAGTTCGATGAAGGTAACATTTTAGAGCTCTCTTGATGTCCAAGGTATGTAGGACCTTTTCCGCAGCCGATGAAGGGGTCGCGAAGAAGGTGGGCAGGGCAATAGATGAGTGCTTATGATAAGTTGTAGGAACTTTCGGGATGAAACGTGGACTTGTTGACAGAATCACCTTGTCCTTGAAAAATCTGAGATACGGAGGTTTAGTGACCAACGCTTGTAACTCCGAGATCCGTCTAGCTGATGTTCTAGCTATTGGAAAAGCCACTTTCCATGACAAGAACTTCATCGACGATGGGGCCATTGGCTCAAAGGGTGGTTTCATTAACCCTGCTAGCACTATATTCAGGCTCCACGTTGGTGGAAAAAGTTTAACCGGAGGGAATGTTCGGAACAAACCTCTCATGAAGTGTTTCACTAACCTGTCGCTAAACAAGGGAGATGACTTCCTTCTTCTTGTGAACCTAGAGATGGCCGCCAGGTGAACCTTTAGTGATGAAAAGGACAATCCGCTTTTTGCTAGTTGTGGTAGATACGGAAGAAGCTGTTCCGGAGTAATCCTCACAGGCTGTACTCCCGTCTGTCCTTGACACCACGCACAGAATCTTTTCCATTTACACCTGTAGGACTTGTTGGTGGAAGGGGCTCACGCCGCTTGTAAGATCCTGCGACAGACCGAGGAAATGTTCAAGGCACCAAATTCTGGAAAGTCAGGAGCCAAGCTGTGAGATTGAGACTGTATGGATTGTGATGCCACACTTTTCCCTCGTCCCGGGACAGGAGGTTGGGAACCTTCGGGAACGTTATCGGGTGATCTGCTGACAGGTGGAGCATGTCGGAAAACCACGGCTGCCTCGGCCAAAACGGTGCCACCAGGATGACTCGGCACCTGTACCCGCGTATCCACTGCAGAGTTCTCCGTATCAGAGGAAACGGAGTGAAGGCGTAGGGGAACTTGTCCATCCACGGGAAGGAGAACGCTTCTCCCAGCGAACCTTCCTGTGGCCACCTGCTGGCATACATCTCGCACTTCTTGTTCCTCTTCGTGGCAAAGAGATCCAGCGGAGGCCGCCCCCATTTCTCGAAGACCTTCGACAATTGACCGGTGTCTATTTCCCACTTGTGGATCTGGTCCATATTTCTGCTGAGCGAGTCCGCCTGTTCGTTCCATACTCCTGGAAGGTGATGAGCTACGATGGATATATCGTGTTCAGAGCCCAGTGCCACACCTTTTGAGCCTCGATGGAAAGGGTTCTGGATCGTGTGCCACCTTGCTTCCTTAAGAAAAACATTGCAGTGGTGTTGTCCGTCAAAACTCTCACCGTGGACCTTCTGATGTGAGGCAGGAACGCCCTCAGGGCCCAGCACACTGCTCTCAGTTCCAGAACGTTGATGTGCAGGAGAGATTCCCTCTGAGACCAATGGCCTTGTGTTTGCAGAGTGCCCATATGTGCCCCCCAGCAAGTTAGGGACGCGTCCGTCACTATGGTTAACCGAAACTCCGGCTCCTGTAGGGGTACCCCTTTGGATAGATTCTGGACACTTTTCCACCACTGAAGAGCTAATAGGAGCTCGTCGTCGTCGTCGACGGTCAGCTTGTCTGACCAGAGGCCTTGAGCCTGTGTCCATCGGTCCGCCAGAAACTGTTGCACTGGCCTCATGAACAGGCGGCAGTTGCCCACCAGAGGAATGCAGGACTCCATAGCGCCCAGGATCGATGTATATTTTCTCACTGACAGTCTGGTATTGATTTTCAACTGACCTGCCAATCGACTGAGTTTGGTGATCCTGTCGAGGGATGGTTTCACTAACCCTGACTGGGTCTCGAACTGTGCGCCCAGGAACACCAAGCTTCTTGACGGTGTTAACGAAGATTTCTCAAAGTTTATCACAAACCCCAGCCGTTGTAAGAGGTTCATGGTGGCCTGCAGACTCCTGTCGTCGACATAGGGGAAGAGCCCCTCACCAACCAGTCATCGAGATACGGGTATACATGATGGCCTTGCCTTCTCAGCCAGGCTGCCACCGGGGCCAAACATTTCGTGAACGTTCTGAAGGGAAGATTTCAGTCCAAAGGGAAGTACTGTGAACTGGTAGTGAGTCCGCCCTACCACAAACCTTAGGAACTTCTTGTGTCTCCGACACATCGGTATGTGGAAGTACGCGTCCTGCAGGTCCGGAGACGCCACAAGATCTCCTTCTTGAACTGAGCGGATCACTTCTTGGAGCGTGAGCATTTTAAACTTTAAGCTTTTCAACGATTTGTTTAGCTTGCGCAGGTCTAGGATGGGACGCCACTTTCCGTTTGGCTTTTTCAACACACAGTATCGGAAATAAATCCCTTGACCCCTTTGGGACGACGGAACCAATTCTATAGCACCTTTTTGTAGCATAAGTGCTACTTCCTGCTGCAACACGCTCAGATGGGATTGAGCTACAAAAGCCGGTGGAATGTGCAGAGGGTTGCTTTTGAATTGCAGGGAATGTCCGTATCTTACAGTGTCCAACACCCATTGATCCGTTGTTATTTGCTCCCATTCGTTGATGTAACATGATACTCTGCCCCCCAGAACGTTCCGATGCCTGTCATTGCTGGTCCTTGGTCTGCTTATCCCTCGTCGACGACGAGTAACCTGCTCTCTTCTTGGGGGCCTGGTAGGTCCCGGTGACGTTTAGCCGCTTGCGAGGCTCGTCTGTATCCCTGGGGGGGGGTATGCTGGCCTACTGAAGGATCTGTCCCTCGATGCCGAGAATCTGGAATTTCCCGATGCTCCCCTGAAGGGACGAAAAGACCGGAAACTCCGGCCACTCTGGAGGGCCCCCAAGGAACGTGCTGTGTCCGAGTCCTCTTTCATGCCCTTCAGGGCTTCGTCCACCTTCTCGCCGAAGAGGAGGTCTCCTTCAAAAGGCATATCCAGTACCTTGTACTGCACCTCCGGTCGGAAGTTGGTGCATTTTAGCCATGCTTGCCGTCGGAGAACCACACCGTTATTCACCTGCTTAAACCCCGACTCCGTGAGGTCCACTGCGATGTTTATGGCATGATTGGAGGCCTCTTCGCCTTCCCTGACCAGCAACATAGCTGCTTTTCGATGTTCATCCGGATGGTGTTCCAGTATAGGAGCCAACCGGTGCCACATCTCCCTGTCGTATCTGGCAACTATGGCTAGAGAATTGGCCGCTTTCACTGTGGTAGCACCTACTGACAGCACTTTTTTGCCAAACGCATCCTGTCTGGCATCACTTTCCGGGGGGGTTGTGCACTTGTGCTGGGCCCTCACCTTCTTCGCCGCAGCCGCCCATACCACTGAGTCAGGAGTTGGTTGGGAGGAAAGGCACTTGGGAGTAGAGTCCGGGGCCTTAAATTTTTTCGCTGGTTGAGAGAAAGGGTGGCGCATGGTCTGCAATCCTTCCTTCCACACATGATCGAGCATGGGGACTGAAAACACAGACCTTCTCCTTTTCCCCATGTGGTCGAAAAGAAAACAGTCCCTTTTCTCCTCTTTCTGGGCCAGCTCGAATTCTGTACAAGCCCTGGCCATCATGGTGTGAAATGACCCAATATCGTCTTGGGGAGACGGCTGAGGGGTTTCCAATTCTGCTTCGGACTCCCAGGTTGGATCCCTGGAGGCGGAAAGGGAGACAACTGACGAGGCTCTGCTGTTCGAGTCCGAATCCATCAGTTCCCCTTCCTCGCGGCGTGGGGCCGAGAGGTTTGCATGCCACAGTGTTTGAAGGCGGTGGTCGAAGAGACGGGCCCGGGTCGTCGATGACCGTCCTGGCCGGAGTTGTTCGAGGTAGTCTGTCATCCAGTGTCTTCAGCAACGTTTGCAACGTGGATAAGACTTCGAATGACAAAAGTGATAGTGGGTTGAGTAGAGAGGTAGAACCCGGAATGCTCCCGGAGAGAAGCCTGGTAACTTGTAACCCCAGATCTGCAGGGCCAGCTATTCTTACATCCTCGTCTCCCGAGGACACCGACAAGGCCTCTTGCTGCAGAAGTGTCTCTGGCAAAATTGGATCGTATACCTCTGGATGCCCGGTCTCCTGCGGGATCTCTGTCGACGAAGCGATAGTCGGCTCCGTCGGCGACGTCTGCGGTCCAGGAACGGTTGCCAACTGCGTCAGCGGCAGAGAAGTAGTCGACGACTGCCCTACCGTCGATGATGGTGGTGGTCGTGCAGGCCTATGCGGCGTTCCCGCCTTTTCCGAACTCGACCTGCGTTTCTCTGTATCTCGACTCGAGGCCGATCTATGTCGATCGCCCCAGGAGGATTTAGATTTTTCTTTTTTTGTCTTTCCTCGCTGGAGATGAGGATGAAGAGGCCTTCTTCGAAGAAGAGTCCTTGGAATGGCCTTCCGATTATTCTCTCTCCGCCGGTCGCAATTTCTTCACGGGGGTTCCGACGACATTGAGCGGCGCGGGACCCCTGAAGATTTTGACACTGAGGCCGCACTGCGCGTGGAGCCCACCTCCGAAGGCGGGTATGCCCCCGCTGCGTCGTTCAACCATGCCACAAGTCTTCAACTCCGATCTTTCAGAGTCTTCTGGGAGAAGCCCTTACATATGTCGCACTTGTCTGCCGAATGATGAGGGTGTAGACAGTATATGCAGTCCATATGTCCGTCCCCCTCGTACACCTTCTTCAACCCGCACGTAGCGCACGGGCGGAACAGCACTTTTCCCGACATCAGGAGAAAAACTGCAACAGTACAACCTAACCAAGTAGTAGACTACACAAGGTGCTCCCACTACTTTGGAGACGGTTGAAATCTGAAGGGAGCCGCGGGGGCGGGGCATTTATACCGCTACGTCCTAGTGGGCGTGCGTGCACGGTCCAAAACGACATAGATAGGACACGAAAGTGTCAAACTTTTTCCTATTGGAAACGGCTTTATAAGCTTACCGAGGGTTCCAAGTCTGTCCACGGGGAATATTCTAAGCATGTGAATCCATGAAAGATCCAATGCTGGAGAGCTTTATTTATTACGAGGGATGGCATTTATCACAACCTCAAATGGTTCAGGGTGGGAAAGAAAATAGATACATCACCACAATGAGCTAGGCATTCACTTTAGCTGAAGTGTAATACATAACCTTAAAAATACATAGAAATCACTGGTGCAGGGGGGCGCTGTTGCGCTTGGAGATGATGGCCGCCTGATGTTTTGCTCCCGCTCCGTGAGGCACCTTCGTTCTTTAATCCTGCCTTGCTGCCCGCATAGTACCCGACCACCCACTCGGGCTGCTGGAGGTACCGGGCGTGTGCTGCCTGAACGCCGCCCTCCGACTTGTCCCCGCTGCGGAGCTACAGCCTGCTGGAGGCAGGCCGGGAGCTGGCGCTGCTCTGGCCCCTCTCCAAGTTCCAGGGGATTGTGCCTGTGGCCCGTGGCTTCGGGGCCTGCCGTGGAGGAGGGGCGCTGTGCCGCACTGTGCTGCCCTCTCCCGCCTGCCGCGGGACAGCAGCGGCTCGTTCAGCGGCCTCGGCTTTGGCCCGGGGGCCGTCATCAGAGCCCTGAGCAGCGCGCTACGCCACCCCCCCGGGCGGCGTGCTGCCTTCTTCAACTCCCCGGAAATCTCGTTGAAGACCAGCCTTCTGCCTTCTGGACGTCCCCGCCTTGGGCTGCCATGGTGAGTCTCTGGGTCCCGGTCTCTTCCCCACCCGCCACGCTGTGACAACTGATCCGGGCTTGCTCCTCCTCACTCCCGGAGGACTTGAGTGACACCTGGGCCCCCATTGCACCAGCGTTTGCTGCAACGGTCCTCTGACTCCACTGCCAACCTGCTCTACCTGGTACACTGGGCTCATGTCCCCGGGGGGAACGGCGGACACTGCTTGGGGGACTGGATCGCTGCGGGGGCTGAGCTCCCTCCTTCCTAGCACCCCCCAGGTGCTGGTGTGCCAGCCCAGAGTCTGCCCCCGGGGTGGCCTCCCCCCACCCACGGAGTTTGCCATCTCTTTTACAATGCTAACAGGAGGACTCCACTGTGGTGCTGGGCTCACTGGCCCCAGTATCCCCACCCACCAGCTACTCCTCGAGACCTGTTTTAACAAACCAGAATGGGGGTACCCTGTGTTGCCCCCCCTCATCTCGCTACCCATTAGCTGGACCCTCGGTCCCACTGAATCTACTGCAACTTGTGGCCTCCCACACTGCGTTCACCACCAATTCAGGACTCCAGGGGCCCCGGCTGCCCCCTGGCGGCCCGCACCTACTGGACTGGGTGCTTGACCGCCCCATTGCTCAACACAGGGAGTGTACCCTCCATCCACTCGACTATATCAGTGCCCATGGCCTCAGCTACTTTAATCTCGGCTGTGGAACACTGATCCCTGGGCCCCGGTCCCGCAACAGGATTTTTGGGGCTGTCTACACTGGTAGTCTCACTCACTGACTACTTGTTTCCACACGCACCTGTTGGCCGAGGAGGCCCCCCGTCCCCCGATCTGTTGGCCATTGGTGACCAGACCCCCTTCAATCTGCGACACTGCATTCTACCTTGACATTGAGGCCTTCTGTACTTCCACGGCGCCCGGGACGGCTGTTTGTCCCCCCCGTGATGCCCAGTTCACAGGTCCCCCAGGCGTTGATGCCATTGGTTTGGATTTGGTTGTTTGGTTACGGGGTTACCATTCCTCTGTTTGGGGGAGGGTTGTGGGATGGGGTGGGGGTATCTGGGTTTTATGTTAAAAAAAGCGTGGTATCCACAGACAAGGTAGAGTACAGGGCATTATGGAACCGATGGTATTGCAGATCTAACCGCGCTGTACACCGCCCATGGGGGCACCGCTCCATCTACTTGCAACTCCTAATGACTGCCCCGGGCCCATTGTGTGAGGACACCGTGACATACATGAGCTGGAATGTGCGGGGGCTGGGTAACCATAAGAAAATGAGGCTACTACAGCTCCAAGCCGAGCGCCATGGGGTTAAAGTCCTGCTCCTACAAGAAACACATTCCTGCACTGAATATCGTGAAAAGCTTGCTAAAATATGGGGCCCTCAGAGGTATTATACCAACTACTCTACCCAAAGCCGTGAGGTTATGACCCTAGTTCACAGGAGCCTTAAGTTTAACCCCATAGCTACATTGATCGACCCCCAGGGTAGATATGTATTACTCTATGGTATCCTGCAAAGGAAGGAGGTGGTCTTGTTAAACATTTACGGTCCCAACGTCGACGATCCAGACTTCTATCTACACCTCACGTCTCTCCTTGATAGTTTCCCGTTGTTACCATTTCTTTGGGGAGGTGATTTCAACACAATATTTGATGTAGACCTTGACAGATCGGTCTCCAGACCCCGTCGGCTATCTAAAGCTGCTTATACTACACTCTCGTCTCTCCCCCGTCTGGCCCTTGTGGATGCATGGAGGTTCCTTTATCCCGACTCTCGTTCTTACTCCTACTCCTCGGTGCACGACTCCTATTCCCGAATCGACAGGTGGCTGGTGTCTGATATACTCATAAGGGGTGTTTCTTGCCTAGTGATCCTACCCAGAATCCTTTCTGACCACTCGCCGGTGACTATCACCCTGTGCTGGGGCCCAGACCGTGGTCGGAACAGACACTGGAGAATGAAACCACACTCTCTTCTCAACCCTGTTTTCAGCTCCGAGTTGGAGTCGGCAATCGAGGAATTCTTCGAGATCAACACCAATACGGTGCTCACTCAGGCCACCCTTTGGGAGTCCTTTAAAGCCTATATCAGAGGTATTGCCCTGTCCAAGGAAATCGGCATCCTTAAAACTATTCGAAGGGAAATTGCCAAATGTGAGGCCACACTGTCCGCACTGGAAGCCCAATGTACCTTGCGTCAATCGGTGTAGAACTGGATACCTTCCGTTCCCTTGCGGACCGCGAACTGAGGTTTCTAGACAGCCCGGGCCTTGTGAGGAAATATGGCGAGGATGAACGCCCAAGCCGCCTCCTGGCTAGACTCCTCTGCCGAGAGTTTAGCGCTCCACCCATCCCCGGAGTAGAAAGACCTGACGGAACCCTGGCCACGTCACCCCAAGATATTAGCTCTGAATTTCTCTCCTTCTACAAATCACTATATGCCCAAGCGGACACTGCCACGACATCGGAAATTGACCCCTACTTAGATAATCTCCCCCTCTCGATCCTTTCCCCTGAGACCATCAGCTCCCTTGAAAACCCAGTCACCCCCGAGGAGTTCTCGGAAGCTATAGATTCACTCTCTTCAGGTAAATCTCCAGGATCAGACGGAATCCCTGTCAAATTTTACTAACATTTCAAATCACTCCTACTCCCTCGCTTAGTGGCCCTTTGGGAGGAATCATCGGAAGTAGGTCAGTTCCCCCCCCCCTCGCTCCGTGAAGCCATTTAACCGTCTTGCTAAAACCTGGTAAACCCCCCACTCAATGTGGCTCCTACCACACGCTTTCACTCATCAACTGCGATGTTAAGATCTATGCCAAATTACTTGCCTTACGTCTTGCGCCCTACATGCCACACATCATTCACCCTGATCAAGCGGGATTTATTCCGGGACGCTCCACCTCCTTGAACCTGAGGCGCCTCTTCAACATCATAAGCAGGGTGAGCCCAAAGGTCCACGCGGTAGCCGCAACACTCGATATGCAAAAAGCTTTCGACTCTGTCTCGTGGAAGTACCTTTTGAGGGTGCTTGACAAATGTAAATTCTGCCCCACTTTCCTTTCCTGGTTCAGGTTGCTCTATTCCAACCCTGTGGCCAGAGTTTGCACCGAAGACTGGTGTTGCCCTCTCTTTCATACAGCTAGGGGGACAAGACAGGGCTGTCCCTTTTATCGCCTAATCTTCGCTGTGGTGATGGAGCCATTTGCGGATATGCTTCGCCAATGTCATGCACACATGGGCCTGCGCACCGCCGGATCCTCGGACATAGTTTCCCTCTATGCCGACAACGCCCTCCTCTTCATCCGCTCCCCGGATACTAATCTGGCCCCGATTGTGGAAGACATTTTCCTCTTTGGTCGAATCTCTGGTCTCAAAGTGAATTGTTCGAAATCCACCCTGTTTCCACTTACTGCCAGCACACCCCCTTGTGTTGATACCCTGGGATTCACATGGGCCCAATCTGTCTTTACCTACCTAGGCATTGTAGTGTCACGTCAGACTGAACAGGTCTTTGAAGATAACTACCAAAAATACCTCACAAAAAACTCACAGTAAAGTCACAGGGCTGGAGCAAACTCCTGCTTTCTCTGGCAGGCAGGATAGGGATATTGAAGACGGTGGCACTGCCCCAGCTCCTGTACAGATTCGCCAACATTCCACAGTGGCCAGGTAGCGGGTTCTTCCAGGCGTTGACTTGTATCCTTAAAACCTTCCTCTGGCACTCGGGCGCGGTCCGGCTTAAACTCAAGACCCTAGCTGCCCCAATGGAGGTTGGTGGCTTCGGGGCTCCTGATTTCCTCAAGTACTGGCAGGTGGCGCAACTCCAATATACCGCATACTGGTTCAACACATCAGATCCCCCACCCCATGTCAGGCTCGAAAGGTTATCAGTAAACGACCGGGACATCCGTTCCTTGGTAATTACACCCATGCAGATGATATCTGACTTACTCGACCCGGCGACCTGCACGTCACTGGCCCCATCTAAAACGTGGCAACTATTGGGCATCACCCATCCTTTCCATGGTAATCTACCACTTTGGAACTTCCTCCCAGAGGTCCCACAGGTGCCTCTCTCTATTGTTCGCCAGTGGGCTGAGGCGGGGTATGAATTGCTCCGGGATGTCTTTGATCAGGGCAATTTCATAGAGTGGCCTGACCTCCCGCTTTCCCTGAGGCGAACACCTTCCGTTTGGCTCCAATACTCATCCCTCCGGAAAATCCTTAAACACAAATAACCGAGCTACCCGGCATTACCACCGGATGAATCTGCAATTACGGAACTCTCCCCACCCTCCCAGGGGCAAAGGGGCAAAGTCTCCAGACCTTATACCTTAGTGCAGACCAGATCGCCCCCCATACTTTCCTAATTAAAACACACTTGGGAGGCCGACCTTCGTCTGGAAATGTCCGACGAACGGTGGGCCCATATGTGCGGACGCATTCATGGGGTCTCCTTCAACTCCCGCTTCAAACTGATCCAATTCAAGGTACTCCACAGGTACCAGTACACCCCAATCAGATTGCACTGTATCTCGAATGACCTCTCCCTCAGATGCCCTAGGTGCGGCTGCGACGACGCTGACTATATACACATGATTTGGTCCTGGCCCCGCCTTACTCAATTCTGGGGTGCAGTATGCTCTACTATGTCGGCGATCCTTGAATACCCCATCACTCCATCCCCGATGAAGTGTCTTTTTCATGACTTCCCAGAGCTCCACTGGGACTCCAGGAAACTGGCTGTCCTCTGTATGCTACTTGCAGTATGCTCTATCCTACTCTGTTGGCTCTGGTCCGCCACGCCTACACATGCACAGTGGCTCAGGGCGGTCACATGGGCTTCGGACACTGAGGAATCCTGGGCGGTACAATAGCCCACCCACTCCAGACCTAGAGATATTTGGTTAAAGTTTCACTCATTTATGACCCCTGCTGATACGGACTCAGACCCTGCATCTCCGGCCCCCTCTTCTCGCCTCTCCTCTCCAGACACCTGAATAGTTTCCTCCCTACCCCTGCACTTACCTTGCATGTATCCCCCATGTGTATAAACTGATTTTTATACATGCTCTGTGTCTCTGTGCTTCCTGCTTTGTTTTGATTATACATCCCTGTGAGTTGCTCACCTGTACCTGTGCTACCAAGCTAAATAAAAAGAAGTTTAAAAAAAAAAGAAATCACTGGTGCAGGCTAACATTCCAGTCTTCAGCCTAAAACACCCTGATAAACTGGATACAGGAAAAATGTCCTGTAGGGCAGGCAAGTTACCTGGAAGTCACTCGGCAAAGTTTCAGATGAGTAAAATGTTCCCAGATAAATCATTGTGACAAACTTAATAGGCAAACAGTGTGGGGCAGGTAAGTCAGTGTTGTAATACGAAACTGCGGATTGTAGTTCAGCCCCCACCTTGCTATAGTCTCTACTACGGACCCACGAGGGTAGGAATCCCAAATCGGAGC
Source organism: Ambystoma mexicanum (assembly GCF_040938575.1). Taxonomy (NCBI): domain Eukaryota; kingdom Metazoa; phylum Chordata; class Amphibia; order Caudata; family Ambystomatidae; genus Ambystoma; species Ambystoma mexicanum. Next base: position 1,174,894,638 of record NC_090932.1, on the reverse strand, counting down.
CCACTTGTATCTACTCATGGTGTTTATTCCCAGTCCAATGACGATACCGTAGGCTCGAAAACAACAAAGGAGGGCCACCCAGTCACAGAAAACAGTGCCACAGAGAGGATTATGGTGGGGTGAGCCATGGCTGTCCTGAAGAAAAGATAATGTAGGGTGTTGGATTCAACACCCTTCCAGAAACGGCCTGGAGATGGTCAGAAAACGGACACGGAAAGGCATGACCCAGCAGGCATGACCCAGCAAACAAGTGGAGCCAGCAGGAGTATGAACGAGGCCCAGAAAGGAAGACCAGCAGCCAAAAACCCCAACCTGAGATCAGCCTAGCGCACAAGGTTCAGCCAGCTGGTCCTGAAAATGCAGCAATAGTGGGAAAATGGCAAGAAATCCTCCATCAGGTAAGTAAACCTGCTTCTATTGAAAACGAAGAAGAATTGAGTGTGGGAACAGGGTCTCCACTAATTATATCCACACGCAGAGGAGCTGGCGTAAACCAGACCACTAATCACACTGGGGGTGTACAGAGGGCGGGAAATTCACTGACGGGCCCATAGGTCAGTGCTCACCCTCTAGTACCTGTAAAACAAGATAGCTGCACCATGTGAGGTATGGGGGTGCAGGATTCACTTACTCCAACACGACTCAATAAGGAGGACTCAGTAGTTTGGCAAAGGGAAGTCCATTTAATGACAAGTTCATCAAACAGGGAAACAAATGGGAATCAGCATCGTTGCGATCACCTGTCTCGCTCCAACTTCCAACTTCTTCATGCAAACAGTAACTTTTATAGCAAATTCTCGTCATTCATGCAAACAGCAACATTTATAGCAAATTCTTGTCATCATTGACGTCTAACTCTACAAAACCCGTCATGCAATACAATTGGTTAGGAAAGGTAACTTAAGTATAGGTGCTATATCTGTATATGGTAATAGAGCATGCAGATTGGATAACTTATCGGGTGGGCGTCTATGCCCCTCCCTCTACATAACACGTGATAGACGTCACTACAAGTACGATGTCCTATTGGTTCTACTATCTATAGGACTCCAGATAACTTGGTCCATTGCGATTGAGCAGGTTATACCCCTAGACATAAATCCCCATTTTAATTAGCAGCATGCAGAGTGGACACCCAGGTGCCTGGTGTCCCATGTTTCACCCTGCCTCCCTTCCATCAATCAGTATCCTAAGGCTATGTGTCAATTAGTTGGCTGGGTATGGCCTCCAAACTGTAGCCTCTTACCAGGAAAAGTTATGGCATCCTCAAGTTCTGGATGACATCAGGTGGTGGTACCTCTTCGCGCCTGGCTGGTCATGTGTCTGTTCACCATGAATCTGCTTCAGTTTCCAGCTTTTATTGTATTTAATTCTGCTTCGGCCCTGCCACCTGCCTGGGCCTCCCTTATCTTGACCTTCACAGGGCAGGCTGGTATGCTCTGAAGTTTGATTCTTGTTAGTTGACACTCTCCTCCCTTTCTCTGGGTGACCTCGATTTCCCAGGCATGAGCCGCTCTTTGTTGAGTTTTGATTTCGCTCTTCCCTCGACTCTGGCTAGGTTATGAAACCTGGCCTGTTAGGCCTCTGGCAGCCTGGGCCCATTTCTGCTTTACAAAATGGAGTAGCAATTGTATAATGTGCTTCTTGAGGTAGATATATAGTTGCCGCATGCCGCTTCTATTATTCTACTAAGCATAGCAAGCAGTATTGGTTTCTTAGCTTCTTGCGTTGCAAGCCTATTTACACGCGTTTAACTGGTTGGTTACCTTCATCTTGTCTCATAGCAACATTTCCTCATGTTTTAACATCGTCTCTTTCCTGCGTCCATTACATCTATTTTTATAACTGCTCTCACTGGCGTGCTATCTTCGGTAGCCGTTTTGTTCATTTGTGAGTCTGTTCAGACTCTTAAGTCATTTCCACTGGCCTTCCATTAAGGCTCTTTGGGTCTCTGCATGGACCGTCTGTAGGTACTCTTCATTTCGTCTCAGCAGCTGGTACGGCTGTCTGATGGGGTACCGTGCAGCCCAGGGTTGTCTAGTTATGGGCGCTTCAAAAGGTATGGATCTTCTACTGTACACTGGGCAGAGTCCCAGTGCAGCTCTTTGTTGGTTCATCTGCTCCTCATACGTCACATGCCTTGGTGAGTACGCTCCTGGTACCTCGAAATGAGGGGCAGGGGTGCAGGCCATGTCTGGGACCTCCTCTACAGGGGGATAGAAACAAAAGGGCTAGGCAGTCAGCCAATCTTTTTGGCCCCTAAATCTGCCCCTCAAGCCATACCACAACCACAAGATGTTATTTGGCCTTTTGCAGGGTCAGGAACCATTCTGCTTTAATTCAAAGCACTACAGAGGATGCATGGCGGGGCTCATGAAGAGCCCACGTGTGCATAACTGCCATTTTAGGCATGGCTTGTAGTTCCCCTGAACAGAAGCATCTAAAACAAAATGACAGAGTAAAACTAAAATACTTTGCCTGTGGCTGGGAGCTTTATGGGACACCCATGAACATATACTCTGGTGGGTGAAAAAGTGTTACAGTGGTAGGGGGACTTCACTAGATGTCTCCCTGACCACCAACACCAGGTCAGTGATCTCAAAAAAATTAAAAGAGGGAAAAAATCAAAAAGTCAAGGGGAACCTTAAAAGGCCCTACAGGATTCCCAAAAATGAATTTCTGTTTTAACAGTGTTCTTCGGCATGGTATTGGCAAACCGATCATTGGCACTAGAGTAGGCATGCAATGCATAGTGCTTCCTGGAGGTGTGGGTCGCACTTTGAGGGGCTGCTCAGCCTTCTAAAGGCACCCGAAGCTGCTTTCGCTCTATTGGCCACAACAAGCTTTCATCAAGAAAAGAATAAGCAGATTAGCACAGTGTATATATGATAGCAATGAGTGAGCAACAGAGGTCTTTGAGGCCTCATTTCCAGAGTTAGGCCAACAGATAACAAAAGTTCTGTGAGAAAGACCCAGGGATTATTTGTATTTTGTATTCTATTTTATTTATAGGGCGCTTTATGCCAAAATGCTTAACAAAATGATACAGCTGTACAATCAGATGCAGGTAATAACATTAAAAGAAGAAGAAAGGAGATAATCTTTAAGGCGAGAACGGAACAGAGGAAAAGAAGACAGAGTGAAGAGGAAGTGCATTTCCATTCCTGGGTGCAAGCAATGCAAAAGGAACAGCAGCGGGATTGGGCACAGTGGGGATGCAGAACTACGAGAAAGGAGGAACGCAATGGGGAGTAGAAAGAAATGAGTGAGTAGAGATGGGGCAGACTGAATAGATTTAAAGAAAAGACAGAGAAAGTTAAAGAGCAGACGAGATTCAAATGGAAGCCAGTGAAGTGACACTAAGGCCAGGGAAAATAGAAGCACGAGGGGACAGGGAAAAGTGGAGATTTATAGCTTAGTCATAAACAAAGTGAAGAGGATTCATAGCTGGAAGACCAAGCAGAAGACTGGAGCAATAAAACAAATGTAAAAAGATGAGAAGATTCAAGAATCTTAGTGGCATGAAAGGAAGGACTGAACTTTCCAAATGTTAAAAAGATGGAAACAACAGGATGGGGAAATAGAAGAAATGTGAGAAGACAAAGTAAGCGAATAATCAATGATACACAGAAGTTACGGGCAGGCAGACATGGTAAGAGAAGCAGTGGGAAATAGAAGAGGGGGAGGAAGAGTAGTAGCTAGAAAGAAAGAACCTCAGTCCTGGAAGGATTTAGATGTTGAAAATTATCAGACATCTAAGACTGAATGGCTAAAAGACAAGAAGTGAGAGTGGCGTGGAAACATTGGGAAAAGGATAGAAGAGCTGTGAGTTATCAGACTACAAACATGTCTCACATCATACCACCTTTTGCTCTGCTCACCCCTATGTCTCATCTTTTTTTTCATGGACGGGATATCCACACCCACAATTTTAGTTCCATCCATCCATCCATCCATCCATCCATCCATCCATCCATCCATCCATCCAGAGTTAGGCTTCCGACCACACATCAACTCAAAGAGAGTGACACCATTCACTGGATGCGGTGTGCTCCTATACTGAAATACTCTCCAACTCATCTCCTTCCTCCAATCACCACCAAAATACAATGGCATGCAAATTCCATTTATAAGTGTCCTATTAAATCTTCCTACACACCCACTGCTTTGAAGGTGATAAAGCGCTGTCCTTTTGCGTTTGACCTCATTCCTGACCTACTACGAAATTCACCGAAACAAAATAGTGGATCATTGTACGACAATTACTGCGGGCCAATCTTACCTCCAAAATATTGTTCCAAGGAATGCAATAACATTCTTAGAGGTAATATCTTTGATAATACCAACCTCTGGCCACTTTGTGAGAAAATCCATCACAGCTATGACATACACATCCTGCGCACCACAAAGTTTTAAGGGTCCTAACAAATCAATGGTGTCCCACACCATCCTGGGACTATCACCATGGGAGGCACTCCCATTCTCATCACTGTGCCACTATCTCTGGTTTGCTCACACTCTTATCCTTGTCTCAATGAATGTGTCCATCCCTCACCACCAAAAATCCATTCTGAGGAGTGCTTTCGTCCGACTGATTCCAATGTGGGCCTATGACCCAGATCCACAACCTGCTCATGCATACCTTCAGGTACCACCAGTCGCTGTCCTCTACACAACATATTGTCTGTGAGACAACTCATTTTGGACTCTAAAATTCTATTAGCTTTTTTTTATTTTTATTAGCAGTGTTTAGTTTGTCAACAAACTTTTACAACCGTGATGTTACAAATATTCCTTTTTAGAATGCACCTTCATGGTTTACAAATGATCATAAAACATAATAAAATATCAAATTTCCCTTAACATCCTCATATTCCTGCATGCAAGTAATCACTCTTTCTAAAAGAGGATTTGTTCTTGAATATCAACTGATACAAAGCAGCGCAAATAATAACATAAAATCTCAATGGCATAACATCGATCCATTTTCTTAATTCAACATATTGCATACTGTCAACAAATCATCAGTATCATTACCCCTCACTTCTCAATGGAGTCCCCAGGGCTATACCCATCATTTTGCATTTGCAAGTCCCTTTTCAAGAATATTAGTTTTACCAGAGTTAATTCAGAACAATTTTTGAAGCAGCTTTTACTCAAGCAGAAGCTGCAGCTTACTTGTAAATTCTTCATTGATCTTTGCAAGCAACCTTGCCAATGAGAGAATCACATTAATTCGAGTCCCCCACATGCATGTGGACCAAAACCATTCCCTGGATGAATCAGTATTACCCATATTCTCAGTTCCAAGTATTTGAATACATTGATCTTCAAAGAATTGACAGTACATCACCAGGTGTTTGATTGTTTCTTTCTGGGATTAAATATTGCAAAATCTACAATTGGTCTTACCATCCTATCTAATATGAGGGTGCCGTATGCTTGCTCTCATACGTTGGAATCTGATTCAATTTGAATCTTAGGTAAATGTCATGCAATTTATTACAGGGAAATTGCAACAGATATAAGCGGTGAGGTAAATGTTTCGCAGAACATTTTGCACTTTCCTTATATGATGGTAATACATTCTCTTAGCTTTTCTCTCTCATCCCCTTCAATGTTACACCTCTACTTCCGTAACTTCCTTTTCATGCCCTCCTGATAATCAGCATCCTCTGCACATGTTGCCAACCACACCTCCTTCTGAAAAGATTCTTCAACAACAAAATTGTCAGTGATACTTTCCTCATCTAATGTTTCTACATCTTCATTAGACACTACCGGCTTCCTGGACAAGACATCTGCAACTACATTGTTTTTTCCATTTACATGCTCCACAACAAACTCTAACCTGACTAACTCTGAAATGTGCCTGGACACTCCATCCAAACACTTCTAGTTAAAAATGGCTACAAGTAACTTGTGATCAGTGCGAACCACAAACGTCCTACCAAATAAATACACCATGTGATGAGACAGACCAAAAACGAAGTGATCATAGAAGCAAGAGGACTTGCGTAAAGAGAGAAAAGAAGAGGACACACAACTGAGCCCTGTGAAACACCTAGGAGAGAACTGCAGAGCCATATTAACATCATGTTGTTTAAAGTTTTATTCTGAATAACAGGAAAAATAGATGGGATAATACACTTCTTGATTCATACAAAAAAGCTTTTGGGAAATAGTAATGGAGGGTGCAAGAAAATCCAATTTATATGCAATATAGCAAACAGATTTGATTTTTATGAAACTTATAAAACATGTTCAGTGTAAACCCTCACTAGATTCATGTTCAAATTAAAAGGCTTTTTATGTAAATTGATGTTAAAATAAATTAGCTCTGTGCAATTTATGTCTATATGCATAAGCATTATGTCCACTGTCTCTACCCCAGAATGAGAAGTTCAATAAACTATTATGAATGTATCTAACAGTGCAACATTTAACACATTCATCCTGCCCTCATATGTTGCTTAACATGCCAAATGGGAAATTACCCATAACCTTAGGCAGAACACATTTCAGATGAGGACAAATGTTTTTTGCTTGAACAGATGGATATGAATCTTCATGAATGTAACTGGTGTAGTAGAGGGTACGGTTGAAAGGTCAAGCCCATAAAAGCTTTACTAGGAAGGAATTTCTCTAAAATTGATTAATTTATCTAGAGGCAAGTGAGAATATAGAATTCCTAATCGGTTAGCTAAGCCTCCCAAGAGCGATCCCTCACCCTTGAAGCCAAAGTGAATACCATTTTGTTGTAGGTTTTCAGAAAGATTAGGCAGGAGAGGGAGTCTTTACCCCGACCACTACTGACTTAACCCAATGATTCTTGGTGATTCTGCTTCATGTTCACTTTAAAATAACACTCCTTAGAACCTCATCCCCACGCTCCCAGCACATGATTGTTGAGAACTTATGAACCAGTGATTATCTCCAGGGTCAAAGAAAACATCCAATAGCCACTTTTGTTTGATCGATTGTGTGACCTCAGTTCACAGTCTTTTTGGCTGCGCTTCCTGTGCTACTGGCAACATTGTCTGATTGGTAGTGTGTATTTTAGAAGAATAAAAAAACATGAGGCATTCTGAAGCTGTCAGATCAGGAAAAGGCAAGCCTAGTCTAAATCGGGGCTGATTTTGCTGGAGGGTCGATATACTACACACATCTCATACAGTGAGCTGGTCTGTACATGCGAATGAACGGCTGGTAGGGGCATTGGTCCGCGAATTTGAGTTAACAAAAAATAAAAATGGGGTTTGAACTTTTTGTTTATTGCTGTATTTTGTAACTGTGATCTGTGATACACTGCCTTGTAATGGTATTACCACTCTGACTTATTCATGGGATTGACATCATGCTTAAAATAGAAGTACAACTTCAGGTATCAGGATGCAAAGTTAAAAAATTATGTTAGGCCGCGCAACACTTCACCATTAAACTCATGTGATTTGTAGGGCCATATGTTGGGCACTGGTCTTACAGTGGGGACGCAACATACTGGTATTTGGAGAACAGTATTTCATTGGGCTTGTTGGTCTCTTCTGGGAGTCATGTCGAACCACCTGCCAAATGTGTAGGAGCAACTTCTCTTTATTTCTGCTAAAATTAGTTAATTAGTGATTCATCTATGTATAAAGAACAGGATGCAGAAGGGAGTGACTCTAGAAGAAACTATCAAAACAAAATTGTTTTTTTTCATTGGACCGTCATATGAATAAGTGTCCTCACTCACATTAGTAAATCGGATAACTAACCTCGTTTGATATTGTAAGTAAACAAATCTCCTCTTGATGATTTGGACATGATCTGCCAAGGACATTGGGAAGCACTGTTCTAGTTTGTTTGCAAGATTGCACTCTTGCTTGTTTAAATGCTGCACTTAATTACTCATCCAGATTATTATCTGTATTAGAGCGTTACAGGGATAATTGCCCTGTTCTGAAGACTTTGAAATGACTTGGGCATACATCTAGATACTCCTGCCTACCCAGATGGCAAGTTTAAGATTTCAGGGGTCATAGACTCTCACAAATTCAGGATATCTTAAGAATTTACTTAAATTCAAAATGTTCCAACAATGTCAACATTTTCACTGGAGCTGCAGTTAGCGTCTGAATTTTCTCTCCATCTATTGTACATATGTTACCTTCTTTAAAGCAATTTAGGAGAAAACAACAGTGCAAGGGAGCATTTTCCAATGCCTTTTCATGAAGCCTTTGACCAGAATATATGTCAGTATAAAAAAAGGTTTCATGATTGTTGTGCCCATACAGGTCTATGCTAGCTGCACCAATATAAACCAGTATTTGCATATAAGAACATGCTAATGTTTGTTTTGCATATAACAATATTATAAAAGAAATGCTGGCTGTGCCAATATATGCCAATATCCCCACGTAGTAAGTCTTCTGTTGGCTTTGGAAGTAAAATAAATGCCATTTGACAGTAAGAAAACATGTCCAGAGTGGCTGCAGCAATGCAGTACGGCTACATAGGAACACTTGCAATGTTTGGCTTTACTCTTGATGTCAGTAATAAGCTTATTCTGTATATCACCAGGCATTTAAATTCTGCACAAGGTTTACCGTTGTGGCACTGAAAAGCTCTGGAAACTATTACATATGGCCACCTCATCTTTGGCAGACACCTTAAGACAGGGGTGTTTCTCCAGGGAACAGCACATGCAATAGCTTGGATGTCCAGCCTGTTTTAGAAGTTGCTATTGAGAATCAGTTCTTATTTGGTCTGAAATGGTGCGTTTTGCAGCATAATTTGAGAATAAATTAGTTAAAAATCCTCTCATGAACTCAGCAGTGTTACTCCAGAGGACACCGCCAAAAGAGCACTTTCGGGGTATTCCAGAACTATGTGAACATGGAAACAACCATCAAACAATGAGCACCCTTTGACTATGAATTTATCAATACAATCTTGTTCCTGTGACAGTGAACACACTTACTTAACTAATTTAAATGTAAAGATGGAAGTTATATATGTTAGCTTTCAAGCCGACTTGTTGTGTTATAAGAACCGTTATATAAATGATTATGCCACTGTTCTCACTGGTGTCTAACCACTTGTTCCTTCCTGTGCAATTTAAAATTACACAGACATGGACTTTGGTCCAAAAATGGCAATCCCCCATGTTAGAGCTGGATGAGTCAACCTTCCAAGCTAGGAGAGCCAAAAGCTACCACAGTTGCACATTTCCCTGCATATTCCTACTAGATCTCCACTTTACAATAGCTTTATCAAAGACATTGCTGTCCTGTGCCTGTAACAATTTTCATTTGCTTTGTTGTAGCCCTCATTTTGCTAGTCCAATTGTTAGGAAAAGGGGACCCTTGGTAAGGTGGCCACCTTTGTGAGGGTTGGACATACATACATTATTGCACTCGAATGGTCATTACTTTCGGTGGTCTTAATGCTAGAATGTACATAATTTTCAGTAAATAAGGGTGTACCAGTGTAAAATAGCATAACATGTTCCTTGAATTTAAAATAGTATGTGTTTTGAGCTCCTGCTGCAGAAATAGTTTGTGCATCGTTCACATGAGAGGTATGGATTCTATTGGGCGTGCTTTCAATCGTTATCCTTCCAATGCCAAATGATTGAGTGCTGTTAATTGGTAATATTAACTGTGCTTAGAAAGTGGAGAAGCAGACCCACCCTTTGTAAGGCTGTCGAAGCAGAGACCCCACTATTCAAGTGTGCCATGATATGATTGGTATTTTTTAACGCACTTAATACCCGGAGGTTTCAAAGCGCGGACCCGGGGATCGAACCTGTGTTGCTCCATGTCATCTTGCTTCCAAGGCGAGCATGTTGCCCCTGAGCTATCCTCCCAAGACAATGATGCCAGTAGGCAGCTCCCTGCCTGCAGATTGGTAGCCCTCCGCTATGCACAAAAGGATCCACTGGGACAGTGTGCTTTATTACCACCAAACCTTTTCGGGCTAGAGAATAGGTCACGAAAAGTTGATCAGACTTTGGAAACTCACGTCCTTGTGACGTAGAAACTCTGGGCTGTTTTGGGATCAAGCCGATGGAAACGCTCCTCTTCTTTTCAAGGGTGCAAAGGTGGATAAAAGACCGGCAGCCTTATGGTCTGTGACAGATGAAACTCTGATACTACCTTTGGCAGAAATCCTGGCCTACTTAAAGTGAGACCTTCTCTCAAAAGAACCACAAGAAGGGTGGTTTGCAGCAAAGGGGCTATAATTCACTAACTCGCCTGGCCGTTGTTATGGCAACTAAGAAAGCTGTCTTTAAAGAGAGAAGCCGCAAAGAACAGGTATGCATGGGCTCAAAGGGAGCCACCATTAAGAAAGTTAGAACCAGATTAAGACCCCAATCTGAGACCACAAAGGGAGTTGACAGAAAGGTATTCACAAGGCCCTTCAGGAATTGAGCCATAACCGGGATTGTAAAAAATATAAACCTTGATCCGGGGACCTCTTGAACACAGACAAGGCCGCCAAATACCCTTTGACTGTGGTGACCTGAAGGCCTGCTGAGGCCAGAGACAGAAGTTACTCCATAACTGTAGTGGTGGGGGAAGAGATGGGGTCAATCTCACGTTCCCTGCATCATGCCTCAAATCCTCTCCACCTGAACACGTACAGAGATCTTGTAGATGGTCTGCATGCAGCCAGCAACACCTCAAGTACCTCCTAAAAGAGTTCCCAATCATCATATCTCATCCCCTCAGGAGCCACCTTCTGACTGGGTTATGAGATCTGGGCGCCGGGGCAACCGGAGAGGTGGCAGATGGTCCGATCCAGAAGGTCCGAGTACCACGCCCTCCTTGCTCAGTCCGGGGCGATCAGGATCATGGATGCTCGAAACCGCTTGAGCCTCCTTAAAACCGAAGAAATGACGGGAATCGGAGAAAAGGCGTAATGGAGAGGGACGGTCCAGTCCACCAGAAGTCTCCTAGCACGCCGTTCGCTGAGATTTCCCTCGAACAAAACTTTCTGTCTACACTTTGGTGGTTCCGGTTGGACTCTGTGGCAAACAGATCCACTGATGGGGTACCCCAGTGAGAGAAGACCTCCTCTAGGACATCCTGGCACACTTCCCACTCATGTGAGACCATGCTCTGCCTGCTCAGAGCATCCACCAAACTGTCAGATGAACTGCTGAGACAGAGATCCAGTTCTCCATAGCAAGAACCACAGCTTCATTGTCTCTCTGCAGAGGAGGAGGGAGTGCACGCCACCTTGCTTGTTCAGATAGTGCATAGCCACCGTATTGTCTGTAAGAATCAGGAAATGCTTCCCCTCCACAGACGGAGTGAACGCTCTCAGGGCTAACCTGATGGCTCGCAACTGCAGCCTGTTGATATGCCACCTGGCTTCCATCGCTGACCAGAGGCCACTCACCGCAAGTCCTCGCAGTGAGCGCCCCAACCCTTCAGAGAGACTGTCCTGATGCCTACCTCCAAGGGGCCAGACCGGGCCCGGCACCCTCAGAGGTAGGCAACATGTATACTAGGGAAGTCCCAGCCACCCCAGATAGGGGCTCTTTGGACTCAGTCCTGGCGCCGTTGGCATCAGGCTCATAAGGGATAACAGTCCTGGCACCATCGGCGCCAGGCTCATACAAGATATGGAAGGAATAGTGTTTGGTGCAAACTTACCTGGCAGACCATGCTGCAATTTCCTTACCTGGCAGATCATTCTACAACTTCCAGATGAAAAAGGAACTACTTAACCACACGGGAGTGGCTGGTGGCAGGATACATACCTTCAGTGGAAGGATACATACCTGGGACTACTTGAAAGGCTATTGAAGCCACGCCCAGACAGCAAACCACGCTTCGCGTTGTTCTGCTCATAGCAGCTGGACGCTCACCGTGCCTGCTCCTGCTCCAGTCCTCGACCACGCCTGCCAGCATCCTGGAAACACCTAAGGATAGAAAAGGGAAGAAGAAACAGGTGAAAACAAATCTTACCTGTTAAAGCTGCATTCCGGATTCAGCGCGCCAACGTTCCTGCAAAAAGACATCATTTTAAAAACTCACCGCGTCGCATACATCTCGGCGCACTTCTCTTACCTGCACGTGGCGCCTTCGGCTCTGCGACGCCCCTACCGGATCTCCTGCAGCATTCCAGCACCTACGGGGAGACGAAGAGAAGAAAGCAAGGTGAGAAGGGGAAAATAACTAAGAAGCACTTACCCGCCAAGCTAATCCTTCTTACCTTCGGGTCAAGGCCATTCCTTGGGCATTTCAGCACCCCAGCCCCTATGGGGAAAAAGCAAACATCACATTAGTGAATGCAAGAACCGTAGCAAACAAACTATTTTAAACTCACCAGCTTACAGGTCGGACTCAGCTTCTGCTTCGTACCGGCTCCATTTCTTCGGCATTCTCGAACTCCGGCCCCTAAGGAAAAAGAGACAGGAAAAGACAGTAGTGAGCCTACACCAAAACTCACCTGAAATCAGGTTTTCGACGGAAACCGCCCTCAGCCCGGAGTCTTCCATTACCTGCAAAAGAGAAGAGGAATAGTTTAGACTCAAGCTTGCCATAAACATTTACGGTACTTACCGGAACAGACAAGCAAACTCGAACTTACTATCCAGTGACGTAACTGGATCCCAACGCGCCCCTGCATCAGAAGCAGGATGGAGAGCTCGCCTTTTCAATCCCTAAGGTGAGTCTCCACAGGGAATTACAGAAGGGTTGCAAGGAGGGTGAGAAGGGGAACGGGAGATCAACACAAAACCCGCAGAGTATTAACCCTTCTTTTTCGCTCACAGAAGGGTATTCATCCGAGCCAGACAAGCCGGATTTGGGAACCCAGCCCACTCCATCTCCAGGGTGCTGAACATCTCCTTCGAAGAGGCCACTGCCGTCCAGACCACGCCCACGCCTCCGTGGGAACCAGGTGAGCGTTACAGAGACATCGTGACTACTCGGGCCTGTGGCCACAGAAGCCAGTAGGGCACCCCCGCCATGATTTGCTGCTATCTGCCCACCAACCAAGGTCATCGACCACTGCCCTGGAGACCTTGAGGTAGTGCAAGAGGGCTCCGAGGTACTGGGACCACTGGCCTCATAGGAGCAATTGAAGAGATCTCATGTGCAGCCTGGCCTCTAGCACTAGAAAGATACAAGAGGACATAAGGCTTAAAAGGCAGAGGAAGGAAGCTTCTGGTAAGGTGGCGTGGTTCCAGAACCGGTTCACCATCTGCGCAATGCTGTTGACTCTCTGCTTGGTGGTGGGGGGGTGGAGGCCTTCCCCACCCAAGTGTCTAGGACTGCTCCAATGAACTGGAGTGTTAGGGAGAATTCTCATTTATGGCTAATTTCCCTTACCTAGTGAGTCCCTCAGCGGCTCTGCTGGATTTCTGGGGTTTATTTTTTCCACCTGGTAAGAGTGTGAACCTTTTTCCCACTCTTACAGTGTATTTTTTGGGTGTATTGTACTTTTTGTGCTCATGGGCTATGGAGTGTCACCAACACCCTAGGCATCATCTTTTTACTTATGTGGCACACAGCATCTTCAGTACAGTGACACAGGGTTCTCTTTGAGACTTCTCCCTGACTCCATTTTCTGGGGCTGACTACTGTTCCCCAGAAACAGGTAAAGTTACCATTAACTTTATATAGTCACTTTTAAATTACAGACCCAGTACACCCCATTTTACAGGGAGTACTGGAAAGGGTTAAATCCTATTCCTTTTTGTCTGTGTCTCTTGGAGCCTTGTTTCGCTCCCTTAACACTAAAACTTGGCTGGTGGCAGTGGTATCTACCATAACTTTTCTACCGCGATTATACTATATAAATGTGGTACTGTTTTGGGCTATTGTATTAGCCTCGAACATAAACCCGCTTGACCAAATACATTTTCTTTTGGCTCCGGTCGGGTTTAGTCGCCATTTCTTTTTGTTAACATCCTTCTTGTGTTTTACTTTTCGGGCCAAACCAGGTTTGCCTTCTTTGTTTGCCGTCCTTTGTCGGGCTTCTGTGAAGAAGCACTCATTTGGCGTCTGGGTGTCTAGGTGGACTGAATGTGAGGGAGGGGTTTAGTAACCGCCTGCACAGGGTCTCCTTGGAGACACAAGTCGCACTTTGTGTCCATTGGCTGAGTTGGTTGTCCGGGCTGGACAACCCCCCCTGCTGTGTGACTGACAGCCAGGCTGTGTGAATGGGGATTTTGGCATAAAAGGCAGGAATCTTGGGCTGGAAGAACTAGAACTGCAAGAACCGAAGAAGAAGGCGGCTACTGCAACTACCGAGTCCCAGTGAAGCCCTGCTGCAGTTCTGAGCTATCTACCCTTCAACGACAGAAGATCCAGTTCGGAGTCTTCTTTACTTGAGCCTGGTGGGATCAACCAGCTCACCTTTCTACAGCCAGAGAATCCTCTCCTGGGTCGAAATCACTGCACAAAGCTGTAGTGGTCCGGATAGCCATCAGAAGCCCTCTCCTGTTTTAAAGGAGCGCACCTTTTATTCACTGTTGCTTTGCTGCTAATGGCCTCATCCCTGGGTAGTGCAGATCGCTCCAGACGTCCTTGTCCCCACGAGTGAAGCTTTAGGAACCGGGAGTCTGCAGGAACTACCAGGAACAACTGCAGTGGCACCAGATTTCTTCATTCGAATAAGGTACTGTGTCCATTTGGTCGCTCTCTACCTCCAACCTTGAGGAATCAGAGTGAACCCTTTTCCTTTCCGAAGGCTTGTCCTTTCTTCCTTCCCTCTTATAACGTTTGCCTTCCTTTGACAATATCCAAGTACTCCTGGCAACGTTAATCTCAAACTGTGCTAATCGTGTGATCCTCGACAACAGAGCGCTGCTCCACTTGACACTGGCGCGGGCCTATTGACTTTATCTGTCTCTTAGAATACGTAAGTATTGCCTATGATTTTTATTCCCTTTGCCTTGGTTTTTATTCAATGTGCTAAATGTGCTTTGACTATGGTTACAATTCTTCCTGCGGGTACGCTTTTCTTTCGTAAGACCGAACCGTCATTACTGTCAAAAAGTGAGCGCTTCTTAACCCTCGGTAATGTATTTTGTTTCGCAACACTGGTTTGTCAAATCCTAATGTACTTACCTTGAATTGACCTGAACCAAAGGAATTGGTTGTGTGTAGTATATATTAGAGTGTGGCTTTGTTTAATAGAAGTGAAGTGTTTTGTGAACAGATGGTTTAAAAATAAATGTACTTATATTTAACCAGAAACCTTGAGTCAGTGTTTGAGTCACCGTAATTGTAGTAGTTTGTGTAATCCCTATTACTGCTCAATTGCTCTTGAGATAAGTCTGGCTGCTCCGCTACTGCTACCAGTATAACTGCGTAATACAGGCTTGTACCAAATGTGAAATTGTACTGCCATTTGTAGACTTAATTGTCTGTAGTGTTCCCTAAGGGTACTGCAGAGGATTCTGCCTAACACTGGTGTAGAGCAGTGGGATTTTTAAGTATAGTGATTAAACTTAGAGTGCTGCTATTACCTTGGGTCAACTAACCACAAGGCTAAACACCACAGAATTCTATTAACTGGAAAATCATGTCAAATATGGAAAACTACAGTGAAGAGAGCCTCTTAAACTACACTGCTGAGGTTTTGAGAACCATGTGTAGAGAAAAGAGCCTCTCTGGTAAAGGAAAAAAACTGAAATGGTTGCTAAAATATTGGGAAAATAAAGTCTGGAGAGTGGGTCAGAAGGACCTACCCCTCCAGCAAATGTGGATAATGAAGTTTCTGATTCTGAGAGTGTTGGATTAGAAGAAGTAGATGAGGCTTTGTTAGGAGGCCGTGGAACTCCCCTGCCTGCTCAGGAACCACAACCTCTGTCCACAGGGACCCAGTCAGGTCCTACAGTCACGCCTGAATTTATTGCACTTGAGAAAATGAGACTTGAGTTGGAAGTGAAACGTATTGAGGCACAAACTGCCATGAAACATCAAGAATTAAGGCTCAGAGAAATGGAGATAGCTCATGCTTTAGGGATGAAGACATTGTCTGTAGCAAATGCTTCTCTCCCAGGATCTTCTAGGTCTTCCAGTCCTAAGAGACCCTGTATGCCAAAGGAAATGATTGGTATGTATGAGACTAAACTGGATTGGTTAGCAATGTTTGAATACAATCATGGGATTCAGGGTATCTCAGGGAATGAGTTGATTCCTTGGCTTTTCTCTAGGCTCCCCCTGTTGCAAGAGATGCTGTAATGGAGTTGGGGGAGGTGGATAAACAGGATTATGAGTGTGTGAAGCTAGCTTTGATAGCTAGATTTGGGAAGACCCCTTCCCAGTATCTTAAGAGGTTTAAGACCCTCAAAAAGCATGATGGTACCCCTGGGGCTACCTGGGTGTGTGACTGTTTGAAGAACTTAGATGGTTGGGTTAAGGGTTACAAAGTGAACACTTATGAAGGTTTGAGGAATCTTGTTATGTTGGAGTCAATTTATGATGCCTGCTCTCCTGAGCTTAGACAGCACTTGGCTGATTCAAAGGAGATAGATCCTAAGAAATTAGCTAAGGTTGGTGACTTGTGGGTTGCCAACAGGGCTACTCACAAGGATTCTGGGGCAACTCAGAAGAAGGATGAGGGAAAGCAGCCAAAGAAAGATAACAAGGAGAATTCCAATAATTCCAATCCAAAAGAGGGCCCCAAACAGAATCAGGGTAAGCCACAAGGGAAACCGAATCAGGCTAGTGTACCATCTGGTGATAAACCAGGTGGAGGTCAGAGTAAGCCTCCATTCAATAGAATATGTGGTAAATGTTTTGTTTGTCAAGCTACTGACCATGTGAAAGGGAATCCCAGATGCAAGGCTAAACCTTCAGGGATCCACACTGTCTCCTTAGCCTTCTCCGAGGTGGAAGAAGCACTTATGACAAGTGGAAACTTTCAGTTACTGGCTGATGAACCCATGAGAGTCTCAGCTAGTGTTTCTTTAGTGTCCTTGGGTCTTTGGGAACAACAGAATGTAGATGTCTATAACTCAATCCTAGATAATACTAAAGAGTATTATAAAGATAGTGTTCTTGTGAATGGTCAGGAGCCCTGTTTCGCTCACCTGGTCTCCACGGGGGCGCCATATGAAAATGAGCGATGGACGTCTGCACGTGTCTTTCTCTGTCTCACTATTTCTTTCTCGAGCGAGCGTTTGCCTAGAATATTGAACAGAGATGTTAACCAGCTGCGTTGGTTAAGCAAGACTCCCACCTCCCTTCTCCTCCTAGCGCTTCCCTCTGTGCTTATGCCTCACCTTGGGTGTTTTAATGATGGACTCTTCGTCCTGCTTCTGAATGCAGGGGTGCGTTAACGTTCAAAGGCTTTTCTCTGGATCTAGTTGCGTCACTGATCCTGCGGCCTGTAGAGAAATCCAGACCAGCTGTGACTCCGTAGGTAAGTCTTTGTACCAATCGATTCTTGGTACCAGTTTGCTTAAGTTCTTTGTTGCCAAAGTATTCACTATTGTGCTTATTTCTTTGCAGGTGTGGTTTTGGAGGTGAAGAATTAGACTCCTCACTATGACGCTGCGCAGTATTCCTGCAGGTAAGTGTTAGCGCGAGAGCACGGCATCAAAATGTTTTTTGATATGGTTCTTTTATCCTTGCGCAACTAACCTGATATTCCGTTTTCTCTTCTGCAGGTGCGATGTGACTCCGGAGCGGCTATGTGAACCGCTTTGATGGATTGCTGGAAGACCGTAGTCTCCGGGTGAGTATTAGCTCTCCCTTCTTGTGTCTCTTTTGCAGCTGCGGTGGTTCTGGGGAGCGGCAGAAGAGGAGACCGTTTTCGGATGGACTGCTTCTCAGGTAGGAACGCAACTGCTGTTCTGCTTGTTCTCCCTTTCCTTTTCTTTTCTCCAACAGGTGCTGATGATCCGTGGTTCCTGAGGCGTGGCTGATGACCGGGTGAAACTGGAGCTGAGCAGACACAGTGAGCGTTACGCTGCAGGAGTGCAGAATAACGCAAATCGTGTTCTGTCCTTTGGGTGTGGTTTATATAGCCTTGATCAAATAGTCCCAGGTAAAGTAGCCCAAAGCCAGCCACACCCTGGAAGCTAGACTGTATGGCTCAGTTCCTCAGTTGCTCCAAACTGGGCTATGTGTGCCTCCATGTTCTCAGAATTTGTGTTCACATGAGGAAATATTATGAGCCTGGAGCCAATGGCGCCAGGACCGATTCCAGGAAGGCTTCAGATAACGTTTTGGGGCCTTAGAGTGCCCCATGGGAGCCTGCAACTGGGGAAGGCTGGTGTGATCCTGACGTCTGGGGGCATGCATCATGACAGACCCCTGTCATCAGAGAAACTGGATCCAGCATAACTGTGGTTGATGAATATTCTTTCAAGGTAGAGGATGTTGCTAAGGCACCCAGATACCTAACCAAGTTAGCTGGAGGCCCTGTACAAATGGTTCCTCAGTTACCAGCTTTCATCCAGTGCAATGACATGACTGTCAGAATCCCTGTTAGTGTGCAGAGTGAAGTACCTGGGAGAGTTCTGCTGGGTAATGACTTGAAAACTCTTGGAGTTGTGTCTAGTACCCCCAGATCTCCCAGTAAGAGGAAGCAGGAGCTCACAAGGCCTGCAAGGGAGAGAACCTTGAGAGGCTCTCCTGGGGACTTGATAGAAGAAACTATCACCCCAAGTCCACAGGACTTACTTACTGCTATTGCAAGAGAAAAAGAGACAAAGGGGAAACCCAAATCTGCCAGCAAGAAAACAGCAAGCAACCCTGTGCTCACAAGGACATCACTGAGACTGTCCAAAGTCACACATGTGACTCCTCCACCAGCTGAGGCTGAGTGTGAGGTCCAACCCTGTGTGGTTCGACCAGATACTGAGGAATCAGATCTGGAAGAAGATCAAACTATGGTTGGAGATCTTGACCCTGTTGAACATTCTGAGCTGCAGTCTTTACTGGCAGAAGGTGGACCCAACAGGGCAGACTTCAGCAGAGGACAGAGGGAGTGTCATACTCTTGAAGGTCTTTGCCTACAGGCAGCTTCTCTGCTCAATGGGATAGAGCCTGGGAAGTACAAGTTACACTGGGAAGATGGCCTCTTCTACAGTGAACCAACTGAGTCAACCCCTGGAGACTGCAAAAGACTTGTAGTACCTCTAGTGAACCGACTTCAGTTCCTACAGTTAGCCCACGAGATACCTTTGGCTGGTCAATTAAGTTTTAAGAAGACCAAGGAAAGGCTCTCACTTTACTTCTACTGGACTAAGATGGGTTCAGAAGTAGACAAATTCTGTAGCAGCTGTCACACTTGCCAAACCTCTAGCAAGAGTGGAGCCAAGAATGTGGCACCCTTGGTGCCTCTCCCAGTGGTGGGAGTTCCTTTTGAGAGGGTCGGGATTGACATTGTTGGTCCTCTTGACCCTCCCACATTTTCAGATAACAGGTTTATCCTGGTAGTAGTAGACCATTCTACTAGGTATCATGAAGCAATACCTATGAGAACTGTTACGGCTCAGGCTGTGGCTAAGGCCCTACTTGGTATTTTCACCAAAGTAGGTTTTCCTAAGGAGGTAATATCTGACAGGGGATCCAATTTTATGTCCCACTACATGCAAGCCATGTGGAAAACCTGTCACTTACAAGTTCTCTACTGCCTACCATCCACAAACCAATGGACTGGTGGAGAGGTTTAACAGAACTATGAAGAGCATGATAGGTGCTTTAGAAGAACCCCTTTAAAGAAAGTGGGACCTTCTACTGCCATGCCTTCTCTTTGCATATAGAGAAGTCCCTCATGAGGGAGTAGGTTACAGTCCCATCCAGTCAGAGGTTCATTGGCCCTGATTAAGGAGGGGTTGGAGAGTGCTCCTTCCCCCAAGCCAGTCAGAGAGACTATGTGATAGGTCTCTGGAGGAGAATGTCACACATGATGGCAGAGGCAAGTGATAACTTGAAAGCTGGTCAAGCTCTGGCATGGCATGACTAGAAGGCTAACATGGTTGAGCTTACTCAAGACCAGCTTGTTCTTGTTATGGTGCCCACAAGGCAGAGGGCCGTGCAGGACAAGTAGATAGGACCCTTCGATGTTGTGGGTAAACTTGGAGAGGTGAACTTTCTGGTGGACTTAGGCAATCCCAAGGAGGCTCCCAGAGTCTTTCGCACCAATTGTTTAAAGGCTTATGTCTCTAGACCGGAAATAGGAGCGTTGCTTCTAGCTTCAGCTCAGGAGGAGGTGGAGAGTGAACCTCTGCCTGACCTCCTCAGAGGCTTACCTTTAGATGACAAAATGGAAGGAGTTACTCTCTCTTCCAGTCCTGACCAGCAGGATGAGTGCAAGTTACTGTTGAATCAGTTTGCCTCCCTGTTCTCACATTCACCAGGCTTGACCCCTTCGGGTCAGCATGATATCCTCACTGGTGACTGTTTGCCTGTGAAAGGCAGGGGGTACAGAATGTCAGACAATATAAGGACCCATATAAGGAATGAGGTCAACAAGATGCTTGATCTCGGGGTTATAGAGCCGTCTACTAGCCCATGGTCTAGCCCAGTTATGCTTGTCCCAAAGGTAGGATCCAAAGAGTTGAGATTCTGTGTGGACTATAGAGCTCTAAATGCAGTCACAAAGACTGATGCCCATCCTTTATCTAGGACAGATGAGCTGGTGGATAAACTTGGTTCAGCCAAGTACCTCAGCACATTTGACCTAACCTCAGGCTATTGGCAAATAGCTCTGACAGGCAATGACAATGAGAAAACAGCATTCTCCAACCCAGCAGGCCTCTACCAGTTTAAGGTAATGCCTTTTTGACTAAAGAATGCACCTGCTACATTTCAGAGGATGGTCAATCAAGTTCTGAATGGGATGGAGGACTTCTGCATGGCATACTTGGATGACATTGCAGTGTTCAGCCCTACATGGAAAGAACCTATTGATCATCTAGGATATGTTTTGCAGGCTCTTGAGCAGGCCCGTCTGACCATAAAGTTACCATTAACTTTATATAGTCACTTTTAAATGACAGACCCAGTACACCCCATTTTACATGGAGTACTGGAAAGGGTTAAATCCTATCTCTTTTTGTCTGTGTCTCTTGGAGCCTTGTTTCGCTCCCTTAACACCAAGACTTGGCTGGTGGCAGTGGTATCTACCCTAACTTTTCTACAGCGATTATATGTCATGATGCCTACCCCCGGGGACCCAGACCAGGTCCAGCAACCCCGGAAGCAGGCATCAAGTTATTTTGGGCAAGCCCAAAAACCCCTGCTAGGGGCTGTTTGGGTGCAGTCCTGGTGCTTATGGCGCCAGGCTCATATGGAGAGTCAGTCCTGGCGCCATAGGCGCCAGGCTCATAGAGTAGAACTTACCTGATGCAGACCATGCTGCAAGCTTACCTGATGAAGACCATGCTGCAAGAGCTCCAAGCCAAATGAGGCTTGGAAGGGACTATTTTACCTAGGGACTATTTTTTTACTCGGGCGGGGCTGGGGAGGAATACTTACCTGGGACTACTTTGGAGGCTATTTAAACCATGCCCGAAGAGGAGCACACGCTTCGTGTTATTCTGCATCCAGCAGCGTAACGTTCACCGTGCCTGCAAGTCTGCATCCAGTCTTCTGTCACGCCGGCCTCGAGTTTGGAGCTCCTAGAAAAAGGGAGAAAGAAGGAGAAAACGTTAGAACAAGAGCAATACCTTTGATCCTTACCTGAATCCTTTCCCGATCCATCGCGCCTTCGAGCTGGAAGAAAGAAGTTATTGTATGCGCGTCGCCTCGCCTGCTGCAGCGCTGCGCTAAACTCACCGGCCTTTGCAGCATCTTCACATTCCACCGCATCCTGCTGCATGTTCCCGCCGCATTCCGGCTCCTAAGGAGTAGTCAAGAGCAGCCAGGTGAGCCAAGGGAATACACAGAGGAATATTAGTAACCCCCCCATAGACTTACCTGATTTTACCACCGAGGGGTACTATTCCTCTTCACAGGTCGGCGCAGCTTCCACTGCATCTTTGCCAAACCCCGGCCCCTAAGGGGAAACAAAAGGACAGCAAGGTGAAACAAAAGGGACTATCAAGGTGAACCCTCCTCTCCACATTAGACTTACCTGATTTTACCGCCGGAGGTATTATTCCCCGAGACTTCATACTTTCTCTCAGTGCCTGAATAAGGGAGAAGGCAACAGGTTACATATTGACATTATTTATCGAACTGTGTTGGAAATACAAATCCTTACCAGAATATTACCGGTTGCCACGAGGAACTCTTCACTAGGGTCAAGCTGCAATCTGCAAGGAATCGGACAAGAGTGAAAGTCAGGCATTTGAACTCTTACGAACTACATACTTTTTTGGAGTCAATATTGTTCTGGCACTCACCAATTCCTTCGAGCCAGTGAAGCAACTGGTTATCAACACACCCCTGCGCTCAATGCAGGATGGAGAGCTCATCTTTTCAAACCATCAGGTGAGACTATAAGAGGGGACATCAAAGGTGATCCGTGGGGAGAACAGCGGGGGTAGGGGGATTTACACTCAACTCCACGGGTGGTTAATTCCCTTTTACCATTTGCAGAAGAATATTCCTACGGGCCAAGCAAACAAAGCTAGGTGGGCCAGTCCAGTCTGTCATCTCGGCCCTACGCGTCACATTGGTGGAGACTGCAGCTGTCCAGTTCAGATCGACGCCTCTGTGGGAGCCAGGTGAGCGTAACATTATACTATATAAACGTGGTATTTTTTTAGGCTATTGTATTAGCCTTGAACATAAACCCGCTTGACCAAATACATTTTCTTTTGGCTCCGGTCGGGTTTAGTCGCCATTTCTTTTTGTTAACATCCTTCTTGAGTTTTACTTTTCACGCCAAACCAGGTTTGCCTTCTTTGTTCGCCGTCCTTTGTTGGGCTTCTGTGAAGAAGCACTCATTTGGCGTCTGGGTGTCTAGGTGGGCTGAAAGTGAGGGAGGGATTTAGTAACCCCATGCACAGGGTCTCCTTGGAGACCCAAGTCACACTTTGTGTCCATTGGCTGTGGTGGTTGCCTGGGCTGGACAAACTCCCCTACTGGGTGTTTGACAGCCATGGTTGTGAGAATGGGGGATTTTGCCATAAAAGGCAGGACTCTTGGGCTGGAAGTCAGTTGCCACTGGAACTGCAAGAACTGAAGAGAAGCGGAGAAGAAGACGGCTACTGCAACTACCGAGTCCCGGTGAAGCTCTGCTGCAGTCCTGAGCTATCTACCCTTCAATGACAGAAGATCCAGTTCGGAGTCTTCTTCCCTTGAGCCTGGTGGGATCAACCAGCTCACCTTTCGACAGCCAGAGAATCCTCTCCTGGGTCGAAATCACTGCACGAAGCTGTAGTGGTCCGGATAGCCATCAGAAGAGCCCTCTCCTGTTTTAAAGGAGCGCACCTTTTATTCACTGTTGCTTTGCTGCTGCTGGCCTCATCCCTGGGGAGTGCAGATCGCTCCAGACGTCGTCCTTCTTGTCCCCACGACTGAAGCTTCAGGAACCGTGAGTCTGCAGGAACTACCAGGAACAACTGCCGTGGCACCAGCTTTCTTCATTCGAATAAGGTACTATGTCTATTTGGTCGTTCTCTACATCTGACCTTGAGGAATCGGGGTGAACCCTTTTCCTTTCCGAAGGCTTGTCCTTTCTTCCTTCCCTCTTATAACTTTTGCCTCCCTTTGACAATATCCAAGTACTCCTGGAAACGTTAATCTCGAACTGTTCTAATGGTGTGATCCTCGACAACAGAGCCCTGCTTCACTTGACACTGGCGCAGGACTATTGACTTTATCTGTCTCTTAGAATACGTCCTGTGATTCATGTGCCTTGACAAAAGTATTGCCTATGGTTTTTATTCCCTTTGCCTTGGTTTTTATTCAATGTGCTAAATGTGTTTTGACTACGGTTACATTTCTACCCGTGGGTACGCTTTTCTTTCGTAAGACCGAACTGTCATTACTGTCAAAAAGTGAGAGCTTCTGAGCCCCCCCGGTAACGTCTTTTGTATTGCAACACCGGTTTGCCAAATCCTAATGTACTTACCTTGAATTGACCTGAACCAAATGAATTGGTTGTGTGTAGTATATTTTAGAGTGTGGTTTTGTTTAATAGAAGTGAAGTGTTTTGTGAACAGATGGTTTAAAAATAAATGTACTTATATTTAACCAGAAACCTTGAGTCAGTGTTTGTTTGAGTCACCGTAATTGTAGTCCTTTGTGTAATCCCTATTACTGCTCATAAGCTCTTGAGTTAAGTCTGGCTGCTCCGCTACTGCTACCACTATAACTGGGTAGTACAGGCTCGTACCAAAGATGAATTTGTACTGTCACTTGTAGACTTAATTGTCTGTAGTGTTCCCTAAGGGTACTGCAGAGGATTCTGCCTAACATGGAGCCTCTAAACTTGCATCACATGGGACTTCAAGTTCAGCGAGAGGCCCAGCCTGCGGAGAAGTGAGCTGGTGTCCTCTAGGTGAAAACAAAACGCTCCTCCGACTTCCCCAGATCAGCCAGTCGTCGGTCGTCCAGGTGCAGGAATATATGGACTCCGGATCTCCTGAGGTGAGCAGTGACTACTGCCATGAGCTTGGTGAAACCTGAGGAGTTTCTCCCAGGCTATTCCCAGGGATTCTTTGTTCAGGTGGCCAGGGGAAGGCCATCGCTCTTGGATCCCAACCCTGGGGGAGGACGAGCGAGGGAGGATCACCTGGGCAGGGGGTCTTTGGGGTCTATGGGAGACACGCCCTCAGGCGGGGTATTCCTCCCATTCCGAAACACCCTTACCCGGCATTCTCTGTTGTCATGGGATATTGTCAGCAGAGTCCCATCATACCCCAGTACCTTTCTGTAAGGAAAAGGAGAACATGGCATGGGAAAGTAAAACCCAATAGAAAATCCATTCACCCATTACAATATATTCACCCCCTTCATCCAGATGAACACCTACATGGTTTTTCCATGATTTCCAGGAAAACCTACAACTCCCACAATACCTACTTCCATTCTAGAAGTCCAACTACTGGGACGAAGAAGAGGCAGATGGGAGTCATGGGGATTAACCATAGGAACACATGGGCAATTTATTCTTATGGGTAGTCTCCATGTTGTTTTGATAAGGAGGTCAGGCAGAGTCAGGCAGGGAGGAACAACTACTCACACCTGACTCCAATCAACTCTTTCAAAGAGTATACAAGGTACACCCCCAGGCACACTCTGAGCGAGCTGGGGGAGCTGAAGTAAGCAGAGAAGCCAGGAGGAAGAAGCCAGAGCATAAGCAACCCTGGAAGGCTTGGAGTGGTAAGGGCTGCCAGGACACTGAACCTTTAAGCACCAGAGAGGCTGCAGTGCGGTGTGGAACTTGTACATCCCGAAGGCTAACCCAGGGGCAGTTCAGGCTGCCTGACCGTGCCCAACCCAGAACTCCTCCCCTAGACCAGACTCAGATCCAGGCTCTTGAGGGGCAGACGGTGAGACCCTGACCTCAGGAGATATCCCATTTGAACACTGATGCACTCTGGGATTTGAAGTCCAAAAACAGGTTTATTTTGAGAAAAATGAAAGAGGAGTCTGAGCCCGACTAAGGGAGAACCCTGAGGAGTCTGAGCCCTTACCGAGGGAGACCCTGAGGAGTCAAGAGTGAGGAGGTGCAAGAGAGAAAACTGTACTTCTGGGCCAGAGGCAAAGGAGGCAAAGGAGAACGAGAGACCACAGGGCTGAATCCAGGAGGCTGGAGAGAGAAAGCCCCTTTGTTGAGAGACTGCTACTGCCTAGAAGCCAAGCAAAGGGGGATATGCAGTCCAGCTCAGCAGAGAAGGAGAAAGATGGCATACAGTACTACAAAGTTACCAGGGGGCCCTCCCGGGTGAACGGCAGAGTTGGGGAGGCGCAGAGGCTGAAAAATTAACAGCCTCTGACTCCGACATCAAACAAACGCGATAAAAGGAGACTCCTAACCCCAGCCGTGAGTTAATTGAAGCAGCGAAAGTCTGGTCTGTGGTTTGGACTGCTTGCAACATTGAAAGCCAGAAGTCACGTATACTAAAGAGAGTCCATTGTGGAAAGCCAGAAGTCACAAATACTAAGTATCAGAGTGGTCCCGAATGTGTCTTATCAAAAGCCTCTGAGAAAGGTTGTGAAATTGAAGTGAACTTTGCTTTATGAAAACTACAAGTACCAAAACGGCATTGGATGTAATGAACTGTGAATCAAAGTGGTCCTGCTATGGGTCAAGCAAAATCCTGCGCACAGTCGAAAGTCTTTGATTTTCGATCCAGAGAGGGGGACTCTAACCCGACTGAGGGAAGTGCAATAAATAGGTAAAGAAAGCTAGGGGAAGGGAACCCCGGAAGGTTGGAGCCCGATCGAGGGGACCCTTTAATTGAAGAACCAACATTTATTAAGGAACTTTAATATTTGTTGTGTTGGGGGGGCGCTGTTGCGCACGTCTGAAAATGGCCACCTAGGTGGAGAGCTCCGGCTCGGTAGAAATCCTTGAGACTTAAATATCCTTCCGGTCTTCAGCTGTCCAACAACCTATCATAGAATATCGTGGTGGAAGGTCCAGAGAAGGGGCTCTGCAAAAACGGGACTCGCCGGCCCCGGGACAACAGGGATACTCGCGCGAAATCGCAGCGACTGGCAAGCTGCAACGTGGCCGCCCGAGTGCTCCATGCAGTAGCTGCGCGAGCCCAGACCTGGCAATGGCGGGCAGGCCGGGTGGGGGAGGGCGGCCCGCCAACGCAGAGGCGCTGCCCGAGGACTGTGGCGCTCCGTTCCCCAGCCCGCCGCCTGATCGGAGATCTGATCGTAAACATCCTCACACCGGGTCCGCAGAGGAGAGGAGAGGCCAGGCGTGTGCCCGGAGACACGCCGTGAGGAAAACACGCACCCCTCTGGCCCTGAGAGGGGTGTGTGCAGGGAGCCCTGCAATATTGGCCAGCTAGGATCCGAGGAGGAGCACAGCGGGGGACTTCCGCTCCTTGGCCCTCGCAAGGGGAGACGAACTACGGCAACGCGGCTGGAGGGCCCCCAGAGGCAAAACAACTTGTGGCCACAGCGCTGTTGAAGGCGGGAGGCGCGCTGCAGGAGGGGGCGCTGTCTGGACCCCCATGGGCTGGTCAGGGGACATGGTGTGCCCCCACTTAGCTCACCCAATGCCCACTGGTGGGCAGATAGGAGTGGACTGCAGGAATCCCAGTGAAGGGAAGTAGATCCGGAACGAAACAGAACCCTGCACTCATTTGTGCTGCTGCAGTGCGCCCTGATCAAGGTGTGGACATAAGAGCTATTAAATATTGGCCCACACACCAGTCAAATACCTCAACTAGTCACCTGAACATCAGACACATAAGCGGCGGGGGGCTTGAAGGCACAAGTGGTACGAGGACATGGCGGGCAGGCTGGCAACAGTAAGCACAGGGCTCCCGGACCACAGGTGGAGTGTGGAGAGACGTGACTAAAGGCCGTGAGGACCAGGTAGCCGCCACAACATTAAAGGACAGAAGCAAATTTTGTAGGCTACACACTGGCAGCATACCCTTTGGCCACGGGCAGTGCTTACGCTGGAACTGTGAGAGGTCAATATAACGCCTCTGTGAGAAAGAGTGTACATCTGGGGCGAGACAGGTCCCAATCCTCCACCTACACTGAAGCGCACCCCGAACGGGGACACAGAGCAGAGGCTCCACCATTACCCTACATTATAACTGTTGTGAGCCGATACTGGTTGCCGGAGCAGCAGTCATATATACGTGGGAGAGCACAATCCGTTCGGGAAGTGGTAACCTTGTCTAATGGGCCGCACTGAGAAGAAGGCAGCAGGGGGAAGAAAGACCGGCCCAATGGACTCCTTCGCTAGCTCCCAGCCACAGGTGGCACCGGGAGAGGTGGCGCAAACATCCAAAAATCGAGACATAGACCCTTTGGATTGCCTGGCAACAATTGTGCAAAATGGGTTCCTGGCTGTCAACGTTAAGTTGGATGACATAGTGGCAAAGATTGGCTCCCTGAAGGCACGAGTGGAAAAGGAGAGCGCGCGCATCTCGGAAGCAGAAAACAGGATAAGCTCAAATGAGGATGTGATTTCGCAGCATGGCCGGGACATAGCCCTACTCCAGACCGAACTACGCAAGACCCAGAGCAAGTGCGAGGACCTTGAATCTAGGTCCCGTAGAAATAACAATCGCATTGTCGGGGTGTCGGAGACGTTTGGCAAAAGCTCCATGGAAAGACAGGTGGAAGAGCTGCTGAAATCTGTACTAGGGACAGAATCCCTTTCAAACCACTTCCTTGTTGAAAGAGCTCATCGCACCCTTGCGCCACCTCGAAGCCGGGCGCCCCACCCCGCACCATCATTGCACGCCTTCTAAATTATAGAGACAGGGATACGATACTCCGACTGTCCAGAGAAAAAGGAACGCTGCACTTTGAAGAAAACAGAATTCATATATATCCGGATTTTTCTACGACCATACAAACACAACGCAGGTCCTATGAGATGGTCAAGAAACAACTGCGGCTCCATAATGTTCCCTATGCCCTCATTTTCCCTGCGAAAATGAGAATCCAGCACGGATGAAGAGCCCACTTCTTTGAAAACCCTGCCGAAGCCATGTGATACATGGAGGCCTCCGTCCCGCTGCCTCCCAGAGACAGAATCAGAGACCAGAATGCGAGACCTAATCCTGGCAAAGGAAGAGGGGACCCGGCAGACGGATTACACTGTACCTTCCCTGCAGCAGCATTAAGTATATCTAAAAGTCAACAAAGCTGAACTGGACCAAGATCCATTGTTCACCGGGCCGTAGAGCCTCCTACGTGGGCGACCAGATGGCGGCTAAGGACGACAACGAAGCACCCTCAGGAATGTTCCTTATAGTTACCAGGGTCCATCGTCAAGTTGGGGCAGATGATATGGGTGGAGGGGGGGAAAGGGAGAATGGGGATGTTCTGTGTAATTGCAACCGCCTAGACGAGTTGGAGTCTGGGGAGAAAGTATGCATGGTTGGAAGTTGTAGGTTAATTAAAATATGGTCTCGCAGGCACGGGTGCTACTCAAATGTTGGTCACTTGAGCATTTATGGTCAGTGCTGCATGGTACAATATACATTCCAAAAAAATGGGTGACAGGTTGAAGATAAGACTAATGTCATGGAATGTCCGGGGCCTGAACAATCCAATGAAGGCCAGGAAGGTTGGCAATTATGTCACTAGACACGGGCCTCACATTTTAATGTTACAGGAAACACATGCACAGGGTTAGGTTGACGAGAAAATACTGGCAAAATGGGGCAAATTGCACTATTACACGGACTATTCATCGCAGTCCAGAGGGGTCTGCACCCTTGTACACAACTCTCTGGGCTTTGTTGCCAAAGGCCACCTGGCGGACCTGATGGGTAGATATGTACTGGTTTGGGGGGAAATAGCAGGGAAACAAATAACTTTGTTGAACACCTATGGTCCCAATCTAGACAATCCCGATTTTTACTTACACATGCTCGAGATCCTCACCAAACATGATGCGACCACTGTATTATGGGGAGGGGACTTTAATGTTGTATTAGACCAGACCCTGGATAAATTCGCCAAAGTAACCAGGGCACCTACCAAGGCGGCACTAGCTCTTAAGCAAATCATCCCACAACTGTCCCTACTGGACGCCTGGAGAGTGCTCCACCCAACCAGCAAGCGGTACACGTTTTATTCTTCTGTGCATGATAGTGAGTCACGCATAGATTATTGGTTCGTATCCTCAAACATAGCACATGCCCTACAGAATTGCGAAATCCTTCCCTGCACACTATCTGACCACTCCCCGGTGATATTGGAGATCGTTCTGAAAGATGCCCCTAGACCAACAAGGAGGTGGAGAATGCCAAGAGATATACTGAAAGACCCGAATGTTGTTGAAACCCTACATATTGAAATTGACAACTTTTTTACAGATAACATTGGGTCTGTAGATCACATATCGTCAGTGTGGGAAGCTTTTCAAGTTTGGGTGAGGGGGGCCCTAATATCCAAAACCACTGGTCTTCTGAGGGAGGTGCGCCGTGAACTGGGGGGGGTGGAGAGGGAACTGAACGTACTAGAAGAAACTTACAGCCGCACGCATGGCGGAGACACCCTGGCTGCAATACACAAGCTACTTTGGGATTTTGATCGACTGGCAGTAAGGGAAGTACAATATATAGCAGCCCCTACCAGGGCTCACGGAGAGGGAAATAAAGCAGGGAGAATGCTGGCCAATTTGATTAAGCACGAAAAACAAATGACCCAGATTACAGCGATCCAAACGGCACAAAGTGAGATAATAACAAGTGAACAGGGAATAAATGATGAATTTGTTCACTTTTACAAAAATTTGTATGCGAATAGAGATAGGAAATCCCCCGATGAGATTAAAGGCTACCTCGCTACGCTACGCCTCCCTAAACTCCCAGAGGAAAGTAAACTAATACTCAAACAACCTATCACAGCAGAGGAGCTCTCTGAAGCGATAAAGGGGCTCACGTCTGGCAAAGAGCCGGGCTCGGATGGGCTGGGTGCTGAATTTTATAAAGAATTCCGGGAAGAATTGGTACCTGTGCTATTAGAGGTGTGGGGAGAGGCCCTGGGGAAACAAATTCTGCCCCCGACAATGCGCAAAGCCATCGTTACAGTGTTGGCCAAACCTCGACGTCCACCACAAGATATGTCATCCTATCGGCCCCTGTCCCTGATAAATGTAGACGCCAACATTTTTGCGAAGGTACTGGCGAATCGCATGTTACCTATAACGCCTACGCTGGTACATGCAGATCAAAGCGGGTTTATTCCCCATAGGTCCACTGCCATAAATTTCCGTAGGTTATTTGGCATAATGTCACAAATCAACCCGAGTAAGGAACAAGTTACTTACCTGTAACTGTTGTTCTCCAGCATGGGTCTGGCATGGATTCACATGTTCATGAATATTCCCCGTCATCAGGCTGGAAATCCTCGGTAAAGAAAAAATCAGTATCAGTTTCGTTTCTGATCTGTCTTTCTCAGTAGTAACCAATCACTGGTCTCTGGGTCATACTGCCCCCAGCCAATGACTGCCCTCTCCCTAAGCCCCGGCTCTGGCAGCCATCTTCAGATTTGGTAGCACGCAAAGTGGCAGTATGACCAAGTGAAGAGCCGTAGAGGGGCAGGAGGGAGGGTTCGCATGTGAATCCATGCCAGACCCATGCTGGAGAACAACAGTTACAGGTAAGTAACTTGTTCCTTCTCCAGCATGGGGTCTGGCATTGATTCACATGCTCATGAATATAAGAATACATAGCAGTACACATGCACAACCACGGGAGGTGGCAAGGCTCAACATTAAGCATTACATAAAACTCAACATTAAGCATCTCTTACCTCCCCACCAGGCTCACCTTGAGCGAACAGGTTGCGCAGCACTGCCTGGCCGACTCTGGACTCCTCCCTGGAATCCTGGTCGACGCAGTAGAATCTTGTGAAGGTGTGCGTCGATCTCCACGTAGCAGCCCTGCAGATGTCCAGCAGAGGCGCACCAGACAAGAACGCCGTGGTAGCAGCCGGGCAACGGTCGGTTTGCCAACCGATGACAATGCATGATGCAGCCTGAGAGCCATCTGGAAATGGAACCCTTCGAGAGAGCCTTCCCTTGGTCCACAGGTCCAAAGTTCACAAACAGCTGTGATGTCTTCCGAAAACTCTTCGTTCGGTCCATGTAGAACTTCAGCGCTCTAGCCACATCCAGCGAGTGCAAAGTTCTCTCGGCCGGAGACGAAGGCGACGGGAAGAAAACAGGTAGCACCAAGGGCTCGTTGAGGTGGAAGTCCGACAGCACCTTGGGCATAAACGAGGGGTGCGTCATCAGCACCACCCTCGTGTCGTGAAAAGTCAAGTATGGAGGCTTGCAGGATAGGGCCTCGATCTATCCCACTCGCCATGCGGAGGTGATGGCCACAAGAAATGCAGTCTTCCACGACAGGAATTACAGCGGCGCCGAATGCAGGGCTGGAATGGCGCCCTCATGAGCCTGGTCAGCACCATGTTGAGTTCCCACGCCGGGGCAGGGGCCTTCACCGCCGGGAACGATCGGAACACTCCCTTCATAAATTCCTTCACCAGGCGATGGGACCACAAGGACGCCCATCCTGTGGTTCTGGTGTATCGGGAGATCGCAGCCAGATGTATCTTGATGGAGGCGTGAGCCAGTCCAGCCTTGGCCAGCGACAGTAGGTACGGCAGCACTTGAGGGGCCGTAATCCGTAGAGGGTTAATCTTCTGTGCACGGCACCAGACAGAGAACCTCCTCCACTTATGCCCGTAGCACTTGAGAGTGGAGGACGCCCTGGCTTTTGCAAGGACCTCTCTGCAGTCAGCCGGGATATCGTACCCTCCAAACCATAGCACTGCAGAAGCCAGGTGTCACGCGCCACATTCCTTCCTGGCGTCTCTGGCCAAGGACCCGGGTTTACCATAGCCGAGCGCATAGCGCGGTCTAGTCTTTTCCCTTGGCTCATGCTTCCTACTTAGGCCCTGCCTTCTTTCAGCGCTTCGCGTTGCAACCCGTTCCGTCAGCTGTTCTCTTTGCTGCCGCTGTTGTGTACGCTCTCCTTCTCTCTAGTTCTGCTTTGCCTCCTCTTTTCTGGTTTTCACTCTTTGTACTCTGCTTCCCTTCCCCCTGCCGTGCCCCTCGGCGCCTTGCCCAGCATTGCTTACCTCTCTCCTCTCCCGGTCGGCTTCGCATCCTGTAGCCGGTATTTCCTCTCGAGCAACTTCCCACGGAGCTCAGCTTCCATCAGGACTCCGGTGCCTGCAGCAGGGGTTTTTTCTGCTGCTTGCGGCTTTTTCCCCTAGTTGTCCCTCCCGGGACGGGAGTCCCAGCGGGGTGCCTTTACCTGGCCTCCGCTGTGGCTTCGTCTCGTGAGAGACGCGGTCGACCTACAAGGAGAGGAAAAGACTATTGGACCCGGAGATCCATCAGTCCAGACTGCAGCGACCACACAGGTGAGGAGGGGAAGGAAGAGACGAATACTAGAGGTGCCATCGACCCGAAGCCTGACAGTTTGCAACGCCCACAATCTACAATGGCCACCCCTGAGCAGGTACAGGAACTGGTGGCAGCGGTCCAGAATCTCTCATTGGAGATGCAAAATATGAAAGCCGAGAACACCCTTATGAAACAGCTGATAGCCTCCCGGGAGCCACCTTCCATAGATCTGCCTCCCATGGCTCTCTCTTCGGGCAAGTTCGAGGGCTCACCGAAAAGGTTGAGAGAGTTTCTAGATGCCTGCACTGTATATTTTACTTTCAGGCCCTGCTCCTATACCTCCGACCAGGCCAAGGTCGGCTTTATGATTTCTAATATGTCAGGTAATGCCCTAGCCTGGGCTACTCCTCTGGTAACCAGTTCTGATCCTGTGCTACAGGACTATGGGGCCTTTTTGGGGCTTCTCAAGAGTACTTTTGAAAGACCTGAAGTCGCCATGTCAGCAGGGGAAGACCTGCTGGATGTTCGATAGGGATCCTCTGACGTGCAGTCATATATTTCAACGTTTAAAAGGCTGGCCTTGGAGACTGGCTGGTCGGAACAGTCTCAGATAATTTTGTTCCGACGTGGTCTTAGAGAAGATCTAAAAGACGAATTGGCCCGCTCTCCTCGCCCAGAATCACTAGCTGCTTTAATGACAGCTGCCTTTCAGATTGAATTTCGTATGATTGAAAGAAGACAAGAGAAACGACGAAGCCGATCTTTCTTCCCTGGGGGACCCCCTCCTCCTCCTACTTCATCCAAACAAACTGAAGAACCAATGCAGATAGGTGCTACACGCCGCTCTCTTACTCCTGAAGAAAGGAAGAGAAGGAGGGAGCAAGGCCTATGTGCTTATTGTGGATCAGACCGGCACACTGTAAGGAATTGTCCTGAATTATCTTCCAAACAGTCGGAAAACGAACACCCTCGATCCTAGAAGGGACGGGATGTCGAGGGGTGCTGTATAGTCCCTATGTTACCATGTCAATCGGATCATCTGACTCCTCCCAAGATTCTCGCCTCATGGTCATCACTGTACAAATTACCATCGGGGAGAACCAGATTGAGGCTTTGGCTCTCCTGGACTGTGGAGCCGCCGGAAACTTTGCTGACACTCTATGGGTAAATCAAGTGGGAGCTAAGCGCATAGACCGACTGGAGGGACAGAAGGTGGAGGGCCTGGACGGCAAACCGCTGAGCTCTGGCCTTATTACCCAATCTACAGAACCATTATTGCTCAACATCCACCAACACTCAGAGTATAACATTTGACATCATTCGAGCAGCTCATTTCCCTCTCATTTTGGGTATTCCTTGGCTCCGCCAGCATAATCCCTACATTGATTGGGCCTCCAACCATCTAGATTTCTCCTCTACCTACTGCCAAAGACAATGCTTGCAGGGCGTCAATTACCAAACAGTGAGGACGTATTCTAGTAAGCCTGCTGCTACAGTTGGAGTCCATACAATTTCGCAGATCCTGGAGGATTTTGATGCAGTCTTTGCTGACTCTTCTCCTTTGGAGTTACCCCCCCCATAGACCTGAAGATTGTCCCATAGACCTGACACCTAATGCTTTGGTCCCCTTCGGCAAGATGTTTGCGCTATCGGTGAAGGAGAAGGAGGTCTTGAGGAAATATTTGGATGACAATCTTTGTAACGGTCTCATCCGGCCGTCTAAATCACCTGCTGGAGCCCCACTGTTTTTTATTCCCAAGAGGGGTTCCACTGATCTGCGACCGTGTATCGACTACAGAGGTCTTAATAAAGTAACTAAGAAGGACCGCTACCCCATGCCTCTGATCCCAGATATACTAGCTGCCGTCCAAGGTGCTACAATATTCTCCAAATTAGACCTACGGAACGCCTACCACCTTCTCCGCATTAAGAAGGGGGGCGAATGGAAGACTGCATTCAGGACACCTTTTGGCCTCTTCGAATACCATGTAATGCCATTTGGGCTTGTAAATGCACCAGCTGTCTTCCAAAGATTTATGGACTGCATGTTCTCCGACCTCTTGTTTATTTCAGTGGTTGTTTATCTCGACGATATCTTGGTCTTCTCCAATAACTTGCTTGACCATACCAAACATCTTACCGAGGTGCTGACTCGACTCAAATGTAACCATCTTTTGGCTAAGAGAGAGAAATGCCTTTTTGGGGTCTCTTCTGTTGCCTATCTGGGATTTATTCTGTCACCTCATGGGATACAGATGGATAAGAGCAAGGTAGATGCCATCCTTCACTGGCCGGCCCCTACCTCAGTAAGAGGTACAGAGATTCTTGGGTCTAGCCAACTTTTACCGGCAGTTCATAGCAGGTTTCTCGAACATTGTTTTACCCATTACCAACCTGTTGAAGAAATCCTACGGACCGTTCACTTGGAATTCAAAGGCTGAGGATAGTTTTCGTCGTCTCAAGGAGCAGTTCTGCCAAGCACCCATTCTACGGCAGCCTGATCAGACTAAGCAATTTATTCTAGAGACCGATGCTTCGTCTGCCGCCATAGGGGCAGTTCTTCTTCAAGATCACCAAGGCGTAGAACATCCGGTGGCCTATCTGTCAAAGACACTTACTGAGAGTCAGCGCAACTATTCTGTTATAGAGAAAGAACTATTAGCTATGAAAAAGGCATGTGAAGAATGGAGATATCTGCTCCAAGGTAACACCTATCCTTTTATCATAAGAACCGATCACAAAAACCTACAGGTGCTAATGGATTGTATTAACTCCAGACAGGCCCGTTGGGCACATTTCTTTTCTCAATATGATTTCCTAATTACTTACATACCTGGAAGTCAAAACACATTGGCTGATGCCCTCTCCAGGAAGACGTACGGCTCTAAGCATCTCACCGGCTCTCTGGAGAGGATGCTTCCTAGAAACAAGATCGTGAGCACCCTTTCTTCTTTCTTGCAGCAAGTCAAGGAAGCAACAGTTGGTCACCAAGAACCGATTGGCCTAATCAAGAGGGATGGTTTGATGTTTAAGGGACACCAGCAGTGGATACCTTCTAAGGAACTTCAAAACAAGGTCCTTTCGTGGTGCCATGGTCACGAAACAGCCGGACACAGGGGGCAAACTAACACTCTGGAGCTAGTCCAAAGGACTTTCTACTGGCCCCATCTTATTAAGGATGTCAGGCGATTTGTTCAGACCTGCGCCATTTGTAAACAAAGCAAATGTTGTACTCAAAAACCGGTGGGCCTCTTGCAACAAGAAGAAGTACCTACTCATCCCTGGAGCCATATTTCAACCGACTTTATTGTGGATCTACCGCTCTCACAAGGCTGTTCCTGTATCCTTGTTACTATAGACTCTTTCACCAAAATGGCTCATTTTTCACCACTCTCGGGCCTGCCCACTGCAGAAACCATGGCTCAGGTTGTTGTCAAGGACATTTTGCGTCTTCATGGTCTCCCGGACAAGATTGTGTCGGACTGCGGAAGCCAATTTGTGTCCCGGTTCTGGAAGTCCTTATGTAAAAATCTAGGCATCAAGAGGGCTTTGTCATCAGGTTACCACCCGCAGACGAACGGGCAAACAGAGAGGTTAAATTCGACTCTGGAACAATATCTGCGGTCTTATATCAATGCTGAACAAGATAATTGGGTGGCTTTGCTGCCCACAGCCGAGTTTGCATATAATAATTCCAGCCATTCGGCCATTAAGATGTCGCCTTTCTTCTGTTCCTATGGTTATCACCCTCGTTCTATAATCCCTCGCTCACCTGTACATTCCTCACTGCCACACGTGGAAGATGTGTTGTCTCGGCTGAAGGAAGCCCAGAGAACAGCTTCATTAAGCTTATCTGAGAGTCTCCGGGGGTACAAACAACAAGCTGAAAGGCACTGTCGGGATGTCCCCGATTGGAAGGTGGGCTCCAGGGTGTGGCTTTCCACCAAATTCCTCCCACGCTGGTCTCGCCCCTCCAAACTATCTCCACGGTTCCTGGGCCCCTTTTCCATCGCAGCCAGAATAAACCCAGTGACCTTTCGCCTTAACCTACCTCCTTCCTTGAAGTGGGTTCACCCTGTTTTTGATGCCTCCTTATTGCGGAGTGCGGATAATTCCCGGGTTGGCCGTACCTCTCCCGTTCCTGTACCCGGGAACATTAACGAGGAATATGAGGTCTCAAGCATTCGAGATTCCAGGTATCACAGGGGTCGCTTAGAATACCTTGTCCATTGGAAGGGTTACTCCAGTGCTGAAGACTCCTGGGAGCCTGTCTCTCATATCCACGCCCCCATCCTCCTCCGGAGGTTTCATAGGGGGCATCCAGGGAAGCCCGGGGGTTCTCAGTATGGGGGGGGCATACTGTCACGCGCCGCGTTCCTTCCTGGCGTCTCTGGCCAAGGACCCGGGTTTACCATAGCCGAGCGCATAGCGCGGTCTAGTCTTTTCCCTTGGATCATGCTTCCTACTTAGGCCCCGCCTTCTTTCAGCGCTTCGGGTTGCAACCCTTTCCGTCAGCTGTTCTCTTTGCTGCCGCTGTTGTGTACGCTCTCCTTCTCTCTAGTTCTGCTTTGCCTCCTCTTTTCTGGTTTTCACTCTTTGTACTCTGCTTCCCTTCCCCCTGCCGTGCCCCTCGGCGCCTTGCCCAGCATTGCTTACCTCTCTCCTCTCCCGGTCGGCTTTGCATCCTGTAGCCGGTATTTCCTCTCGAGCAACTTCCCACGGAGCTCAGCTTCCATCAGGACTCCGGTGCCTGCAGCAGGGGTTTTTTCTGCCGCTTGCGGCTTTTTCCCCTAGTTGTCCCTCCCGGGACTGGAGTCCCAGCGGGGTGCCTTTACCTGGCCTCCGCTGTGGCTTCGTCTCGTGAGAGACGCGGTCGACCTACAAGGAGAGGAAAAGACTACTGGACCCGGAGATCCATCAGTCCAGACTGCAGCGACCACACAGGTGAGGGGGAGGAAGAGACGGATACTAGAGGTGCCATCGACCCGAAGCCTGACACCAGGCCTGCAAGTTCAGCGACTCCGGGTCGTGATGAAGTATGGCGCCTCCTTCTCTGGAGAGAAGATCCGCCTCTGCCGGCAGCTTGACTGGTGGGGACGCTGACAAGTCCAGAAGGTCCAGGAACCAGATCTGCCTCAGCCAAGCCGGTGTGACCAGGATCATCCTGTATCGGGACCTCTTGAGCTGGTTGACGAGTCGGAGCAGCAACGGCAACGGAGGGAGCGCATAAAGGAATAGGCCTTCCCAGGGGGACGAGAAAGCATCGCACATGCTTCTCGGCTGGGGGAACCTGTTGGCAAACCTCTGGCACTTGGAGTTCGTCGCTGTCGCGAACAGGTCGATCTGGGGTTTTCCCCATCGTCGGAAGAGTCAATCCACTTGATCCTGATGTAGTTCCCACTCGTGGCACGAGCGCAGCTCCCTGCTGAGTGAGTCGGCGATGGTGTTTTTTATACCTGCCAGATGAAAGGGCACCAGAAACATCCCTTGGGCGACGGCCCAATGCCACAGATCCTGGGCTTCCTTGGAGAGGGCTGGGGATCTGGTTCCTCCCTGCTTCCGGATGCAGAACATCGTGGTGGTGAAGATTCTCACCACCTTGCCCTTGAGGGACGGGAGAAAGGACCCGAGGGCCCAGAACACTGCACAGAGCTCTAGGATGTTGATGTGGAGTCTCTTCTCCTCCGGGAGCCAGAGGCCTCTCGCGTGAAGTTCTCCGGTGTGCACTCCCCACCCTTCCAGGGGAGGCATCCGTCGTCACTGTTATCTGGTGGGATGGGGTCTGAAAGTCTGTGCCGGCGGTCAGATGAGCGCAGGTGCCCCACCACTAGATCGCTCGTCGGAAAGTCTTGTTGAGCGAGATCCTGTCCTCGAAGCTGCCCGTCGCTTGGATCCAGCGGGAGTCGAGGAACTCTTGCAGAGGACGCATCCGAAGCCTGCACAGGCGCACGAGATATATGCAGGAGGACATCATCCCGAGGAGGGACTTGATGGACCTCATCCTGGCCACGTCCGTGGCTAGCAGGCGCTGCACCTTGCCCAGAGCTCTCTTGTTCCTGCTTGGATGAGCCAGTCATCCAAGTAGGGGTAGACGTGGATCCCCTGCAGGCGCAGCCGCGCCGCCACCGGTGCGAGGCACTTGGTGAACACCCTGGGTGCCGACTTCAATCCGAACGGAAGGGCCTTGAACTGGTAGTGCCGTCCTTGGGCCACAAACCTGAGGAACTTTTGGTGACCTTTCAGAATGGGGATGTGGAAGTACGCATCCTCCAAA
Organism: Ambystoma mexicanum; assembly: GCF_040938575.1. Lineage (NCBI taxonomy): Eukaryota > Metazoa > Chordata > Amphibia > Caudata > Ambystomatidae > Ambystoma > Ambystoma mexicanum. The sequence continues at coordinate 1,174,855,433 of NC_090932.1, read as the reverse complement.
TCCAACGACAGGAACTCGCCCTCCTCCAGCTGTCCCAGCACGTGCTGGAGGGTGACCAACCGGAATTTCTGTGCCTTGATGTATTTGTTCAGCCGTCGCAGGCCCAGGATGGGGCACCGTCGTCCTGTCTTTTTTTTTTACTAGGAAGTACCTTGAGTATACTCGAGCCCCGGAGCCTCTTCGGGACAAGCTCGATGGCACATTTTCTGAGCAACGCCCTAACCTCCAAGAGTAGTTGAGGGACGTGATTTTCCTTCCTGACCACGGGTGGAATGCGGGGGCACTTTTTTAGAAATTCGAGGGCGTGCCCCTGGGCCAGGGCATCCAGCACCCAACGGTCGGTGGAGAAGGACTCCCATACGCTGATGAACTACCGCCAGCCGGCCTCCCACCGCGGTGCTTCGGTGGGGGCCCGACCCCGCTGTCGGTTCAATCTTGCTTGGTGGACGCCTTGCCGCCCTGGCCTCCCTGGCGACGATGGCGGGGTCCCCCCCGACTTGCCTCGTCCTCTATAGGCTTCCTGCGACGAGGAGCGGGCCGCTTGGCGGTACGTAGAGGAGCCACCGCCGAATCCCTTGGAGGCACTCTGCTTGCCTCCGGCACTCCAAAAGGACGGCCTCTGTTGCCGGAGGACGCCTAGGGCCCTAGCAGTCCCTGTGTCCACCTTGATGGCTTGGAAGGACTCATCCACCGTTTTCCCAAACAGGTTGTTCCCGTCGAACGGCCTGTCCAGCACCTTGGCTTGCACATCCTGGCGGAAAACCGTCGCCTTGAGCCAACCTCGTCGTCTAAGGCAAACGCTGTTGCCAGGCTGGTGGAAACCGGTGTCGGCAATGTCCGCTGCCATCGTAATGGCATGGTCCGACGCCACTTCGCCTTCTTGCAAGAGGGCCTCGGACCTCTTGTCATCCGGTAGGAAGTCCAACAGGGGAGCGATCTTGAACCATAACTCCCTGTCGTAGCGGGCCACGATCGCGAGAGCGTTGGCCGCCCTAATCGTTGTCACCGCCGACGAGATAACTCGTCCCATTGCGTCCAGCTTCTTCCCTTCGCCGTCTGGCAGGGAAGATGACGTTGAGACCGACGCCCCCCCCCCGCTTTCTTCATGGCCGCCGCTGAGACGACCGAGTCCGGGGTAGGTTGTGCCCTAAGGCACAGAGGGGCTACGTCGGGGACCCGGTACTTCTTCTCGTACTAATCCTTCTTGGCAGGCGTCGTAGAAGGGTTCTTGAGAAGGGTGAGACCCTCGTCCCAGATGTCATCCAGCAGAGGCACGGCGAGGACTCACTTCCTCCTGGCCTCGCGCCGTTTGTAAAGGAAACCTTCCTTTTCCTTGGGGCAGAGCTGAAAAAGCTTGGATGCCCTGGCGATCATTGCGTGGAAAGATCCGATCTCATCGGATGGGGAGGCCCCGGCTGGTGATGGGAGCGCCGTCCCGACGTCACCGCCGTCGTTGTCGTCGTCAGTACCCGTTGTGGCCGTGTCTGTGCCCGTGTCATCCCCAGGGACGTGGGACGTGGGTAAAGGCTGAGCAGGCCGCGAGGGTTGAGAAGGCGGGGCTGGGTGGATCCGTCTTCTCTTGTTTGGGGCTTCCTGCCAGGACCGGCTCTGGTTCCTCCGCCGGACCTGGTACCGGGTCCTTTGTCGGTGGTAAGGGCAATCTCGTCCTTATCTCTGAACATAAGGATTGTATCACCAACAAAATGGCCGCCGAGTTATCCTGCGGCTCCGGAAGAGACGGGAGCGACGGCTGACTAGGACCCTCGCCAGTGCCGCCGTCACTTTCATAGTCACCCTCGTCGGGATCCCTCCCGTGGGGACGGGCCTCCTCGACGCCCTCATCGAGGCCCTCTAGGACTTCTGCCAACTCCTCCTCGGATGTTGTGTCCGTGTCCACAATGGCCACGGCCCCCCCTCTTTTTCCGCCAGGGTCTTCACGGGGGTCTTACCGATAGGTCTGAAAGAGGCTTCCCTCCGCGGAGGCAGGGAGACTCTGGGCCCCGAGGTCACCTCCACTGGTGTAGCCTCCACAGCCTGCACCAGGGCCGCCGCGACTCCCTTGATAGAGGCCTTGGCCGGGTGAATCAATGCCTTTACCGCCCTAGGCGCGTTTGAGGCCTTCAACTTGGGGGGAGGGTCACCGCCTCGCTCCCCCTCGGCCGAATCCTTCGAGAACGACCGGGGCCTCTCCAGAGGCTTACCCGGGTTCTCGGATTTCCTCTTCCCCGAACCAGAGCGCTGGCTTGTGGTTGATGGTGCCGGGGAAGGCACGCCCTGCCTGGCAGCCGAAGAGCCTGACCGTTCGGCGCTCGCGGTGCCCGTGGACTCGCGGTGCTTTGCCTTCTGTTGGGCCCCCGTCGCCGGGGCGCCCTTACAGAACTTAGAAGACCGCTCGGACTTCTTCATCTTCTTCTCACCTGACGGACTCCTTCCTTCCAGCCAGTTGGAGAGACCAAGGTGTCGGTCCCTGATGGTCCGTTCCGACATGTTCCTGCAAAACGCACAGTCCTCCACATGCGTTTTGTCCCCATGAAGGCAGTAGAGACATTTTGAATGCTCGTCCTCCCTGAACAGCTTTCCGGGCGTCGAGCTTCCTTTCTCCTGGGCCATGTTCGGGTAGGCCGCAGAAACTTCTGGAATCCTCCAAGAAGCGTAACTCGACAAAATCTTCACCCTTGAGGGGCGTAGAAAAATCTGTCACGGATTCCCATTAATCAGATGTAGAGACGGTGGAGCTTGAGGCACTCTTTGACCGAAAACTTAGAAATTCTCCTTGAAAAAGCGCGAAAACGCAGCAAAAGCTCGAGAGCTAAGCACGAGGACTCCCAACACTTGAGTGTGCGGTAAAAATCTGTAAATGGCTGCCAGAGGCGGGGGCTTCGGGAGAGGGCAGTCATTGGCTGGGGGCAGTATGACCCAGAGGCCAGTGATTGGTTACTACTGAGAAAGACAGATCAGAAACGAAACTGATACTGATTTTTTCTTCACCGAGGATTCCCAGCCTCAGGACAGGGAATATTCATGAGCATGTGAATTCATGCCAGACCCCATGCTGGAGAAGCAAGCAGTCGCGGTGTCCCTTGATGCCGAAAAGGCGTTTGACTCTGTCTCCTGGAGTACCTCTTTTTGGTGCCTGCGGCGTTTGGGGTGGGCCCCTACTACATTAAATACGTCAAACTGCTGTACACGGCCCCGGGTGCGAGGGTGTGCACGAACAGAACTATATCCGAGCTGTTCGAGCTAGGACGTGGCACCAGACAGGGGTGTCCCTTTTCCCCTATCCTCTTTGCCTTGAGAATAGAGCCCATGGCGGCTGCGGTTCGTTTGAGACATAACAACAAGGGTGTAACGCTGAAAGGTGCCACCCAAATAATATCCCTATTCGCGGACGATACCTTGTTATACGTCCACAAACCAGACAAAAACATCGTCCCCGTCATGGCAGACATCAACGAATTTGCAGAGTACTCTGGATACACGGTGAACAATGCTAAATCAGAAATGTTCCCGCTCACCCCATCCACAAAACGCCCAGCTCGGATGTGCGGCCTTAAGTGGTCGGCGCGACACATCAGATATCTGGGAGTACTGGTTTCTAGTAATAGACAGGCCCTGTACACCGACAACCATGACCGGGCGTTACAAACACTCCATACCAAACTACAGGTCTGGAGGCACCTCCCAATCTCATTACACAGTAGAATTGCCATTCTTAAAATGATCGTACTTCCAAAACTACTATACCTATGTGTAAACATCCCTATATGGCCGGGTAAGGAATTATTTTCCAAGCTTCGATCCATGCAGTGTCATTTCTGTGGAACGGAAAGGTGGCTAGGATTGGGTGGGAAAAGATGACAGAACCATATGAAACAGGGGGAATAGCAGCACCAGACTTCGAGCTCTATTACACGGTGGCGCAGGCGCAGTTCGCAAAGCATTGGTATGACGAGGCGGACAATTCACCCCACACGTGGATAGAAGAGTACACTACTACACCCACAGACGTTAGGTCAGTTATCTTTGATACAAGGCACAAGGACTCATGTGAATTTGATCCTGTTAGCTGCACTGTGAGAGCCTGGGGGGCTATATATAAAAAACTGGAAATCGAGATCCCTTATAACCCCGAGGCCCCATTATGGAAATATCCAAACATTCCCCCCACATTTGACATCAGAATACAGGAAGCCTGGGACCCCGGTACAGAGATGAAGGTGGGAGATATGTATATAGACGGGAAGTTTGTGACCCTTGCAGTATTCTCGAGGGGTATGGGAGCAGGGCTGCTCCGAACATTACAGTACTATCGGATGAGGTCCGCATTTCAAGCACGCTGGCCATCCTTCCCTGCTGAACCCCCCTCCCACCCGTGCATACAACTGGTTACGACACAGGGTGGGCTGGGAATCTCCAAATTGTATAAGACAATACGGACCCACACTCCTACGACCAACTGAGTGAAAGAGAAATGGGAAGCAGATATGAAAGTGCCAATTCCCGAAGATAAATGGGTAAGATACTGTGCGCTTACAAAAAGGGTGTCCCTCAATGCAGGATTGCGCCAAATACAGTTTAAAATATTTAACAGACTGCACTACACCCCGGCCAAAATTGCTAAATTCAGACTTGGTGGTTCTGGCGACTGCCCCAAATGTAGGTCCCTGCAAGCGGGATCCTATCATTTGTACTGGGAATGCGTAGTTGTGGCGCGGTTCTGGGAGAGGGTTGCAGCTACGCTGACAGAATTTACACAAATCCCCCTGCATTTGATCCCCCAAAAATACTTGTTCGGGGATATTGGGAAATGTTCCGAAAAAATTATTGCTATTGCCAAGAAATGTATATTGCAATCATGGAAAAGCCCGAACTCCCCTACCATGAACACCTTTCTACGTGAATTAACTTATGCAAATGAATGTGAGGAACAGTATGTGCTAACCCAACCGAGCACGAGTCGACCAAAGGACATCTGGGGCCCCTTCAAGGCGTATCTATGTGACCTGTCCTCGGACAGAGAATCAGCTATGTAGACTGCAAATTGTCAAACATTTGGTGAAGACATTGCTGTATGTAAGACCATAGGTTGTGTTGATTAAGTGCCACTGTAACTGTTGAGACCTTAATAAAAAGTTGTTTAAAAATATATACATATATTTGTTGTGTTGCATCAGGCCCTCTGAAACAAGACGTCAAAGAACAGGAGTAACAAAGGATACCAGGGATATCCAAGTACTGTGACCTGGCCTGGATAGAACAACGAAAAGTTAGCATAGAAGGTCAGAGCACTGTCGTGTTTATGTGGAGAGTGCCAGTGTAGCACACCTGTCTACATAATCATAACCATAATAAATTCAAAGTGCAATATACATCTATGGAAAAACGCGTCTTTCAAAAAACCAAATACTGGGTGGAAACAAATTGAATTCGACCCAGTAGACGCTCCAACACAATTCAATATTTTTTATTAAAATATATGGATCAAAAAATTGCTTTCATGAATATAAAAACATACAATGGTATGAGTATCCATAAATTCATTAGTCAATCCAACACATTCAATTGGACTGACAAGATACATCGTTCCCATCTAAAACCTCAACAAACCACACTTCAACCATACTGCATTGACACTCAAACAATTCATCACATCACTCAAATATAACAAATATTTCATCAGTAAAAACAAGCATACTAAAAACGCAATTATACAATTTCTACAATTTCTAGTCCATTATAAATATGAACCATGAATTTTAGCACAATTGAGCCAATCTCTTATTTATATAATCTATTCCGACTCGTGCAAATATCACAAAAAAACTGTTTATAAATAACAGTACATTCCCGACCCCTCTGAAATAGGAGACTTTGAATCGCAAAGAGACTTTGGTGCAGAAGGCCCTGATGCTGAGGTTTTAAACTGCATCCTCATCCTCATGCTCATGCTAGAGAAGCAAGAGCGGGTGTTAAGCTCAAGTGTGCCGCCTTGTCCGATGCTCAAAACGTGGGGAATGTAAACTAACGGCTTAACTATCCTGACATATCATGTCTTGAACACTTTCCTTTTGCACATCATTGTTTCCCACACCATTTATATTTAGAAGTAAGGATTGGCAATAGGTTTATTAGCATAGGCCCTTTTATTTTGACAAGATTCCACTAAGACTACGTTATTATTGTTTGTTGGTCATAGCTTGCTTGCATCATTAAATTTAGGATTAGATAGGTGTTTTTCAAACCCAATTGAAGCTCAATAAACACTCTTGAACTATGATAATTTGTGTCTGTTGTCTTACTGTTGATACCATGGTTTCCTTCCAATACCCTTGGAGCGGAGGTCAACTGAACGGGAAACACCTTGAACTGATGGTGCTTTTCCCCTATGAGGAACCTCCAGAACGTCCTGTGCTTTCGATGCATCGTTACATGGAAATAAACATCCTGCAGATATATAGACACCAGCCAGTCCTGCGATTCAAGAGCGTGAAGAATTTCTCTCAACGTCACCATCTTGAACTTGTCATTTCTCAGGAACTTGTTCAAGGCCCTGAGGTCTAAAATGGGACGGAGACCTCCTCCCTTCTTGGGCACCAAGAAATACCAGGAATACCAGCCCGACCCTCTCTGCTCGGGTGGTACCTCTTCCACGGCACCCTTCGACAACAGGGCTCTCAGTTATTCCTGGAGCTCTCGTCTCGGTTGGCTTGGAGGTGGTGGGGGTCTGTCCGGAGGTTTCCTTAAGAAGGGCAGACAATCACCCCACTGCATGAGTTCCAGGGCCCCAGACAGAGGAGGTAATCTGCTGCCATTGGGGCCAGTGCTCCGACAGCTGTACACCAACCAGGAAGTTGTGGGAGGGGAAAATCAAAGCGGGTTAGAGGGCAGAGCAACCCACCTCAGCCGCAGTTTGTGGAACTCTGGAAGCCCCACTGCCCCTTCCGGGGTGCAAGAAACTCTTCTGTCCTTGCCTGGCCTGTGGGAGCTTTGCCTTCCTGCCGTAAGTCACATAGCGCCTGTAGCCCCCACCCCTAGTGGTGAAGCTGAAGGCAGGTTTGGCCGGCTGCGCAGCTAAGCCTAGCGATTTTGCAGCGATCTTTGAATCCTTTAATTTTTCCAGGGAGTCTTTGGCCTTCTGGCCAAAAAGGAATTAATCTTCAAAGGGCATGTCCAGCAATTTGTTTTGGACACCAGGACAAAAGCCTGAAGCCCTTAAATAGGCCTGCCTCCTCAATGCAATAGCCAATGACACTGAACGGGCCACATAGGTGGCCACATCCAGGCCCCTTTGCAGCGACTGCCTGGCCACCTTTTTCCCCATCCTCCACCAGCTGTACGAAGCAGTCTCACATTTCCCCCTCAGCGATATACTGTGTAGCATATTCCACTGCCTTCCAGAGGCTGAAAGAGTATTTTGAGAAACCGCTGGCCACGTTAGTAGCTTTCAGAGCCATGCACCAGAGGTAAAAACTTTCTTGGCCATGGCGTCAATTCTTTTACACTCTCTGCCCGCAAATTGGAGGTTGAAGATGCTGATCCAGTGGAAGTTGTGGCAGCCTGCTCAACAAGCCCTTCCGGGGAAGGGTGAGGAGACAGAAATGACAGCTCTCCTCTTGTCAGCCGGTACTTTTCGGTCATGGTGGGGCTGACGGGGGACGGAGCAGGGATGCTGCCACAGTGAGGCTACTGGGTCAGCAATTGCCGGGTTCAGAGGCACATTCCATTCAGTAACTGGACCCTTGTTCAATATGTCAGTCAACTCGTAGCCATGGACTGGCACTGCCGCAGCGCTAAGGTGTCAGCCACTACCAGTGCCCGAAACTTGGCATGGGTGTGGGAATTCCAAGTCAGGTGACGTGTCCAGCCAGCTGACATTGTGAAGCCCCTGTGCCAACTTGAGCCTGGTCGTCGAAATAGTCAACGCCCCCTGTCCCCATGTATACGGGATCGACTCCCCCTCTTCATCCGGGTCATCAACACCGAAAATGGATGACATGGTACCGAAAACCTTGGTCTAGGAGAGTGGGCTAAAGGACTCGTTGCTGAGCATCGGCGCTGAGGACTTGCCCTTCGGCGCCGATAACATGACTGTTGATGTTGATCAGGGCTGTGACACTGAGATGGCATCATTGACGCTCGGACCTTGAGGTGCGCAGGAAGGCCCCTGCATCAACAGTTTTGGCACCTTTTTTGGCATTCGCGCCCAATGGCTTCCGGATGCTGATGGCATCGGCACTGGGGCTCACGTGGCACGGCTGTGCTGAGTGCCGCTGCTACGTCCTAGGCCTGCTGTTGTGGAGGGTGGGGAGGGGCACGTGTTTTGGAACATTTCTAGCATCTGGACCTTGAAATCTTCCCACTCCTGCTGAGTGGTTGGCCCAGACGACGGCTTACCTCCATCCGTCGAGATTTGGAATCTTGGCGGTGACGCCTTTTTCCTGTGCAATAACAACGAGGAAGAGGGGGTAGAATGGGACCTCTTCTTCATCTTCCACTGATGCTTTTCTTTCTCTTGTTCAGGGATAGGCCCCTTGGTCTTGACCTCAGAGGACCGGATGGTCGACCGTGCCAGAGATTTCAGCCCAATGCGAGTTTAGCAGCCTGCGCATGCACCGGTTTCAAGTGCATTTTAGTGATTGACTCACACTTCTCTGTGTTGTGACCCGTGCCGAGGCACCAGAGGCTGTAGAGGAGGAGCCAAAAGCCTCTACCAGAAGTCCCACTCCTAAATTGTCTATCTGTTGGGAACCAGAAATAGTGACAAAGGCGACACCTGTAATGATGCCTATAACACGAGGAGCCTGTGAAGCAAAGTACCCATCAAGCAAACCTTTCTTTATGTATCCACGAAAAGCTAATCGTCTCTTGGGAAAGATCCCTGAAGAGCATGTGAAGACGGATGAAAGAAGAAACTGGTGACGTCACATGAAGCAAAGTGACACCTCAGAAGAGATGACAAGAGAGGTGAACAGACCATATAGAATCTGAGGACGAAGTGAGAATCAAGTAAACTTTTATATGCAGAATAAAGGTTGTACGTGTGAAGAGCATGTAAGAAAATGAAAACCATTTTATAATTGTACAGATGTGGTAATGCAAGTAGACAAAGTCATCATAAGGCTGGCTACGTAGTGAATAGATGGCGGCGATGCGCCAAGGTATTTATATATATGCATAGGAATCTAGAAGTTCCACATCGTACTTTAGCAAACTGAAAACCCTGTGAACAGAAGACTTGAAGTGTGGCGCAGCAGAATAAGCCTGGCTGGAGATGGAAGAAGAATCAAGGTGGTCTGCCTGACCCAGTGTTAAGGGGTGAGGGAGCCAATAAAATAGTTAATTATCATGGAAAGATGCAATGAACGAGAAGGCGAGAGCCGAGCTCCTGTTAAGGTGCGGCGGAAGGAGGATGAGGGCCAAGTTTTATTCATTAAATGGTGTTAAGCACAATGAAAAAGCTCAAAACGTGGTCTCCAGTCACATGGTCTGATGAAAATAGACTTTAGGCAAGTTACACCGGGACCGGAAGATAAACTCATGCTCACACTCTTATTCCCAGGAGCAGTGATACTTACAAGGCCAAGTTCAAAGGACTGTTCTCATGGCAGACAACTCGAGTGATGATAGATGATGGGCTAATTGGGTGGGGAGGCATGGTCAAGTCCGACCCACTGGCACCTATGGTGCCAGCTTGCATGCTGCTAAAGAGTGGAATATTCCAGAAGGGTACAAGCGTGCCAACCAATTATAAAGGGCCGCGTATAAAAAGGGCCCTATAGTTTAGAGATCCAATAAGACGTTGTGTATTTGATGACACTCAAAATGACTTGTACTAGGGGTGGGCTGAATTGTCCACCTGACAGAGACCCAATCACGACACCAACCCCCATAGAAAGTTTATCTAGATGTTTCCCATTACCCAATCACAACCCCCCATAGGTTTTCTTAGTTTGCCACATAGTGTGACGTCAATTATGACATTTTTTTGTATACAAGTGTATTTTTTATGAAATATTCTGAGATCTTACTCTCAGACATCTGATTATGTCCGTGGTACTCCCTGTTTTCGATCGTTGTTATTAAAACAGACCAAATCTTTTGCCAACCTCCTGAGTCTGTTTTATTATTGATGTTCGAATAATTTCTCCATCCACCCTGTAGAGTGTTACCTCGTCTTAAAGGGCCTTCGGGTTCACGTGGTAGCAGAAAGAGGATTGTTAAAAAGGCCCATCAATAACTAGGTCTTTGGAGTAGTCGGAACATCAGACACCCTCTGCCATCCAGCTGGAGGAACGCAAAGTTTCCTGTGGAGAATGGTCGATATAGTCAATTTGCAAGTAAAGAAGATATAGTTGGGACGGGCCCCTCTTTCACGAAATCCCTCCTGGTTTCCACAGGCGCTGAGCGGACCAAAGGTGACAATGGCCGATTGGAGGAAGGGGTGATCCCAAGAGTCTGGAGCCAAAAGGCGAATGGTGAGCAGATTGAGGAAACTGGCAAACTGTGAAAAATGGGATTGTGGTACCACATAATTAAGTAATGGGGTTGGTTGACATAAGATGAAAAGCGTCAAGGGAAAGAAGTGTTTTGGACAAGGAGCGTTCCATAAGAAGCCCAGAGTCCTAAATTCAAGGAATTCTAGAAGGAGTCGTCCCAAAAACCCAAGTGGGTAAACTAGGCTCCGCACAGATAGATCTGTGAGAGGAGATGATTCAAACTCCTATTGGAGTCATTTAGGGGCTCAGAGAAAAGGAGTACATATTATGATGTGTGTGTAAAGAGTTGATTAGTTGTCTGTTTTGTTTTTATATTTTATGTATTAGAAAAGTGTCGAAGAACGACAAAGATAGGTTGCGTTACGTAGAGAAAACGATATTTATTTCTCCCAGGTTATTGTCGGTGCCGACCATTGATAGATTGAGATAATTGAGAAGTAGAATTTTTGAGTGGCGACTGTTGGTTCACGCTCATATTTGTTATTTTTCTGAAACATATTTTGTGTAAAATCACTGGTAAGTATAGACAGTCAATTGAGACTTGTCCTAATGGGAGAAGTTACACCACTGATGCACATGTGCAAAACACTACCAAAACATATGCCTAAGATCAAACAGTACAGTGCAGAATGGGTAAAAGGTACAGCAGATAAGATGTTCATGCCGTGGCCACAAGGGGGATCATTGGCAAAGGCAGTGTTACAACACATGACCACATACTTGCACGCAGCATACACGGGAAAGGAATTGGAGAAAAGGTTAGCAATTTTAGAGCTTTGGAAAATGTACCAGGAGGAGAGAGAAGATCTGCCCCATGAGGAATGGCTGCTTAACCAGAGCAGGGCAGAAGGCGTTGAGCCTTCTGCTCCCCTTACTCCGCCAGAAGTAAATGGTGATATTACAGAAGATGTAGGACTGTATCCATTAAAGGAACTGAAGGTGGTGACAGTGGTATAGTAACCCAATATATGAACTGCCCGCTTATGGTAGTGGCGATAGTCCAGAAGAGACTAAAAGAAAGGCACAGATTTTTAAGGTCTTGCAGGACTAGGAAGAGAAAAGTGAACGATCGTATAACCACAGATATAGAACAAGAGATTAATAGATGGAAAGGAGAAAAAGGACAAGGCTGATGAGATTACGCTTGTGCAGAATGAGTGGATAGATATTATTAAAGCTTGATGGGAAAAGCCTTGAGGAGGTTAGGCAAAGGCAAGACCAAGATGAGGAAGATAAAAAAAAAGACAGGGAACGAGAAAGAAGACTGAAGGAAGATGAGAACAAGAGAAAGAATAGACAAAGACGAGAGCAGATGTATCAGGAAGAACAACACGGGTGTTGCTAGGTTTGTAAAAGATCCAGGGCTAAGCTAATGTTGGGACTGTCGGGACTCAGGACTAGCTAGCCTTTTGGTTGTAATCTCTGAACTTCTATCCGGGGCTACAACCAAAAGACACAGGGCTATAACTCCAACAGCCCCCTCCGTAGCAATGCCTCTGATGAACAACAAAGAAAGGAAGAAAGGGCGCGGAAGAGCAAATAAAGTATGACAACAGGGAAAGAGCACTCGAAGAACAAGACAGGTTAGAAAAGAAGAGAGAAGACGAAGAGGCTCAGAAATTAAGGGATAAAAGAATGCAAAGATGAAAAGAAGAGGAAGTGCATACGAACGAAGGGAAGAAAAGAGGCAAGAAGAGGAAAGGGTTAGACAGGAAGTCAAGAAACAAAGGGAATTAGACGAAGAAATTGAACGAAAAAGGAGACAGAGGGCACGCGACATTGATCGCATTCAGAAAGAGCTGATGGAACCAAGTCCAGTAATATCATGGGGCAACATAGAGGAGTTTCTCCTGTCGAAAGGAGTAATGCCAGGACGAACTAGGTTAAACTTTGATGATAATTTTGACATACGAAGCATCGGAGATAGGATCGATAAAGTTTATCAAGAGATGAGGGCAACAGGTGAATCGGGAAGCAGAGGAAAAGAAGACTGATTGTTAATTGACCGGTCACAAGGCAAAGAAGGAAGCCCATTTAGTCTTAAGCATAGAGCCTTGTCTTTAGACAGGCTGACTTTGAATAGAGATGAAAAGGATGATAGCCAGACTAGTTGGGGACTAGGCATGTCAGACGAAGAAAGAGAAGCCTTCTGTGAAGAGGAGGGAGAACGCATGTGGTCGTGAAGGATGCATGCTGTCAGAAAAGGAAGTAAGATGGTCTGATCTGGAACAACCTAAGGATAGGAAGCCAGATCCCATAGCATTTCCTGAGCGCCCTAGAGGACGGTCACATAGTGAGAAAGGAGAATCGCCACCATATGTGAGTAAGTTAAGGTCATTGCCAGGTAGAAGGCAATGTGGAACCATTGTCCCTGCTTTGGATAGGCAAACAATGGGAGCTGATTGCGAATTTGGGTTCATGCAATTCCCGTTGTTGGAGAAGGGAGTAGCTAGGCCACAGTATATATCATGAACACAGATGGATAAGGATCATTTAAGATGTAAACTCCCTAGTTTAATGGCGGGTGCAGGGAAATTGATTCATAACTAGAAAAAATGACAGGAGGAAACACTCTAGTTATAGGGCATATTAAGGGTCTCCTAGCAGCCATTCTTAGGGAAAGGACTGATGACATTTGTACACGAGCAGGCTATTCAAGTGTCACGGCGCAGAATACAGCCATTTAATAATTGTAGAGCAGACGTGTGGAGAGCTCTTAGTGTACAGTATCCTGACACGTCAGATATGGGTGCAATTATCACACGTAAGATACAAGAAGGCGAAGATCCACTTGCTTACATTCAAAATATTCAGGAACAGTGGACTTTGGAAACTCGTGAGTCGTGGGGGAAATCAGTGGCAGTATTTTACCAAATTTTATGTCAGGGACTACCGGAGCAAGTACACAGACAGCTCAAGAAATTAGTGGGAATGGAAGCAAGGCCCTGGCCATAAATACAGTTGACCATAGTGCACCACTGTCGACTACTGCAAGAGAAAAATAAGAAGGACGAGGCTAGGAAGCTAGAAGAAGCCAAGTTAGTTACGAAAGAAATTGTCAAAATAAGCCATAGAGGGTGCGGTATTGACAAGCGGAGAAGGGCTGGGAATTCAGCAACAAGCAATGGGTGCATCACAGGCAAATAATCAACACCAGATGGCCCAAGGAGGAAATGGGTTCATGCCGAAAGGCTGAGGAAGGGTACTCTTGTTCAGAGAGGAATTGCCATAGCATTTCGGTGCTGGACTGCCCATGTGGGCAGGACAGACTGATATGCAAATGGGTATTTCCCATCTGTGAAAGGTACAGTGAGCAAAAAGCGTGTGCTGCAAACTTTCATCTCAGAACAGGTTATCATGCCATGTTCTTTCTGGACACGAGCTCCTGCTAACTTTTTTTAAATATTTACAAGGAACTTGGGATTGGTCACCCCGAGTTACCTGGGGGCAACCAGACGTGGACTCCCTACTCACTGTGCTCAGAGAGGCACAGTTTCACCTCACTGATGAGGCTCAACAAGGCTGAAAAACGTGTATGGGGTTGCTGTTGGTACTCTTGTTCAGATAGGAATTGCCATAGCATTTCAGTGCTGGACTGCCCATGTGGGCGGGACAAAGACTGATATGCAAATGGATATTTCCCATCTGTGAAAGGTACAGTGAGCAAAAAGCGTGTGCTGCAAACTCATCTCAGAACAGGTTATCATGCCATGTTCTTTCTGGAGAAGAGTGCCTGCTACTTTTTTTGAAGGCTTTCAGAATATGCAGAATGATTATCAGAATATGCAAGGAGGGCAAGTTAGAAAAGCACCTCCTATATGTTGGACATGTGGTATGGCAGGGCACGTGGTGCGCATGTGTGGAAGCCAAGGGTATGTACAGAAAGGTCAATTCTCAAGAGGGGGGACAGCTTATTCTCCTGCATATAGCCCATAGGCTAGGAATGCACAAGATCAGACGGTGTATCAAGCACAAGCACTGCAAATGCAGAGAGCACAGCAGTCACAGCAAACACCATTGAGTCAACTGCAATTGCATTAACAGAGCGAGCGGCCAGCACTTGGGAAGCCAGGAATGGGGGTAAATGTACAGTCTGCGTTACGAACTTCCCCATTGGCTTGCACCCCCTTCCAAGGTGCAAATGTGCAATAGAACCTTGCAGTTAACTGCTTCAAAGGTTGTTGATGGATCCAGAAGTACGAGCAAGCAGGCTCTACTGAAGTCTCGAATATGCAGAGCATCGTCCACCACTTCTAGGGTGACTGTCTTTACTATGCCAAGTCTGAAAAGCCTATTGATAGTCCTGTAAAAAACCATGCAGTGAGAGGTGACTGGTTAGTTGGACTGCTGCACATGGTCTCAAACATTTACCTAAAAATGGGAGGGAACGGATAAAGCAGTAGTTTGCCTATCCTAAGGGTAAGGCAAGCTTTTTTATTTTTTATTTTAATCAAATGAAGTATTTGACCGTTTTTCAAGCTGTTGGGAAAAGAACCTTGTCTCAACGAGGATTCATTTAAGGTAGCCATGAAAGGGAAAATAGAACTTGAAAAGATTTGATAAGATAAAAAGGAATAAGCTATTCAGAGTAGAAAGCAGGCTTCATCATGAAAAGAAATTGACAGACATCCACATGGAAAATCGGGTAAAAAGAACTCCAAACCTTTTGAGGACATACAGCCGGGGAAGACAGGACAAAACACACAGATTCGGACAAAACAGTAGTTTAAATATTCCCATGTTCTCCTACAAAGTAGGTGTTAAATGAATTAACGAGAAAAGGTGAATACTCAATAGGAGGCACGAATTGCTTCTGTGCACTGTTTTAGAACTTTAAATAATTCACACGGATACTTTATGGGAATGAAATAATGAGATTTAGCAGCTTGAATGTCAGGTTTGAAGGATATATGCAATGAGAATTTGGCATCAATGGAAGGATCCCGGGATTTCTGCCAAGCTTCTTCAGTGCACGGGATATAGTTTCTTATTTGGGAGGAAAACTTAGAAGGAGATGGGTGGGTTTTAACTTAATAGTCAGAAAATGGACAAACACCATAAACATGACTATAAGAACCAGGAATGGTTGATTTCAGAATGTTGTTTGGCACCTTTAAGACCAATCTATTCAGGACCCTACAGAGTGGAAGTAGCAGATTGTACACATTACCATCTTCATATGCGGAATCCCTGTGAAGCAGTGAGGAGGGGGGTCGGAGACTGATGCAAATAGCTCTCCCAGCACCACTGGAGGATCTGAAACGAAATCCTGATATACGCTCCCTATCTCCAACAATGGAGTGGGTACAGGAGTGAGAGTCCTTAGCTACTCCGATGAAAGCTATGTCTGAGGTTCAAGAGAATTAATGTAAAGAAATCACAGCAGGTCTCCAAAACAGACTCTTGAAAAACGGATCCATCATTAGACTTACAAAATCTTTACCTGTGTTCCTTGTCCCTGGGGGTCCAAAAGGTGCACTGCAGTCTGTTTATCCAAGTAGATCACCTTGCTCAGCTCTTTGCTCTGGTTGATAGCAGCTCTTTGCTAGGCTGCACATTGCTGCACCAACTTTGGGGATCAGGGCAAAAAAGCTTCTTTACACCAGTGCCCCAATTAAAATGGCAACCTAAGTTTAGATGCCAGTGAGACTACACAAGGAGTCTGCTTACTTGTTAAGCAAGCAGACAAGTATGTGTCATATATGGACATTGCATTCCTGAAGTTCCAGGTTGGGAGCTCAGGAGAGACATGACCAGATATGTCTGAATGTTTGAATGAGTGCCTGGGATTCACAATTCAATCCATGTCCAAGGTATTGACATGGGGAAAAACGCAGGAAAGTTTGAAGGTGATGACCAACCCTGCTTGATTGGTCGCCAAATATTTGAATGGTGTGTTGTGCCTTAATAGAGCATAGATGTGCATCCAGCGCCCACAAACTACATAAGAATGGGATATCTGAACCATACATCCCTCAAATGCTGGGGCCTGTCTCGAAGCAGCTTGAAGAGAAACGTTCATCAAGACTATGCTGCTTAACTCCACAATCGAATAATAGAGTACTGCTGGACATACACACTCCTGACCTCACTACAGGAACCAGAGGGGAACCACGCTGGTAGTCCCTTCCCTTGACTTGCCTGGTACAATCGAGTTGCTCACCCTGGAGGTCTCTGGGTTACACTGAATAGCACTTGCTAGGCACTGCATGGCTTACCTTGTGCATGGGGCAATGACCCTCTTGCAACTGACTGGTAGTAAGCACTACGCAAGACCCACGACTGCTCAAGTTTCATGTTGCCTGCTTCCTAGCCGATGGGCTTCTGCCTGGATCACATTGTCCACTGAGGGTGCATGCTCTGCGACCAGAGTAGCTGCACTAATCCCAAGCATCTCATTCTTTTCTTGTGCCACCCTTCTGCGCTGGAGGGTCTTGCCTGCACAAGTTGCCCGTTTACGGCTTGTCCCAAACTTTGACAGCTCCATGTACCTCTGCCTGGAGGCTTTCTGCTCAACTTTATCACACTGAACAACGTTGGCCGATAAGAAAGCATTGGGCGCAAGCTAATCAAAACCGTGACTCATGCTGAATCTGCACTCAGTTTGACACCTCAGCTTAATCAAAGCCACTTCTATGGAGTATATTTTGACATATAGACTGTCGATAGTGCATGTATGTATGTATGGGATTTATAACGCGCAATCCTAGCTCATAAGCAACGGAGCACTATACATACCATAAGCCATTAGAGGTTGGCAGAGAAGCTAAAATGGGTAGGTGGAGCAGGGGTGAGGGAATTTAAGGAGAGATGAAGCAGTGTTGATTGCAGTGAACTGTGATTGGACCGTCCAAAACAAGGATATCCCTGCACTTTATGCAGGCAACGCAACAGTGAGAGATCTGTACATGGTAAAGCAATAGTAGCAAAGGTAATGTACGATGCGCCTAGAGAGTACATTTCATTATCAATCTCCACAATGAACCCCAGCCTTCTTTCACTGGACTTCTGAAAGCTCGCAATGTCATTGTCCCTGTGTGCATTTTAAGTGTCCATGCCATTGGAAAATAATGAGAGGATTATGTGAGATTTATAAAGATGCTATTTAAATGTTCCCCAATTCACACAGTAAACTATAATTGTGAAAGGGCATGTTTCCCCCTTTGCAATACATTGCTATTGAAAGGTTACCTTGCACCTACTTTTGGATTGGAGCAAAGTGGCAAGTCGCTGTTCTGCTAGCAGTGTTTTATATCTGAGAAGCATGTTTAGGGAAATGGACAGGATTACTAGACTAAAAATTGAATTAGCTCATCCGAATGCCCAAATGCGAAAGATCAAGGCAAAATACTGTAATTTTACCACAATTTCCTTGATCAATTTATACAGGGGTAAAGTAATTCCATCCGTAATTTATGGTTTGGAAGTGGTGATACATTTACCCGACTGGGGGGATATAGACTGCACAGAAGGGCTTTTTGGGATATAGAGCCTAATCATATATGAAGACTTTAATCGAATTTTGAGGGAAAGCTTGCCAAAAGTATAGCAAAAACAAAGAGGTGAGTAGCTTGGGTTTCTAGGCACAGCAGGCATGGGACTCACGTCTGGGCATACCCGTCCCACTCGGGGTGACAAAGCAAAAACAAAGAGTGGATGGCTGGAAGGTTTAGAATTAATCTTAACCTCTGGCATTGCTCTGGGCAACCCCTCAGACCATCGTTCTTCACCTGCCAAGCCATTACAGAAGGTGAAAGACCATATGCAAATCAGGCTTCGTCCCACCCCAAAAGTGGCAGTGCAGCCTGAACTGCTAGGTTACATTTGCATATGGTTTTTCCCCTTCTGTAATGGCTTGGCAGGCTGAAAAACAATGGTCTGGAGGGTTGCCTAGAGCTGTGCCCATGGTTATGATTAAGTCAAAACCTTCCAGCCATCACCTTTTTGTTTTGCTAAAGTCACCCCGAGTGGGACGGGTATGCCCAGACGTGGGACCCAAGCTATTCCTCACTGATGACACCCAACAAGGCTGAAACATGTCTGGGGATGCTTGTGGTCTCGTGCAGAAGGGATGTGAACTAGCAGTTGGGGCTGGACTGCCCCTTTTGGGGTAGGACCAAGCTTATGGTTTTTCCCCTTCTGTAATGGCTTGGTAGGCTGAAAAACAAGATTAAGTCAAAACCTTCCAGCCATCACGTTTTTATTTTGCTATTGCCAAAAGTACAGTCCAAAATCTTCACACATTGGGATACCCTACTTATGTAGTTGGATTGTAATCGTAAAATCCTGCAAGAAAACCCAGATACGGTAAAGGAAAAAAAAAATGCACGATTGGTGCTATAAGAAGCCCCAAATTCTGAAATGTGCATTGTATAGGAAATATGCTAAAACTTAGAGGCCTTATAAGTCACCTCCTCAATACCCATCTATCTTTCCAGAAGGACATGTAAGCACATGAATAAGTG
Organism: Ambystoma mexicanum; assembly: GCF_040938575.1. Lineage (NCBI taxonomy): Eukaryota > Metazoa > Chordata > Amphibia > Caudata > Ambystomatidae > Ambystoma > Ambystoma mexicanum. Next base: position 1,174,836,472 of record NC_090932.1, on the reverse strand, counting down.
CTTGCAGTTTAATTTGCTCGGCACGTTGGATAGATGGGGTCCCTGTCGGTGCTACCTAGGGAGAACAGAGGATGCTGTTTATGTTTGACATCCTTTAGTTTGGAATCACTCATACACCTGCTAGTAGAATATAATGCCACCGTTCCCTTAAGGTCTATTGTATTGAGAAAATGGGTGCATGCTTTATAAACCCAGAGATATTCTGGCTTTGACTGACTAATGGCACACAAACCTCACTGATTCTGGCTTTCATTAGATGTCTAGTGACCCTACATGGATTGCTAGCAGAAACGGTATTTGCTGGATATAAATGCAATTAGAAGCGACTGAGTAGAAAGTATTGGGATTGTATTTTTGGGAAATAATACTTTTCCTATTTGTAATGTTTGTCACCCAATTTTATGTGACACATTTCTAATAAACTATATCAAAGCAAAAATGAATCATGTTTGTGCAAATGAATCATGTTTGTGCTGTTCTTGGGTGATGTAGATTTTGTTGTGTGCATGGGTGACTGTACAGAGACAAGTTGCGTTCCTTGGCGTGGTGCCTCTGCTCACAAAGAATGCATGCACTTTGTGCCAAATGCAGCCTTTTGCATGTTTGAAAGCTCGAGTCCAGCACTGCACTGCGCACTTATGCTTGAAAGTATGTGAACACATTTTTGCAATGTGCACCTATGTATGATGTGCTCTAAAGGCATGCATTCATGTGTTTATTCATGCAGGAACAAAAACAAAAATGAATAATTAAACAAAGGAATGGCCCTTCGCAGTTCCTTCTTGCATCGTCAGCCACATCTTTTAATAGTCGAGCTCCCCCTCCTCGCGTTTGTCACACTCAGGGTTCTTTAATCAATATTTCATTGCTTTCTAGATAGTGAGAAATGAGTACATCTGAAATCTTTATGGAGAGGATGTATCCTGGGCCCAGAAAATGAGGGCGTTTGGGCTCAACTTGTAGGGGACAACGCAGCATGTCCCCATTTAACCCTTCTACCTGACTCAGAGCTCACAGGACCCTTTTTCTGGGGCACTTGGTGTTTTCCTCCAGCCTTTGAACTTGAGCAATTACAGAAAAAAACCTTGGTGTAAACATGACTGATTATGCCAAAATGTCCTTGAAGAGGACCAAAGGCACGTGTAGGAGACCCAAGGGGCATGACAGTCCACATCTGCCACCATAATCACCCCTTACATAACAACTCTGCCATTAATGTCTAGCCAAATGTTCCTTGCAGGTTCTACTAGACTGGGGCAATGCACACAAGCACCAAAATGCCTGTCCCTGTCAGTATTAAAGACTGAGTTGATAGATTATATCAAAATTGACTGGCAATAAAACATGGGCTGCTGTGGAAGCCTTTGGGTCATGACTGCTCCTCATGAATGGCGCCCTTGAGATGAATGGGACGCCGATCTTAAACCAGTTTCCTCTAACTTATATATAACAGATACACAGGATATATTGGGATTACAGCCAGAGGCGTAGACCGGGTAGGGCTTGAGCGGGCAAGGCCCACCCAAAATCTGTACATGCCCACTCCACAGCGCTGAGTGGGCATTTACAGATGTCAATGTCACTGCAGTGGGCCCAGCCACATTGGCTTCAGGCCCCACTTGTTAAGACAATCCTGGCTACACCTCTGAATAGAGCCAACATCTATTCACTGAAAATACCATCTGCTGGGATAGCATCCACTCATTACAAAACTGCTCAGCTAAAAAAAGGTAGTGAAGGCTGAAGTGCTCACTGACTGCAGTGTAACCTCACAGGACACTCCTCGTTCTCCGTTTATTCCCGTCCAGAAACACCTGGACAATGAGAACATGGCAGCTTATCCTGGCTATGAAGGGAACAAACTAATGCAGAATACGCCTCAGAAAAAGAACTACACAGCTTCAAGATGTCATTTCAATTGCACTTCCCCCATGGGGCCGCCTAGCCTTCACTCAGAGTCCTATCACACAACAACGTCCCTTTGCTCACAAAATGCATCTTGAACCTGAACGGCCCACACAGCTCCAAAGGTCCATGCCTCACTCGATGTGCACCCCCTGACCTGGTGGTCCATTCCTCACCCAGCAGCACAGCACACCTCTGAACCTCACCCCTAAAAATGACAATACTAACCCTAATTGCCCCAATAGCTCAGCCCCGCCCCACCAATTAGCCTCTCAGAAACCTGCTCCAAGATGGAGGAAGAGGAGCACGCAGCCGGTTACCTGGAGCACGTTCTCCACAGTCACGTTCATTTCCAGGTTCTGCTTGCAGTACGCCTGCAGACGGTTGTTGAAGAAACCATAATAGTATGGAGCTGAAAAAAGGTAACTGAAGAACGAGTTAGGGAAAACGTGGTGACATTCCTGAAAAACACATCCCCTCTGAAATTCTCATGCAAAGCTAGATATGAGAGCACCTTTATGCTGGATTCCTCCTGCCTTTGAACACTGTAATAATGAAGCATTATAGTCAGTAGGGGGGGTTGAGCTGGGGAGAAAGGGTACTTTTTACTGTAGGTCATGAGAGGAGGAATAGAAATGTCAAGCGAAAACACCGCCATGGAAACTAGCACAAGTTATAAACAAACAGAAAGAAGTGGAAAATAAGTTCTATTTTCGTTCTCCTAGAATGGCTGTAAAAAACACGAGCAATTAGTTTTCATCCGTAAAGTTTAATAGAATTTGGAATAAAGTTTTGGTATTTTGAAACGGTGTAAACGGGGAATCATTTTGTGAGCATGTATGATTGCGCTTAAAGGCTAGCAGTTCTGCAAATAAATGCACTATTCTGCTACCTTTATGGCGAGTTTAAACGAAGAATAGTACAGCAATTCTGCATTGTTGGGGGTTCGGGTAAAACGGAAGATGCGTGTTCACTTAATTGCAACGTACGGGCGGTAGCATTAATGGGGGATTTTGGAGTGCTATAACGCTTGCACCGCTGAATGCTCAGCTTCAGAAGGATCCTGCCATCATCCACGCTCCTCTTAGGGGAGGTGCAGAGAGCTACTTCCGCCCATGCTTTCCTCTATGGTATTGAGGATCTGTTGTGTACTTGATTTCCTGGGAAGCTGAGGTGGAAAAGAGTTTCAGGAATCTGGGGGTACGTTGACCCTTTTTAAGGGGGTACAGATAGTTAAATTAATATTCGGCTGAAGCTGTCGAGAGAGACAGAGTTTATTTCCGTAACGTATGCTAGAAGCACGTTGCCTCCAGCAGTATATGCAAGTGTAATATACTGACGAAGGCACGTTATAGAAATGGGCAGCTTTTTCCTATAAATACAAGAACATTTTCTGATTGGTTTAATAATTAAACTGATTAGAAAATGTTCCCAAAAAGGCTAGGTAGAAAGACTCACAGATATAATAGGTGTCCAATCTGCCATCGGGGTATAGGGAAGGGTACAGTTATCAATACTAGAGGAATTCACAGTGATCCCCTTTCAGAGCGTAGACGGACGCATCTCCTCAGAGTCCTTTCATGGGGTCCAAGGATGCAATAGGTCAGGTTTAGAGGTCCGGTCCCCACTATCCAGTCAAAACAGACTTGCTAGGAGTAGCGGTCCTAATCCTCTCAGTGTTGCCATGACAGGCTACCCACCACCTTGCAGAACATGTATTGAAGACAGCAGCAGGAACGATCAGAGTTTGAAAAGAAATCCATGCTACTTTGATACCTTCAAAGGCTACCCTACTAGAGCGGACGATGGGCACCTCAAGGAAAACCCTCGTGAATCACTGTAACCTCTCCCTCAGGCAGTACCCCAGTGTTAGCCCTTTCCGGGGTGACCTTGAGGCACCACAGCCCCACTGCTGAGGCTTTTCTGGTGCCAAGCCTGCATTGGACTTAGGTGCCAAGAGCACTAATGTAAGCTTCTGTTTGGACAACCTCTGGGTTACCCTCGGTGGCACTGTAGTCAGCTGCTGAAGGACCCGACACATCACCTCCTTCAGCAGGAGTCCTGTGGTAACATGTCAAAGAGGCGTGTCACTTATCTTGGCCCTAATGAAATCCTCCTATGACAGTCGAGTAGGTCACTTGAAGGCAACTTCCTAGCACGGCAAGCTTTCCGTGGTAAAGGTGCATCACATGCGGCTCAAAACCTCAGTCACTTGTGACTAGGTATTTTAAAATGCATGCAAGTCCAGACACAGACAGCAAATGGACACACGTTGCCAATGGAAACCTTGCATTACAAGGCATAGTTGGAGGGGTGGTGTGGAAGCTCAAGTTGGCAAAAGAAATGAAAAGTGAATGAGCGACAACAACCTTGCAGGCTTTGCAAACGAGCCTAGTCCCGCTGACACTGAGGAAAAGACTGGTAGACTAAGCCTGCAGACAACGTCAGCTGGGATGAAGCCAAGCACAGCAGATGCGGTGCATGCACTCAGCTGAGCAAAAACACTCTAGTTCCATCGTCTCGCGAGTATAGCGACATAGGACTACTGCAGCAAAGCCTCCATCATTAGGAGTCTTAAAGGCACCCCTCCCTGAGAGATTGAAACAGCTGTGTTCACTCTTGTTCAGTGCAAAGGATACCCTGATTCTACCGGAAACGAACTAGTTTAACTTCTGACACAAGGCACATACATCTCACAATATCGCAAAGGATTAAGAGCCATATACACCTCATCATTTATAATTTCCACACATGTAACCAGACTTCTCAAGTTTCCCAGTTCCATGCATGAAAAAGCCATCCAGTCCAATTTTTTCTTGGAATTCTGGGACTTGTTTTAGTCTTTTCCATTTACAAACTAGGACTACAAATCCCAGAATTGCAAGGAAAAAAACGGGACACGATTGCTTTCTAACACATGGAACTGGGAAACTTGAGATTTCTGATGTAACGCAAATGAACCTTCCCCCACAGGCTTCAATTAGTAGAAAATAATAACATATCACTCCCACACTGGAGACTTCCCATTCAGGCCAGCCGGGAATCCTAATTTCGGAGACCTCGTACAATCGATATGAGAGACTGGTCTGGTACTAAGGGAAAGACAGAAAGGGCAAGCAGCGATACACCTGAAAAAGAGGAGCTTTGAATTACAAGGCGACTGACACAGCCCACCCTCGCCCACCCTCCACACCACATACCTGGATTTAGCAAACACAGGCATGAAGATGGCTGATGATGTAAGGGGCGTCCCTTGAGCTAACAGTGTGCAGGTCCAGGAGCTGAAGGGGTGGCCGTCACTAACTTTTCACACCAATAACAGCTGTGTAGACGCTGGGCAGACCTAATGCCTTCAACTGCAAAGACACAAGACCAGGCATACTTATGGTAGGAGGATGGCATGATGCTTGCCAATGGATGGCATTAGGTCGGATGGAGGCTCCGCAAAGGGAAGAAATGTCACGTGAATATAGGCTTGCTCCTACCTTAACCAAGTCCTGTAATGGGCAAGAGAGGCGAGTTGCGGTTTGGGAGTTCGTACCAAGACACAACCAAACAAGGTAGACTGAGAACACTCACAGAAACCTCCAATAGAGACGCTTGCACCAATTCAAAGCCCACACTCCCAGAGCCTATTGGAAGGAACCAAAACAAGAGCTTCATTTGACTGTTGGGTTCAGAGCTAGGAGAACGCACTGGAAAGGATACAGGGAATCTTCTGGGGGCATGTTTACTTCTCCATAGTAGATATAGCGCAGCATGGATTCAAACGCCTGTTTGCTGGGAACCATTTCCCCAATTGAAATATTCACCTGCCCATCTACAGGCATGAAGGACCGGAACATAGCTTCAAAGTAGCTGTAAGACAAAATAAGAATTTCATATTAATGACATGTTAAGGACTTTTGCATACAGAGATCTAGAATCAATATTGACTGCCTGCTGAAGTCGTCTGCTCTGTACCAATGGTGAGCAAAACAAATACACGACTCACCCAAATCCTATTACTAGGTGACTTTAACTTGGGATTTAATGATGTTGAGGATAAACAGGCCCAGTCTATCCAATCAATCTTAGTCGATCACGGTCTCACCCAAAAAGTCTTAGCCCCTACACATATAAAAGGAAGTACCTTAGACTGGATAGCCAACCGTAACTGCAACACCACCATCTCTAATATCCTACCACAAGCTTGGACTGACCACCACCTCATATGCTTCTCATCCAGCATAGAGCCTCCCAAACGAAATAATATTGAAATAGTACCTCCTATGCCAACGAGAAGTAAAAAAGAAATCACAGCAGAAAAACTACTCCCACTACTCTTACCAGCTCTCACCGCTAGCACTATCAACTCCAACCCAAACACGCTAGTTGAGACAAAGCTTTGGACATGATTGCCCCCATCAAACTTCATAAAAGTAAACGAGAATCTCACCTCAACTCATGTTTCACCCCTCACCTCAAAGAACTATGTATCCAAAAACGCAAACTCCAACCATCTGGAGGCACACACCTTCAGCTGAGAATAAAACTTTACTTGCCAACTTTGCCAAAAAATATAAGAAGGAAATTATCCAAACTAAAAAAAACACTTTCAACGAGAGAATCAGTAAAGCTAACTCTAACTCCAAAGAACTCTTTGCCATTCTCCGGGAAATGGAAAACCCAATTGCTCCCACAATGTCCCTAAAGACAAACTATGGTGCACTAGCATCCAAAATGCCTTAGCAAATAAAATCACAAACCTATAATCCAAAATTGCTAAGAATAAAGCTTCCCTGAGCTTTACTGGAACACATACCATCCTCTTGACAGCTACACCTAGTACAACTACACAAAGCAATTGCAAACCATTCAGGTTTACCAACATATCCATACTGGAAACTGAAAAGGTTATATTATCCCTGAAACCTTCAAACTGCCAAGGTGACAGCTGCCCTGCGCATATTATCAAGGATGCAGCCAGAGATTTAGCACCCTTCATCTCCAAACTAATTGACCCCTCCTTTAGCTCTAGTACTGTACCCACTAACCTCAAAGAATCCTGCCTCTCCTCAAAAAACAGACCCTTGACACAGCCATCCCCACTAATTATAGGCCTATTACCACGGTCCCATTTCTCCTTAAAATTATTGACAGAGTAGCCTACCTCCCGATTCAAAACTATCTGGAGTCGAACCAACTACTAGGATTGCGACAATCTGGATTTAGACCACTACATGGTACTGAAACAGCCTTAATTGACCTCAAGACACAAATCGAAGAGTTGAAGGATCAAGGTAAAACAGCTATGCTCCTCCTCCTTGACCTATCGGCGGCTTTTGACCTGGTGGATCATGCAGCGTTATGCAACCATCTAGCGTCTGCCGCCCATTTCTCAAGTGAAGCTATAGCCTGGGTGCAATCCTTCCTAGCCAACCGTACGATGAGAGTGTTCTCCCCTTTAGCTTCAGCGGACCCAATACACATCACCTGTGGCATCCCACAAAGTTCATGTGTCTCCCCCACAATGTACAATATCTTCACTAAGCCACTCTTCGACAAACTTGACAGATTGGGGGTAACTTATACTAATTACGCGGACGACACGCAGATCCTCATACCACTATCTGGCAACTTTGTTGAAGACACAGCCTTAGTAAACAAGATTTACCTCCTCATTCAGGCATGGATGGCCTCCCACGGCCTCTGCCAAAATGACGACAAAACAGAGATACTGATCTTGGGTTCCGACTCTAACCTAAAAAAACTTAGCCCCAACTATCTCGCTTTCAACATAGATGGCAATATAATTAAGGTGGCAACTGAGGTAAAAACACTAGGTTTCTACCTTGATTCCACTTTATCCCTCAAAAACAAGTTAACACCCTGGCTTCCTCCACAGCGTACACCTGCAAATTAATCAGGACCTGTAGACCCTACCTCTCCAAAACCAACTGCATCACACTAGATAACGCATTAGTAATGTCGCTGGACATCTGTAACGCCCTTTATGCGGGCGCCAATAAAACCGTCATAAACAAAAGGCAAATATTGCAGAGCGCACATTTCTAATGTCAGGAAAGACCACCATTGGTTAAAAATTAGCGACAGAGTTCTTCTCAAGACGTTATCTCTCACCCACAAAGGACTGAACAATACGGCACCTCCTTACATCTCCGCCAGACTAACCAGAAAATCCTCCAGTCCCCATACCAGAGCCGCTAACCATTTCCTTCTAGAAACTCCTAGATTTAGGTAAACAAAAGCGGGTGGAGCTAGATTCCCTGTTAGAGCTGCCCAAGCCTGGAATGCACTTCCCATTGCATTGAGAGCTAATCTACCCTACTCTAGATTCAGATACAAGGTGAAAAGTTGGCTTTGGACCAACGACAACTACCAATATGAACCCTTGCACTAGGCCCTGGATCACTACACATTACTGCCTTGACACTTCTGAAATCTGGACTACAGACTATCTCACTGCCTTCTGTGGGCTGTGAGATACCCTTACCTTGTACTTTTTGTATATATGTACTGTAAATATGGTAACATGACATGCATTGCATCAGCTGTTTGTATCCACTGTATGTAACCTAAGCTAAAGTAATCTTGTACCTGCTGCGCCCAGCTACCCCTGGGTTTGGAGCGCATTATCAAATAATAAAGATAAACATGGGACCTCGAATACCCGACTCACATGGGTCCTCTATATTACAAAAGTGAATCTTTATATTTAAATTGTGCATTTATATTTGACTTATCTTACAAATATATTTACTTTTTATCTCAATGACTTTAAAAACATCTTTAAAATTATGATCAACTGATATGCAGCCCTAAAACCTCACTCTCCTCAAAATTGATACATTAAATTAAACACTTGTGAGCTGCAAACCTTTAACAATGTTTGAATCAGTGTTGAAGCACAGTGGGTCAAATCAAGGACTCCCGCAAATGGATTTTCTTTTTAGGTCCGGCAAGGAAGAGCTTTGGCTTTCTACCAGTGGAATTGCAAGACAATCTTGGGGGCAAGGGGCACTGGTGTCAATGTGCTGCTGACTCAACCATAATAATCAACAACCAGTTTTAATATAGCACTTTATTACAGATTTCTTCCACATACAAGCACTATAATTGTAGCTGTTATTACCCAGTTTAATGGTGCCCATTTCATCAACTTCACAAGGACAAAGGACTATATCAGCCCCGCTGGGATCTAAACCTGTGAACCCCAGACTGGCACTATGTCAGGGATGAGCTTAACTCCTGAGCCATCCTCCCACCAATACACAACCTTCTCTTAAGTGGCTCACAATCAGGGCTCCTCCTCTTCCTTCAATATCGTGTTGCAAGTTCCGTCCATTCCCCTGACAAGGTGCCTGCCAGCACGGTGCTCCTCTGGTCAATAGTGTTGTGGATTTTGGCTTCAACATGTCTCCCCTCACATGCAGTTACCCAGTCTTCCCTACCCAACTTGCATTCTAGCACCCCGCTATTCTGCCAACTACCTTCATGCCATCTTGTGCTGAGGATGTAGGAAACTATTTAGAATACAAGAAGGGGGGCTGCAAACATGAGAACGACTACAGAATTGCCTTACCTGGACATTTTGAGCTAGGCAACTAAAATAATAAATTAATCAGTGTCCTGGTGCAAAGCGCGCATGCACAGAGAGGATGCCAAGATATTCATAAATAAATCTACTGTGTCCACAATGTGCTCGCAGGCACTTCCCTGGAACACATATTCCCTAAAATAGTTGGTCAGACAATGTTTTCGTCCTACTTTCCACTGGGAAAATAGTTGTTCCCACATTAAGTGCAGGCAGAGCAGTGCACTGAGGTTTACAGATGACCAGGTCAATGGCATTGGGCGAAGAGGCCATATTAGGGAGGTTAGGGTTCTAATGTAAGACCTGTGACTTAAGCCCTCCACCCCCATTGTTAAGGCAGAGTTGTATGTCGCGCAGGAATGAAGAGCCTATGTGAAGATGGACCTTATTTCTCATTATTGAGTCATTAGTATTCCAGGCCTAGGTTTATCATGGACAAAACCAACAAGTATCAGCGCACACCTTTATTAGGTGAATCTAAAGCAATTAAATAGATCTTTGAAGAAAGGATTTGGGTGCAAGGGAGGAATACCGGCCCTGGCACAAAGCCATAACGTAACAAACAACAGACCTTGTGTCCAATCTATAGACCCTCTCGTCCCCTGCACACCACAAATGCTGATTACCAGCCAAACAATTTCAAAAGTAAACCATTATTTAATATTGTGATCATCAAAAAACAACACAATTATTCATTATATTCAACAAAGTCGTAGTTTTCTTCTGTAACAGAGTAACTCTTTCAAGCAAAGTCCTTTGTACTCAACAGGTTTTGGGGCGCTGTACCCCTTTTTTAGGAGTGGACTTCTATAGGTATATGATAAAACAAGATAGAACAAGACCAGACCCAGATAACATTACTGTGACATCTGAAAACTATATTCCTATTTACAATAGCCTGTCTTCAATTTCAACAGTAACTTTTTCAATGTGTTTTATATATGACCACACCGTGTCATCATCCTCGTTCCATCACCACCTTATTCCAAGTGACTAATTCTGTTTGGACACAAAGCATTCAAATTGAGGATGCAAATCACCACTCTACACCTTCTACCATATATGGGCTGCGTATGGTTCCATGCAAGGTATGGCGCCTATGTTGTGTGTTTAGAAGCTGCACCCCTACTGTCCAGTGAGTGCCCATGTCAATCTATTCATACTGGTGTCAATCACCCAGTGGCGTATACTCAAAGAAGGGATTCCTCCTACCTTCCAATTCTAGATAGGGAACACCGTAGTCCTAAATACATGAAACAAACAGAAAAATAAATAAAAGGAACTGGTTGCAGTATTTTTCTTCTCCCCAGTTGAATGAACTCTCTTTCAGAGAGACCATCTGTTGTGTTCCATATGCAAATGTTTCTGCTGTTTACTTTTACTGTGGTGTTCCAGAACCTTTAGGAGTTCTGGAACGAGTTCACGGTTGGGAAGACAAGATGGGTGCAGCGCCTGTTGTTCCCTCTGTTAACTTAAATAAAGTACCGGTTTACTCCCTCATCCGGTGTCCGCCTGAATCTAACACCATCATACCTTGAAAGTAGAAATTCCGTTCATACATGCAGGATTTCCGTAAATCCTCAAAGTGTTGTTAAGTGTGGTGTCCACATTGGTTATAACCCAACAAGAGATTTCTAAAATGCAAGAAGATGTATTTAATCCCCCCGTCAGTGAAGCGTTTATATTCTTTAAAGAATAATTCCCCCAGTCGAGCCTCCGGTATCTCCAAGCCTTACCTCACTATGTCGAGAATTAGAACCCTCTCACTCCTCAGTTCTCCTGTGCATGTACGCGCAGTATTCCCTGTGAATCTGGCATCCTGGCAACGCCGTTTGGTCTCGCTTTGCGTGCAATATCACGTGATGTATTTATGATCAAAATCAAACTGTAAACAAAGAGACCAATCATTCTCTATTCTCTCCCTTACCTACTTTGTATGCAATGCAATCTACAAAGAGATGTTTTCAGATTTCCAACATTCGATAAGGGCTGCTTGTCTGACTGTGGGCAAAGAACCTCTAAGGTCCACAAATTGTTTGCCCTAAATCTGAGGAATACCCATCTATGATATGATATGGCATTTATAACGCGCCTATACACAAGTGTTTCAAGGCGCGACGAGGCAAGGGAAGGGAAACAGATGAAGACAGACAGCGATCCTACTAGGCCAGGTGACATTGAGATCGCGCAAAGGCAAGGGGGAGAGGAAGAGGGAAAGTGCAGGGAAAGGGGAGGGGGCAGTGCATAGGATAACAGTAAAATAAATAAAGACAATAAATAAAAGTGTGGCCAGCTGGTGGCAAGTGCAAGGGTACGAGCAGCCATCAGGGGTCAAGTGCTAGTAGGGGCTGTAGGGATACAGAAACTGTCCCCAGGTGCAAGGCTTGCCAGGGGGCAGTGCAGGTGTGCAACAGGCAGGGAGGGGACCTGGGCCCGAGATCAGAGGGTAGCCAGGTAACCAGTGCAGTTTCAGATTCAGATTCAGCCACGAGAACAGCAGGGGAGAGGAGGAGAGAAAGCAGAAGCAAAGAGCAAGGTCTTGAGGTGCTTCCGGAACTGGAGATGGTTCTCCTCAAGTTTCAGAGATGCTGGGAGGCTATTACAGAGGGAGGCACCAGCAGAAGAAAGATCTACCAACAACTCGCTGCATGGAAAAGCGACTGACCCTGAGGGAGTTGGAGGCGGATGAGCGAAGAGCTCGAGCGGGAAGATATTTAGGAAGAGAGAGTTGAAGGTATTGAGGTCCTAGGCCCCAGAAGGCCTTGTGGACAATGCAGAGGGTTTTGAACTTAATCCTTGCTGCCACTGGGAGCCAGTGCAGAGATTTCAGTCCTGGAGAGATATGATCCCTGGGCTTGAGGCCAAGGACAAGTCTTGCGGTCCTGTTTTGGACAAGTTGCAGAGGGCGGAGAGTAGAGGCAGGCAGATTTAGAAAGAGGCTGTTGCAGTAGTCCAGCCTAGAGAGAACCAGAGCTCTGGAGACGGTGAGCTTCTGGGTGAAGGAGAGGAAAGGAAAAATACCTCTGAGGAGGTGCAGCTGGTAGTGTGACTTCTTAGAGACGTCAGAGATGTGAGGAGAGAAGGAAAGTGTGGAGTCAAAGATGACCCAGAGGTTTTTAGCCTCACAGGTGGGCACAGGAAGAGGGCCACAAGAGGCCGGCCAGAGAGCGACAGGAAAGGAGGGAGCAAGTGTGCCGACGAGGAGAATCTCGGTCTTACTGGCATTAAGGCAGAGATCATTGACGGCACACCACTCATGGATGGCGGACAGTTTGAGATGAGGGAAGGAGAAGAGGTGGCGGAAGGGAGCCTGAAAATGAGTTGAGTGTCATCCGCATAGCACTGAAAGTTGGGGCAGAGAGCGGCAATGCGGTGGGCAAGAAGTGCCAGGTATTGGTTGAGCAGCCAGGGAGAGAGGTTAGACCTCTGGTGAGCACCACAGATAGAGATAGAGGAGAGGAAGGACCCAAGTTGGACCTGGGTGGGTCGATCGAAGAGGAAGGAGGTCAGCCAAGCCAGGGCCTGATCAGTGATACCCAGGTTATCATAGAGACTGTTGAGCAGTATGGCATGGCTGACCGTGTCAAAGACAGAAGAGAGATCAAGTAAGATGAGGACACGGGGGGGTGTTGGAATCAAGGTTGGAGAGCAGGTCTTCACAGATGTTCAGGAGAGCATTTTCCGTACTTCTGGCAGTTCTGATGGTCATGGAGACAATCAACAGATTCAGTGTGAAGATTAAGCTGGGAGATGGCCAGCTTTTCCAGGAGTTTACCCTGGAAAGGAGTGATGGAGATTGGACGATAGTTAGCCGGGCAGGAAGGGTCGGCAGAGGGTTTCTTAAGAAGAGGGTGTGAGAGTGCTTCAGGGGCCTATATTTTCTGGAAGGGAAACCAGTCAGGTATGTTCGAATCGTCCCTTGATCGGGACATATTACTACATTGTTTTATGTAGTTTCACCTCAAGATATAAATATTTTTTCATATGGTCCCATTTTAACGCTTTGTTCTTTATATCCCCCAAAATGCTTCCCAATTCACTTCTGGACATATTATCTGCCCAAATATAGCTACTATCCAACATAAAATATTTACATGTTTCCATATATCGGCCCAAAAACCTATACACATTTTTTCACATTGTTTCTTTTAGATACACCAGATCGACTTCTGTTCTTCAACCCAGATTGTTAGTCAGATAGATATTCTCCTCAGTTGTAATAAAGTTTCTAATGACATCAGACCTAATTCTAATTGCATCCATTGCACAGGCACTTAATTTAAAACCCCCAGAGTATGTCTCCAAAGAGACCCCACTAGCCTACTCAGACATTCCTGACATGTGTTAACACCCGTTTCCATGCTATTGTCATGATGCCTACCTCCAAGGAGCCAGGTCCGACCCAGCAACCCCAGAGGCAGGCATCATTCCCCCCCCCAGGGAAGTGCCAGCGGGCCCAAGCTGGGGCCCTTTGGACATTGCACTTACCTGATGCAGACCATGCTGCTACATCCAGGCCCTCTTGTGGCCTGAATGGAACTACTTTACCTGTGGGACTACTTTCCACCTGGGTGTGGTCGGGGAAGGATACATACCTGATCGGTGGAAGGATACATACCTGGAACTTCTTCCAAAGCTATTTAAACCACGCCCGATCAGCAACTCACGCTTCGCGTTGTTCTGCTCCTCGCAGCTGGACACTCACCGTGTCAGTTCCTGCATCTGGACTTCAGCCACGCCTGTCAGCATCCTGGGTCACCTGCAAAGGGAGATAAGAGAGACTTGGTGAGAAAGAAGACCTTACCTGCTAAAGCTGCATCACGGAGACATCACACCGACGATCCTGAAAGGGAAGACATCATTTTTTAAAAGCATTTCGCTTCGATCGCTGCAGCGCTGCATTTCACTCACCTTTCCTGGGCACCTCCATCTTCAGCAGCGATCATCTGGATCCGCAGCCACTTCCCAGAGCCTAGAGAGAAAAAGACAAGAGCACAAGGTGAGAGAAGGAAGGGAATAGGAAAAGCTCAGTTTCCTTCTAAGACTTACCTGTTGGGTCATTTCCATTTCATTTCGGGTCCTGCCGCTTCCTGGCATTCCGGACCCCGGCCCCTATGGGGAAAAAAGACAAAGACATTGAATGAGCAAATGCAAAGACATTACCTGAACGCTCATCCAGATCTTACCTGTCATTTACTGGAACTGCACGTTTCACTTCGGGTCGGCGCCATATCTCCGGCATTCCGAACCCCGGCCCCTAAGGGGAAAAAGACATAAGCGTTAGCGCTTGCTGCAATAAGACAATGAACCTTATTATTAAGCTTGAACTTTTGAACTTGCAACATAACTCTTACAGCGCCTTACCTGAATAGTCAAGCTTATTTGAACTCCCATCAAACCACAATCCAGTGAAGTAACTGGGTTTCAACGCGCCCCTGCATCAGAAGCAGGATGGAGAACTCATCCTTCCAGACCCTAAGGTGAGACTTCACGGGGAATCGTGGAAGGGTATCGTGGAGGGTTGGAAGGGAGTGGGAAGCTTGAACATTATTCCGTCAGTAGGTAATACTTCCTTTTCACGCACAGGGGAATATTCCTGCGAGCCAGAGAAGCCAGAGTAGAGGGGCCCTTCCTGTCCATCTTCAGAGTCCTGCGCTTCACCATTGGAGAAGCATCAGCACTCGAAGCCAGACCTGCGCCTCCGTGGGAATCAGGTGAGCGTGACAGCTATAAAGGATGGTTGGTATTATTTATACTTCATAGACCTCCATGAGGGTCAACAGTGTAAACCCCCATGTATTTTGTCAAAGCCTCTAATAGTTTCCATTAATGCTCGCACCTTGGACTTTATCTTTCCATACATTTTTACTTCAGAGGACTGGGTTCTGTGAGACGTAAGGAATGAGAGGCAGACACAAAGTGGTAGTGTTTTCAACATCAGACATCTTTATTAAAATAAAAAAGGTTAGATAAAGGCCTCTTTGTCCTCATCCTAAAGAGTTTCCCTACCAAGGAAACTAAAACTAAAGATCAGTCTGTGTCTCGTCGTCAAAATGATATATACAATCCTTGTGTCCCTAACATACTAATCTAACCCTTACACTAGATATGAACAACTAAAGGTGTAAGGAAAGTGTCTCTGATGTAGGTTTGGTAAAAAACGTTTAAAAAAAAAATCCAATTAAATAATCCTTGGATCCAGAGGATGGTTCCCTTCCCCTGAATGTCTTGGGTAGGGTGGCAAAAGTGTCTCTTTCAAGCAACCACTTCCTAAGGATGGTGAAAATGTCTCTTTCACACAATAACTTCTTATGTAGAACTTCCTGGGAAACACCCCTGCCAGAAAGCCTTTAGTAGGTTAATCAAATCCCCTAGTAAACTGTCCTGCCAGGTATCTGCCCACAATGTCTTATTCCTCTGTGTATCTCAAATGGATTACCTGGTGTACTCCCCCGACAGAAATCGCTTCCTGGGGCTTGCAGATCCCCTGGTAAGCTTCTCTTCCATGTATCTCCTTGCCAAATGCTCACTGCCTGATGTGCTTATTTCACTTGGGCTTATTTTAATGTTCTCACTGTCTTCCCGTATAGCACCATTGTATTTCTTCACTGTCTATACTTTCTGGGCTTGAGGTACTAGTTGTTCCAACTTCCCCCACAATGAGATCTCATATATGGAGACTTATCTGAGTTAGACCTTTAGACTTCTTCAGCAGTATATATCTACTTTTGGTAACACTTGCTCCAACTTTCCCCCATATTGAAATCCTATATATGAAGACTTGTTCAGGTTTTGTCTTTTAGCTCCTTCACTAGAATGTATTGGCTTGTGGTAGCACTTGCTACAACCTTCCCCATATTTACATCTCATACATGAGGATTTGGGCAAATTCTGTCTTTGTTTTCTACTTGGTCGGTATTAAAAAAAAGGTTCTTAATGACACACATGCCTGACGGTATGCTCCGGGATCCCCAACACCTCTGGGCAGACGCAGCATTGTCTGGTAGAGTTCCCGAACCGTGGCACATTGCTGCAGTGAAGCTTTCACTCTAGGACGGCGTTCTCTGCTCAGCAGACCTTTTCTCAGCTCTCCTGCCAGTTCTGCGTTCGTCTGTCGGTAAGCCTGCTGCTTCTGGACATGACCGTGCCCCCGGTAGCTCTGCTGTTGCTGCTGGCTCACCAGCGGTTTGCTAGGGAGTATTCTAATTTCTGTGCAAATTCCCCTAAATCTTGGAGACCCCCAGCTCTTTTGCTGGAGTAGGACTTTTTTAATTCTAACCCTGGGTTGAGTGAGCGTAATTGTACGATCGTACCAAAAAAAAAGGTCAGATTGTACAAAAAGATCGAAAGAACAAGTTACTTTCTTACCTGGTAACGTTCTTTCGATGGGATGGTCCGACGACGTATTCCATATCTATGACAGTAATCACCACAGCTGTGCTGCTTCGGAAACTTTTTCGGCGTCTGCGTCCTGCGTCGATGACGTCGATGCGCCGCTGTCGAGGACCTCCTTGACGTCCGACGTCATCCGATGTGATAAGTAGGACGCACGACGCCAGTAGCCTCAGTTGTAGTTTTTTCCCCCAGAACGTGTGACAATAGTCAACTGCCAGTCCGACACAAAGCCTTGCGGAACGTAAGCTGCAAACGCAACAGAAATTCTGCAGCGGGGAAGGCAGGGCGGGAGCGATATGGAATACGTCGTCGGACCATCCCATCGAAAGAACGTTACCAGGTAAGAAAGTAACTTGTTCTTCGAGGGGATTGGGTCCTCCGACGTATTCCATATCTATGACAGACTCCCAAAGCAGTACCAAATCAAGGAGGAGGGAAAGAATTTAGAAACAAAATTTAGAATAGCCAATCAAATAGCAGAGCAAAGGACCGCCTTGCCAAAGGCCAGATCCTGCCCTCTGATGGAATCGAGGGAATAATGCCGCACAAATGTATGCACTGAAGCCCAGGTGGCAGCATCACAGATGTTGCGAATAGGAACACCCCTCTGCAGGGCAGTAGATGCAGCCAAGCCCCTGGTAGAATGGGCCCGCAAGCCAGCCGGAGGGTCCTTGCCCGCCAAGCGGTAACACTCCGAGATGGCCAAAATAATCCAGCGGGACAAAGTCTGTTTCGTCACAGCTTGCCCCAAGCGCTTACCAGCGTAACCAATAAAGAGTTGATCGTCCACTCTGACCCGGGACATGCGAGAAACATAAAAGCTCAAAGCTCTCCTAGGATCAAGCCTATGGAGCCTCTCCTCTTCCTTACCAGGATGCGGAGGAGGATAGAATGCCGGAAGAACAATCTTCAGGGCCAAATGAAATTCCGTCACTACCTTCGGAAGAAAAGAAGGACGAACTCGAAGGACAACCCTGTCCTTGTGAAATACAGTGAAGGGTGGCTTAACAGAAAGTGCCTGTAACTCACTCACTCTGCGAGCGGAAGTAACCGCAACTAAAAACACAGTTTTCAAAGTCAACAGCCTCAAAGGGCAAGAATGTAACGGCTCAAACGGAGCACCCATAAGAAACCTAAGAACAAGGTTCAAATCCCAACCGGGCACCAGGAAAGGCGACGGAGGGAACACATTAGTGAGCCCTTTCAGAAACTGTGAAATTAAAGGGATTTTAAAGTAAGAACATTCTTCAGATGAGCGCTTAAAGATGGACAGCGCCGCCAGGTAACCCTTAACGGTACCCACTTGCAAGCCCCTGTGGGCCAAAGAAAGCAAAAAGGACAGAACCATGGGGATGTCACATGCAAAAGGATCCACATTCTGAACTCTGCACCAGTCGCAGAACTTACGCCAACGGCAACGGTACAGAGACTTAGTTGCGGGCCTTCGGGCCGAAAGCAACACCTCCATCACGTCTTCAGGGAGGTCCCAATCCTTATACCTCAACCTTTCAGAAGCCAAGCGTGAAGGTTGAGGGATCCGACCTCTGGATGGAGAACCTGACCCCCCTCCCGTGAGAGCAGATCGTCTCGGTAGGGAAGACGACGTGGAGGGCAGATGGACAAGTCGAGAAGGTCCGGGTACCACGTCCTCCGAGCCCACGCCGGAGCAATGAGGATCATCCGGGAACCGAACTTCCGTAACCTCCGCAGCACTTGCGGGATGACGGGGACCGGAGGAAACGCGTACAGCAGCGGGAACGACCACTCCACCACGAACGCGTCTCCTAAGGCTCCTTTTGGAGGAAATTCCCGCGAGCAAAACCTTTCGCACTTCCGGTTGACACTGGAGGCAAAGAGATCCACTTGAGGGGTCCCCCAAAGGGCGAAGATCTCCAGGAGAATCTCCTGAGCCAACTCTCACTCGTGAGAGATCGTGCACTGCCTGCTCAGAGCGTCCGCCGTCACGTTCTCGACTCCGGCCAGATGAACTGCCGAGATCGAAACTTCCTGCTGGATGGCCCAGAACTCGAGCTGCATCGCCTCCCTGCACAGAGGAAGTGACCCTGCCCCCCCCTTTTTGTTGAGGTAGTGCATGGCCACTGTGTTGTCCGTCAGGATCAGGACATTCTTCCCTCGCACAGTCGGCAGAAAAGCCCTCAGGGCTAGCCTGACGGCCCTCAGCTCCAACAGATTGATATGGAGTCTGGACTCCGACGGAGACCAACGACCGCTGACTGTCAGCCCGTTGGCATGAGCTCCCCATCCCGTGAGGGATGCATCCGACACGATCGTCACCTCCGGCCAGGGAAGCCAAAACGGAGCCCCCTTCATCAAGTTGCCTTCGACGGCCCACCACAGAAGGTCCCGGGCGACCGAGGGCGGCACCTGAATCGGGTCCGACATCCTGCCGGAGGACTGCGACCATTGCATCTTGAGTGCCCACTGCAAAGATCTCATTCGCAGGCGAGCCTCTGGCACCAGAAGAATGCAGGACGCCATGAGGCCGAGCAACCTCAAGAACACGAACGCTGGGAGCGTCTGGGCATGCTGAAACTTGCGCACCATCTGCTGAATGTGAAGAGCCCTCACCTGGGGAGGAAAACACTGCCCCAGGGAAGTGTCGAGCACTGCTCCGATGTACTGGAGCCTCTGCGTTGGCGTCAAATGGGACTTCTTTAAATTGAGGGAGAAGCCCAGCCTGTGAAGGGAGTGGCAGGCGACGGACAGATGATCCAGGACCTGCTCGGGAGAGCTCCCCCTGATCAACCAATCGTCCAGGTAGGGGTAGACGTGAATCCCCCCTTGCCTGAGATGCGCTGCCACCACCACCATGAGCTTGGTGAAAACCCTCGGGGCGGAGGTCAAACCGAACGGCAGGACCCGAAACTGAAAGTGCGAGTCGCCAACCGCGAACCTCAGGTACTTCTTGTGCTTGGGATGGATCGGCACATGGAAGTAAGCATCCTTGAGGTCGAGTGACACCAACCAGTCCTGAAGCTGAAGGGCCTGGAGGACTTGAGAGAGAGTAACCATCTTGAACTTGTCCTTCCTGAGGAGTTTGTTCAAACCGCGCAAGTCCATGATGGGTCTCAATCCCCCGTCTTTCTTGGAAATCAAAAAATAAGGGGAATACCATCCCTTGTTCCTCTCCGCTACAGGCACCAGTTCTATGGCGCCTTTCTCCAGCAGGGCTTGAATTTCCTGCGCAAGGAGCGGATCCGGACACTTCAAAGAGAGGTTCCCCGGTGGATTGTCGCGAGGCCTGTGCCGAAAGGGAAGACAGTAGCCGTGGGTTATGATCTCCAGAACCCACACATCCGAAGTAATGGCACGCCACTCTACAAGATGCTGCGCCAGCCTTCCCCCAACCGGCGAACCATGGGACAAGGCCTCATGACTGAGTAGGAGCGGCTGCGGCGTTACCTGAGGGCAAAGAGGCAACTGCCCGAGCGGCCTTGGCACCACGGGTACCCTGTCGTCCACCTCTGGTACCCCTGCGTTGGCCCCTTTGACTGCCAGCTCCTCTCGCTCTACCAAAGGACGAGTAATAGCGAAAGGAGCCACCCCTCCACTGCTGTCCCCTAGGACGAAAAGGCGGAGGTTGGCGAACTGCAGCGCCCAACGACTTCGCTGCAGCTTTTGAGGTCTGCAACCTCTCAAGGCTCTCGTCAGCCTTGCTGCCAAAAAGATGTTCACCATCAAAGGGCATGTTGAGGAGCCGGGACTGCACATCAGGAGCAAACCCCGACTTCCGCAACCACGCAAACCTGCGTATCACGGTGCTCGCCGCCATGGACCTACTGACGCATTCAGCTAAGTCCAAACCCGACTGAACGGACTCACACATGGCATCCTTACCCATCCTGGACCAAAGCAAGGAAACCATCCCGTTCGTCCCCTTCGGGAATATGTTCAGCCGCTAACGCAACACAGTTCCACAGAGTGTGCGTGAAACGTGACAAGGCACAAATGGAGTTGGCCGCCTGAAGCGCCATACCACCAGAAGAAAACACCTTCTTCGCCCAGCCATCAAAACGTTTGTCGTCCCTATCAGGAGGGATGGTAGGGTACGACGCCTGCTTTGCCGGGGCCGTGGCCGCCTGCACCACCAAACTTTCCGGAGTGGGGTGCCTGGTCAAGTAGCAGGGGTCGCCACTGGCTGGACGGTATTTCCGCGACAAGGATCTGCCCACTGCCGGGAGACTCTCCGGAGCAGTCCAAGCCGCCGCCACCCTACGCTGTAAAGCCAAATGGAATGGCAGAACCGGGTCAGATGGGGGACCAACATCAAGGATGTCCGTCAGATCATCCTGCACAAACTCCCCTGGGGGAGCAGACCATCCCAGATACTCAGACACCCTAGCCATAAGGCGCCGGTATGAGGAATCGGCATGGGAGCCAGGCTCAGGCCGACCAAATTCCACCTCCGGAGAGGTGTCCAGACCACTAGCATCATGCAGCGACTGCCTCAATTCGTCAAATTGACTATGGCCCGAGACAATGTCATCCGGCACCTGACCAGGAACCAGGCCAACCGAATCCTCATCCGCCTCCGAAATATAATCCAAGCGGTGGAAAGGCACCTGAGAGTGCCTGCTCTTAGCCAGAGCCTTCCTAGGGGGTACACCCGAGACCCGGGGCACCTCCGACACGAAAGGCGTCGATGGCGTCGAGCGAATCGGCGCCGCCGTCGAGAAAACCGGCAACGGCGCCGAGAGGATCGGCGTCGACGTCGAGGAAATCGGCGTCGACGTCAGATGCAGCGCCTCCAATATCGGCGGCGTCGACACAGCCCTCGAAGCCGGAGCCCCGAGCGTGTCCCTCGACGACCTGAACGTCGACGGCTTCGACGACTTCCTCGGAGCCGGAGCCTCGAGAAAGCCTGTCGACGCCCTCGACGCCTCAGACGTCGATGTCTTCCTCGAAGACATCACAGGTGCACACGGTCTCGATCGCGTCGAGGACCGGGACCTGGAACGGGTACGGCGAGAACGAGCCTCCTTGTCCGAACGGGACCTCTCCCGTGACTCGTGCCGACCACTCTTGCGAGCGGCGTCTCTCGACCTCACACGGCCGACCCCACTCGGGGGCGCGGACGGTTGAGTACCCTGCGACTCAAGAATCGCCAACATTTTCTTCCCGAAGGAAGCCCATTCCTCCGGCGTCGCACGGTTGGTGGTTTAACCGACGTGCCGGGCAGAGTCCTCGGAAGAGGACCTGGAAGGCGACCGGTGACGGCGCTTCCGAGAACGCCTCGAAGAGGCAGAGGAGTGGCGAGACCGACTCCTAGAAGAAGAACGACGAGACCTCCGACAATGACGCGGAGAGACACCCCTCGAATCATCCGTCGAAAGCCCCGCCGACTTCGACTTCCGGGGCTTGGACACCCGACCTACCGACAATTTCTTCTTACGTTCGCGTAAGGCCTTGGAAGTGAGCGACAGGCAGTCGACACAGTCATCCGTGTCGTGGGCCTCCCCGAGGCACCAGAGGCAGGCGTCGTGCGAGTCAGTCACCGACATCTTGGACCCACACACCCCGCACTTCTTGAAGCCCGGACGCGGGGTTGAAGACGAAGTGGAAGACATCGCTGCGAAGGAATATTCACAAACGAACAGGCTCGAAGAACCAGAAAGAACAGAACTCCAAAGAGTCGAGGCTAGAACCGAGAAACACGAAGCAACACGTTCGCGGAAAAAACGGAACTGAGGCTACTGGCGTCGTGCGTCCTACTTATCACATCGGATGACGTCGGACGTCGGAGGAGGTCCTCGACGGCGGCGCATCGACGTCATCGACGCAGGACGCAGACGCCGAAAAAGTTTCCGAAGCAGCACAGCTGTGGTGATTACTGTCATAGATATGGAATACGTCGGAGGACCCAATCCCCTCGAAATGCATACCACCAAAGGTCCGAACAGCAAAAGCTTGAACCTTTGGTGGGGTGCATTGTAGGTAAGTTAAAAAAAAAAAAACAACAGGGCCTCCAGGGGTGTCCTCGCAACACCCCACTCACTATACTTTACAGTATGCCAGTAAAAAATAAATAAATAAAAAATAAATAAAAGGACCCTGCTGCGCCGGTACCCGATCACGGAAGTGAAAGGGAACTGGCGCCGCAGGGACACAGCGTGAAGAAAAGGTAAGTAGGTTTATGTTCATGTTGTTCGTGGGGGGGTGTGTGTTGTGGGTGTGTCGTGGCGATGTGGGTATTTAGTGATTTGCAGTGTTTGTTCACATGGGAAATGTACGAAACTTTGGTGGTGCGTACATTTCCTATGCTAACTTTTCCATCACTGAAAAACCATGCAGATCCGAGTGAGCCCCTTTTCTCACTCTCTCATGTGTTTTGACCTGATTTGGATTATGTGTTTCCTTTGTTTTTGGAGTCTGACAAATTCCATTGGCATCTACTTTTTGTATGGTGACACACAGCACCTTCAGTGCAGTGTCACAGAGAAATCCTTTAGATTTCTCATAAGGTTTAAATACCTTTTATTGGGTGAACTACTGTTCCCAAGAATAGTAAAGTGAAATTGACTTTACTTCGCTTTTCTCTTTGTAGGTCCAGCACACGCCATATTTTGTGGAGTGCTGGGGTGTTACTTAGTAGCCCCTTATACTACCTACTCATGTAAAAATGTTTATATTACCCTCACTACTTTAAATGGCTGGTGGCAGTGGTTTAATTTTCCTACCATTGTGCTTTTCTACCGCAGGCTGAAATCTCAGCTGCAGTATAGCACCCATGGATGACCTTTTTGTCAAAACGGCCTGGTCTTTTTTTTACAATTTTCTGGTTGTGAGGTCTTTCTTGGGTTTTACTCTGCGTGCCAAGCCAGGTTTGAGCCCTTTGTTAATTTTGCCTTTGGCGGGCTTCAGTACTGAAACCTGCCTCTGTCTCCAGTGTTTCTAGGAATACCTGAATGCACCCAGTCCTGATTGGCTGGCTGGCTGTCCTGTCAGGACAGCCACCCTGCTGTTAGATTGACAACCTAGGCTGTGCATGAATGGGAGAAACCTGCTTAAAAGGCGAGGGTTTTGCGACTAGAGGCAGAGTCGACCACTGGGAAGAACACACGATGAAGAAACCGTGAACAAAGCTTGCTGCATCCTCTTGGACCTTTGAATTGCCCGGTGAAGCCCTGCTGCGGTGCTGAAACTCCTTTTTCTGATCGACAAGATAAGCTCTGGAAGGGACAGCTTCTTTCCTTGGGTTAGTGGGACCAACTAACCATGAGACGAACTCCACTGGACCATCTTCCCCAACTGGCTGTATTACTATGCTGCTGCAGGAACCGAGTGCCATGGGTCGAGAAATCCATAATCGAGTGCAACGTCTGCAGTACCGTCAGAAGCTCCAGGAGTCTCCTAAGGACCCTCCAGAAGCAGGACGACCAGACCTCGAGTCCCCTCACCAGAGTGCAGGACTCAAAAAGTGAAGGAAGCCCAACCGGTGTCCAAGATCCGTGGTGGTGCTGTTTACCGAGCGCTGAAACCGTGAAGTGATCTGAAAAGAGCGCGTAGCTGCCGCCGACCTCCGAATTACTGCCGTAGGAGTCCCCCAGCCTTCCTCCCTCTTGTCCCCACGACTGAGGCCCACGAACCCAGGATCTGCATCGCTGCAACTAGACAGAAGCCAGCTGGGCCACTCTTCTTCTAACCAAAGGTACTGTTCCGACTTGGAGTACTTACCTCAGTGTCTTTAGCTTTTCTGTTCTCGGTTGACACTTGCAGTAGATACTTTGCTAGAGTTGATTTCAGCTCTACCCTTCACAAGTGTAACAGCTTGTGACCCTTCAGTGATTTTCCTTCAACAAACTCTCTAACTTTGTGCAAGACTTTGTTATCTAAGAAGTGCCTCAGCTCCATTGACTGTGCTCCAATTGGCTTTGGCTGTCCTGGCTCCCTGTAGACTCTTCTAGTCCACTTGACTTGTCCCTCAAAGGTGATAACTTGGTTTCAAACTATTATTGCTGGGAAATGTTTTTGTCTAGACTTCATTGCAAGATTTAAGTGCTCACATGCTCTGAGAACCCGTGTAACCTTTTTCCTTCCGTTAACCTTTCCTCAAACCTCAGAATCTACAAAATGTACTAGTGATATATAAATGCCATTACTGTCCTAGTTAGTGAAGTCACCGCGGGGTGTAGGAAGTATGTAAAAAGCATCTCACTTGTATTTGCGAATTTCATTGCTACAGCTCTACAGCTCACATTTACCCCTCTCCAGATAAGTCTGGCTGCTCAGTCACGCTATCAACTTGTGTAGTACAGGACTCTACAAAAAGGTGGGTTACCTAATACCAAGAGGACAAGGGTTGTGTAGTGTCCCACAGGGTTACTACATCAATTCAGGCCTAACGTGGTTCTCTCACAGTGCCTGCAACGTCGTCTGTGGCCTCGCGCCACGCTGGTAGGTACTGTTTGCAAGTGGAAGATTGAAAGCGCCTGCTTTCTCTCCAGCACATTCTGTTCCTGTGCTGCTTACTTCTCCCACGGTTCTGCTTCCTTCTTCCGTTCTGCTTCTCTCTTTCTTCCACACACTTGGGTCTCAGCGACGACTACCCTGCTTGCTCAGCTTCATGTTTCCTTTGATCCACATTAACTCCTTCCTCTTCCTTGTCTCAGTACTTGAGGCCTTATGGGAGTTGGTCTGATTTTGTTTAGGATTTTTGGTTAGTAAAAAAACACCAAAGACAGGAGAAGTTATGTATGTGTCATGTATATATGAGGTGTGAATGGTATTCTGCTCAGAATGACAGTATGCCATCAGAATCCTAGGTGTCACAGGGTTTTCTTCATAAGGGGGAGAAGAATACTGCATCACTCCTAATGGAGTCATTATCTCCTCAAGGTAGTTGTGCCCTCCCACATTATCCTCCATCAGAATACCACCCCCAGGGTCAGGATCAGGTAACAGCTGCCGTCCCCTGGCCATGTGGGAGGAGATCCTCACCGAGGAATCAGTGATGACGCCACAGGAATCATCACAGTTCCCAAACACATACCCCAACATAAAAATTGTGATCACCTTGTAAGGCCTATTCTTGTTTAAGCCCCGATAAATATCAGTTTTTTCTATAAATGTGCCTCTGCACATAATCTTACTTTTACTTTGGTATTAGTATAAATCAGAATAATTGAATGCAACAAGCCGTTATCCATTCCCCAACTGTTCAGTTTTTGCCACAACCACGTTCTGTTCACTGTGTCATATGCTGCAGAAAAATCTAAAAAAGGCAGAATACAGATGACCCTTTCCTCTATTTCCATATTCAGTTTAATATTTTCACCACATTCATGCCTAAATCTTGTTTGAAAGACGGATAAAATCTGCTTTCGTTCTATCAACTCATAAACCGCATCCAGGGGTAGTCCATGAAACATTTGGCTGAACATGTCCAGCAGAACTACGACTCGAAATTAACTAAGGTCTTCTCTCTGACCTTTCATTTAAACGGGGATGAGGGATTAAATGTTGCCGGGAGTGTTCTAGTTCTCACTTGCTCAAAGAGGATCTTAAGGACAGACCCCATTCTTCCACATTATTTTGTATGACAATGTTGGCTACATCATCCGGCCCGAGTCCTTCGAGTTCTTCAGTTGGTGGATATTATCTCTGATGTTTTCATAGGTGAAAGACCAGTCAAAATATTCATTCTTATTTTCTTCAACTAAGCAATGTGTCTTATTGACGGATTAGTCTGTAAGATTGATTTTACTGCAGTGCATTCCCGAAGAGGTTTCCATAAAGCTTTGGTATCTCCCCTGCGCATTACTCCCAGCATCTTCTGCCAGGAGGAATCCATATTTTTGCTCTATACATTTTCGACCAATTTCTATATTTTTGCTTAATTTTCTTTAATGAGGGTATGTAGTTCACATCCCCGAAGTTCCATTTTTGTTCAACTTGCATATGTTAGCGTGAAGCTCTTTTTGCCCAATATTTATATCGTAGTTAAGTCAATCCACTCCCACCTTTACCCATTGCAAACTTTCCCTTGACAGCAGCACACTTTTTATCAAATGAGAGAATGTATCGATCTGAATATTCCCACAACCGCACAATATATTTATGTATAAACTCCTTTCGTTTTTTAATAGGCCATCAACTTCTGCAAGTTTCGCTCTCACCAGACCACCCGGGTTTCCCTTTTTATTACATCGAATTCGCAAATGATTCATGGGCCTGTCTCATCTCCTGACACAGATGCCTAGTAGCTACTCATATCCTCAACTATATCGAACGTAAAAAAGTAATAATCATCTATAAAACCCTTCTTTCCTTTGAATAGGGTATATCATCAATCGACTGCCCATTCAATATGAATGACCACTACTGTTTAGAAAGCTTTGCCACGCTTTGCAGTACGCGTCCCCTTTTGTTTGCAATGGATCTATGTGAATACATTGAAAATAATCACTGTGAATCCAAAAACATCGGTTTGTTTTCCAAATGTTAACACATTTCATAAAAAAAGTGTGCAGGAGACCACATGCAGCCCCTCCATCCTCCACCTTAATACCCCAACCCGAACACCCATCTGTATTTTCAATTAAATGTGCTCATTCTTGATAAAAATCCCATGTTAATTGAATCGTAGTGTTTGCATTCATTGTTTTGGCATGATACCGTTTGCAACGATATAGGCATTGGCAAGTGACAAACTATGGCCCACCTCTCGCTCCATTACATTTAGTTTTCAGGCCTATGCATAGGACAATTTTACTGCAATGGCCCGAGGCCATCCGCCCTTCCAGCATATTTTCTAACTCCATTATCATATTAACGGCTGACCCACCCAGAGGGTTATAAAACACAGATAAGCAAATAAGTTACTCCTTCCAACAGGGTACCTTTTGAAATAACTGCTGCCAGAATTAAATTGCTGCTGCCTTGACCCCCAAATTTATCCAACAAATGTATGTTTTGCTGCAATAATGAGACCCTTATTAGTTCTCCCCCGCATACCCCTTTGGGCAGGACTCATAATACAAGTGTACCCATCCAAAATAGGCTCATCCACCAGCCAGGTGTGTTGCAACATGAGAATATTGAGCTTAAATAAAGAATTAGTCTGTTCATTCACAGACAGAAAGCTGTGGTGACCTTGTGTATTCCATGACAGCAGCAGCAATTTGTTACTAGCATTAACGTTAGGAGTGTGATCTTATTTCTCCTTGCAGTACTTTAGGGAGCCGCTGCCAATTATCCAGATTGGCATCATACTTATCGGGTCTTCTTTAGAACACATGATTTAGAGATAATTTCCTCTGTTCTTGCAATGACAGAAAATAGCTAACCCCCCTTTCAAATGTCCATCCTCTGCATGGGCCGGCTCCTCAATGCACCATTGTGCAGGCTCCTGTTAGTATTGCGTAGAAATCAAAACCGTATTTCCTTAAGTCATAAATTTAATTTAAAATTAAACTATTATTTTTGATTTCAAATGAACAGTCACTTGTGTTGTGTGGACCTGAAAATTAATCCAATCAATGTCCACCATTGCAATAACGCAGAATAGAATTAAGATTTCTAAAATTCTTTGTCTGTTTAATGGTACTGGTGTGCATCCTTAAACAATTCATCAATGCCATATGTCAACGACACTTCATGCTCGGGTGTCTCCATTTCACAATCATACCCTTATCCTCTTCCTCAGCATTCCAAGAGTGTTCTTCTATAAACATAACACTTAGTTCTTCACCCTCCCCTCCACTTTCCAGACTACCTTCTATATTATCCACACCCATTGTTTCCTCTTTGCAGACCATAAAGTCTCTAATGTTCTGCATGTGAATTTTCACTTTCACTGGGATTCTGGTGTTTTCCTCAAATCTAAAAGATCTATCCTTGGCCTCTTATGACGTTGACACTGACATTTACAGTTACCTCCCTCTCTTTCTTTTTATCTTTTACCATCACACTATTTTTAAATGTTCTCCTTTCTTGTGATTTCTTTATTTATTTATTCCTTGTTGTATCCTTTCAGTCTTTTGCTCACTCTTTTATTCCTCTCAATGACTCTGTTCCACCCTTCTTATAAATGACACTCATACGGTTCTTCCCCTGAAACCTACTTCAGCTTCTCTGTGCCAATGCTGTTGTAATCTACTTCTTTCATCTCTTATTTTTTTCCTCATGAGGAATCACTTCTTCTCAGCCTGTTCTTCAATACTAATACATTCTGAATGAATACTACTGCTCTGGCTCCTCTGTAAAGCTTTTATTAAAACTGTAGGCTTTGTAAAATTCTATGACATAGATTCACCAAACCAGGAACGCTGCAAACATGTCTTTCTTTAGAAATCCCGAGCTTGCAACAGCATAGAATGTCCATGTATTGATTCAGCTGCTCACGTGTGCTTACAAATCAAGCTTAGTGTGTTATATAGCCAAGGACCAGCTGCAAGAGAGTAAGTTAAGCCCTGGCTGGAGTTCAGATTTAGCCCTAGGTCAAAGACCTTTGTAAAACTACACTAAATGCATAAATGCTCTCCTTGTGAATGGGAGAGGGCAGCCACAGAGAGATGAGAGAGGCCAGGTGGTTCACATGATAGATTGTACGACCATGTGGAGTTCGCTGCAGCAGAAATAAAAACCTATGTCTCTGAGCTTTTAAATCAACATTCTGTTCCGGTGTTTCATTTTGTCTTAAAGTTATTTTCTGAACACAGGCTGGAATACAAAAGTATTTTCCCACTATTGGCACCACCAGATGGGACCTCATTACAGTTAAGATCCAGTTGGACTAAATGTGCCACTGTCGGAGAGCAGGCAAAGGTTGGGAGTCGGGCGTGGGGCACACTGCTGTTATCAGGACAAGAGGTTTTCCTTGCAGCCACACTTTCACTCACCATCTGACCTCTTCGACACGATTGATTCCTGCAACTGAGGATCCCAGTCGGTGTGAGGAAAAGGGATTTACATCCTGGTGAGGCCCTGTCTCAGAATACTGTTCCAGAATGATATTTAAAGGCTTGATATTATGTAAATGAAATATTATGTAAATGAAATGTTGCATTTCCTCTGGGAAAATATTTTTAATTTGAATATGTAATGCTGTGTTTCCCTGTGGAAAGCATACTGTTAATGAGCCATTGGGAAATGCACTTAGGAATTTAATGATGCATTTCTTTGGAAGCTTACTGCTAAAATGAACCATAGGGCAATACACTATATGTACACAGTTGAAACCATGGAATGGAGGACTCATGAAATGAGTATGTAGACTGCATTGATTGTGGCTACACTGCATTTAAAGTGGGACATTACCAAAGCAGCTTTTGAGATCACAAAAGAAAAGGAGAAACAAAGTAATCGATAAAGAGATGGGATTAAAATGTTGTAAGAGTCAACAGGAATTAGAAAAACATGTGTCTACTCTACTGGAAGGAACACCAGTGTGGGAGTTAATTATTAAGAGAGGCTTGGGGCAGTGTTATTTTTGAAAATATGGCATGAATACACTGCCTACAACCACGATTTGCAATTCGCAGTGTATGGGTCTTTTGACCCAGAAAAAATAGGATACATCAGGCCCCTACAAGGGGAAGTCTACAAGCAATGGCAAGATTTTACAAGACAAAAAACTATGAGAGACGCACAGATTAAAAAACGTATGCCACAATCAAAGAAAGCGCATGCATATGATCAGAAAGATGAAAAAAAGATTGGGATGAAGGAAACCGCGAACTTACAATGAGTGTTAAGGGTGTTTATGTAGCCAGGACCTACCCCTCGGCCCGACACCCGAATCAAAAAAGTTTGAGGATGAGACAGATCCATTGTTAGAATGTTTAATGGTAAAAAGGCCTTCTCCACCCCCCTACCGGGTCCCTGGTGATGAGGTGATCTCCTTGCCACCTCGTGCCAGCAGGATTACAGCCCATGACACTGAAACCACAGAAAAGACAGTGTTAGCATGGATAAAAAATTGGCTACTTGGAGTGGAACAGGTTAAAGTATATGTGCCCAGGAACGAGATACACTTGTATTTGCAATAGTACAAAGGCTGGGCAAACACATGTGGGAGCTGCATAAAAGGTTAAACGTTAAGCAGGAAGTGTATCTCCTGCCAGATAATTATGAGGACATAGACCAAGCAGTTAAGGAGTATAAACTAGAGACAAAATTATGTCCTGCAATAGTGTCAACATTTTTATTATGGATCATAAATGCCCCATCGAAGTCTATAGTAAATCACACATTTCCAATGAGAGAGGTGCCCGAGTTTGATACTGAGAACCTGACCCACCAGGTTCATGTCACTTGGTACCGTATGGAATTACTGTCTTTTACTAAAGATTATCCAGATATTAGACAAAATCCAGAACAGTGGTATACCCAGACAGAGTGGACCGGTTGTTAAAACAGGTCCACTCACATTGGGAGATATAGATCAGTTGTTTTCATGTATTCTGCCATTAGATATATGGCGCCAATGCAGAATGCAAGACAGTTTAGATCCTGTCATGAAGTGGGATGAGCTGACAGAGGCAGCAAATGAAAGGGGGAGGACTGGGGAATTGTCCAAAGAAATAATAGCTATTCCAGCACTGCTAACAACAAGTATCTAGCAAGTGGTTCCCCGCAAGCAAATGAATTGGGATACATTGACTGCTTGCAGACAGGAAGAAGGGGAGTCAGTGGAAAAATATTTTGCATGAAAAGAAGCTTTTACCTCGTCTAGTGGAATGGACATGGCTCTGCCAGAGGGACAGGAAAGCTTTTTGTTCACATTTTGTAGAGGGATTGTTGCCTCACCTAAGAAATGATACACAAACATATGAGTATACATGGCCGACTCAAGCTGCTGGCCAGATTTTGACTAAGTTTAGGTATTATGCCAATCAGCATGACAAAGATAAAGGGGAGCAGGAAAAGAAAATGAAGGAATTAAAAATCAGAGCACTAATGCAACAGCATACGTATTTTCACCCTAGGCAAGGCCAGCAATATTCAGCTATGAATCATTATGGCGATGACTATAGCACAATAGACTACACAGCATAGGGTCAGTCCAAAATCCAATATCTGATCCTGTACAGTTCAGTATACGTCCTTTATCGTGCATGGCTCAACTTGTTGTCACTGATAAATGTGCTTAAAATCTGCTGGGAATAGATTTGCTGAAACATTCGCATGCAACGTACCCCAGTTTCCTTGTCATGGAATGCTGCTCTGCAAGAGAGTGTTGATGTTTTAAAAATCTGCTTTATTTCACCTGCTTTTAGGCACGCCAGATTTATGTTGTTGGTGCATGAAAAGCAAGGTTGTGCGTTATCTGTACTAACTCAACAGCAAGGGGGAAAAACAGACTGTGTGCATATGTTTATTCTACATTGGACCCAGTGGCAAAAGCACTTCCGAATTGTTTACAGGGTGTAGCGGCTGCAGCCTTTTCTATGAAACCGGCTGATGCCATAATATTAAAACACCAAGTTACATTGTTTGTGCCACATGCAAATTATATTTTATTGGAATGAAACGAAAACACAGCACCGGACAAATGTCAGGTTAACAAGATATGAACTGACATTATTAGCTCCAAACATTACCATGTAGCGTTGTGATACTCTAAATCCTGCTACCTTGCTACCCTTCCCATAAGATGAATTTTGAGCAAAACTGCAAAGGCAACCATGCAGTCCCTTGTATTACACATGTATACTACACACATGATGCAGCCAGAGGAAATTGTATGTTGATAAATATTCTTGAGATAGAGCGAACTATTTAGGCTGAGGCCGCTGAGCAAGAGCTTCAGGAATAGAAACAGACTGAGAAATATGTAGATTGTTATTGGCCAAGAAATGTATGATGAGGAAAACATGTAAATTACCACATTTGTATTTACCTTTAATGTTGTTCTATGCTCAGGGTCCATCTTATGTAGGTGCAAAAGAAATGTGTAGGGTTGCTCACTATAAGTGGGGAGTAACACTAAAACTGCATATTGTAGAACTGTTTAGTATGTGTGTCCTGTAACATGAAATAAATAATTGGTTATTTATATTATAAGATTATGAGTACGGGAAGGTGACTTGCGTTCAAGTTAAATTAGGTAAAGAGGTACAACTGTAATAACAATGTTGCCAGAACGCATGAATTCCGGAAATTGTATGGTTCATTCCAAATCGTGAACAGCCGACACGTGTTTTGACACACTGGTCGTTTTCAAGGCTGTAATTTTCATCATTAATAATCATAATGGTACATATTAAAAAACAAATAGACCATCCAATTGGTCCATCGTAACCGAAACAGAGGCATCAAGTTAAAAAATAACATAAAACATTGAGATGATAAACCAACAATTATTGAACATTTTTATAACAGATGAATATCAATGATCATCAAAACCAAACATAGCACAGTTCGGGTTGAAGGTTGAGAAGTCAATCAGTTTGAACAGAAAATTAACAGAAAAAACACAATAAAAGGAGAAGGAAGACAAAAGAAAACAAAAGACACGAGGTCTTGTATCCATCCATATATGTTATATATTCTGTATTGAATTGGTAAAGTTAAGAGAGTATTGTACTCTGCTATGTGACACCAGGCCAGACTTGACTTGCCACCAAAGCCACCGAAAAACGAACAGTGATAAGCTTATTGTTTAAAAAATCTGGTTTACGGGAGTTTTATAGATTCAGAGTCTCACACATGTGACTGAAAATTAATTCAAAATAATAGTAAGGTGGTGGAGCCCTCCAAATAGACCCAGAAAGAGAAGTAAAGCCGCTCTTACCCTAACTCTTAGTTCAAAGTGAAGATTTCTGAAAAAACATGTATGAAAACAGCCTTATCAGCAAGTAGTAAGGGTCATAAAATAGATTACTGCCCAAATATAAAGAGAGTATCAAATAATGTGGGGTATGGAGTACATACCTGTGAGGACAAACGTGTCCTTTAATGGTGAAATCTTCTTGCTCATAAACTGGTAAAATCCAGGAAATGAATAATTGCTGGTTGATAAGATGACTCTATAATAAAGTCCAGTGATTTCGATAAGTAATCTAAATTTGGTTGAACGGAAATAATGTTGATAAATAATATAATAAATCATACCTGAGACCTGCAGTGAAGTTACGCCTGGTCCCAGTAAAACAACCAGTAGTGGAACACAATCATAGCCCTTCAAGATGGGAGCAGACTTGAATAGTTCACAATTACAATTATATACCTAAAGCCTGAGTGTAGAATATACACATCAGATCTGCAATTGCGTGACCAAAACATGCTCAGTGCATCTGGGGAGCCCAATCTAATAAAATCAAGGAAAGGATCCTTACCCGTGTTCGGTAAAGAGAACAATTCAGGGGCCCAATCCCAGCGATGCAACAGTAGCGTTCAATCTTCAATGGCGAATGACCGTCATTATTCAATATGATGGACATGCAGATAGGTCACTGAAGTATTAATGTGTGATGTCAGAAGTAAACAAAGGGGCAGGATCGTGCATGGCTATGCCGCGATCCTGCAAATCATTAAAAGTCGGTAAGGTTGTTATAAAGGTGGTTGGCATTAGTATAAGAAGCAGTTGTAACACTGTCCTAATGCGCGCTGACGAAATAAATAGGCCAGAAGCCTTTGTGTTCTTAGTAAGAGAAAGAGGGTATAATAGCCTTGAGTTAATTCGAAAATGAAATAAAATCCCGGTCTACCTCGTCAATGAAGGTGAAAATTAATCACGATACGAAGATTGATTTACATGATTTTCCAGATGCAGTTATAACATAGACATAATGAATACTGACAGAACAATAGGCCTGAGGCCTCTGTATTGCTGATGAAGAGAACATGTTAACATAGCACAAATGGATTGAGATGTCAGTTGAATCCTAATCTAGTGTGTATTTAAAGAGACAAGCTACATTAATCAATAGTGTGTAGTTAAGATACAAGCTACATTAATCAATAGTGTGAACAAAATTAATTATTAGAATTCTGTAACACCTAATAAGAAGTATGTTAAATGAGTGATACTGTCGAGCAATTTAGCCTATTATATGGAGCCCCAAGACCAAATTTATAATGGGTGGGTAACAATGGCAGACAAGTCAGCTTGATGCCTAGAGTTACAGATCAGCCATTATAAGAACACATTCATTTCATGATCGTAGTTGAAGCCCTCGTGGTACATCTTAAAAAACAGATTAGTTTAAATTCCATCTGTCTTAAGTTGAATGTTTCCACCTCTTTTCCCCCTTTCAGCTTTCATAAATCCAATGAATCTAAGATCTGCTTTGTTATTTAGCTGTAGTTCAAGTTGCCAATGTAAAGCCAAAGGTGATTTGGGTTCAGCCATCCTCAGACTTGCAAGATGTTCGCTGATCCATACTCTCAATTGACGAAGGGTGCTTCCAATATACAACTTTCCACAAACACATATTATGGCATATACAACAAAACATGACTTAAAATTGATGAAATCTTTGATCTTGATCACTGTACCAAAAATATCAGTGAAAGATTGACTGTTTTCATGGGCATGTTTGCATAGATTGCAATTTCCACATTTGAAAAAAACATTGGTTGTCATGAGCTAATTTCTGTTGGAGTTTATAGCATTAATCTCAAGATATGATGGACTTACTTTGTGTTTGATTGTGAATGCCTTAGTGAAAGTGAATTTAGGCTTCTCAGACAAAAAGGGTAAAATATCTTTATCCAGTCTGAGGATGTGCCAGTGTTTCTGAACTAATTTGTATAAGATTGAAGAATCCTTAGAGAAACGCATAACTATGGAGATCAGTTGGGGTGGATCCCTAGACTTACGCTTATCCACCAAGAGATCAGATTGATTTTTTCCAGCGAATTTGGCGATGATGTCAAGTTGATAACCTCTATTCAAAAAGCATTGGGTGAGAATATCACATTCCTTCACATAATCAGTGGTGCAGCTGCAATTCCTTCTCGCTCTGTGAAATTCCCCAGTTGGTATTTTATTAATACTAGCTTGTTGATGGCTACTCCAAGCAGAAAGTACAGAATTAACCTCTGTGGGTTTGCGATAGGTTCTAGTCTGTATACAACCTTCTGCAATGAAAATATGCAAATCTAGGAAATCAATCTCATAACATGCTTAATACCCCGAGGTCCCTAAGCGCGAATCCGGGGATCGAACCTGTGTTGCTCTGCGTCGTCTTGCTTCCAAGGCAAGCGTGTTGCCCCTGAGCTATCCTCCCGAACATTGGTGAGAGTGAGAAAGCCTAAAAGATGTGGGCCTGAGCGACCACTGAATGCTCCATACGAATCTTCACATTGGGGTTGACCCGTATGAAACCTCGGTGTCTTTGTCATTGTTGGAAAGAGACAGGCATTCCCTGTCAGATGGCATCCTAGCATTTGTCGTAAAATGGTGTTCCTTGTAAACAGGGACCTGTTGGTGTCAAATGCAGACTGTCCAACTGTTGCTAATGTGGAGAAAATTAATGAACTGAACCTGATGATGATTCACATGCATCTTGTGAGTCTATCTAAGGATTGCCTTGGAACCAACTCACCCAAAGCTGCACACAAATATCTGGCAGAGGTTGCGATATTAAAAACTCACAAAAATAGAGCGCTGCGGTTGGCAAGATGCCTTTCTATCAACTCATCAGCCTACAAAACACAAAAAAACTCCATTGTGGCATGCTACAAGTCCAAAGTGAAATTGCTGCGTCATGCAGCTCATACCCTTGCAAATCAACAGATGCTTGTATATCTATGCAAGAGAAATACCAGGGAACTGTGGATTACTTTAAGAAATCCCACAGGCAAGGTGGACGAGCGTATGACTGCGACTATATCTGGTCTTGTATGGCAGCATTTCTTTACAGAAAAATATGAGCTGCCAGCAGCACATAGAAGGCTAGAGTTGGAGACTTTACATTTGAAGATCCCGATTGTGTGCCCGTGGGAACTTAGTGACATAATTTGGGCAATTGCACAACTAAAGTTCTCTAAAGCGGCAGGTCCTGATGGACTGCCGCCTTGCGTTTACAAGGATGATCCCCATTTTTGGGCCAGGTACTTACTGCCTCGTTATCAATTAATATATCGCACGGGAATCATACCTGCCTCTTGGCTTATGGCAATAGTGATTCCAATCCACAAAAAGGGTTCTGTTAACGACCCAGCAAACTTCAGGCCAACTGCCCTAATAGACACCGTGGCCAAAATGTTTGCTCGTCTAGTCTTGCAGGAATTGGAGAAGTATGTTACCACTGCCAGAATTCTTTCTAAAGCACAGGTGGGTTTTCGTAGGAATTTGGGCACGCAGCTCATCGATTCTTGCCCATTTATTGTCAGCATCTCGTAATCAGGCTAATGGAACAGTTTACATGGCATCATTAGACCTATCGGCTGCATTTGACAGAGTCCTGCGTACCCGCCTTTGGCGGAAGATGCTATCCTATGGTATTCCATCCAAGCTGGTAGCAATAATTGCCGCACTCCACCAAAATACATCTTACAGGGTGCGTATTAACTTGGAGGGCCTACTATCCGACAGCATTTCGACAGAAATTGGAGTGAAGCAGGGCTGCAATTTGCCTGCGGTACTTTTCAATCTATACCTGGTGGACTTTGAGAAAATATGGGAGGGAGAAAATGTTTTCCCTGTTACTCTGGGCAAATTGCGCTTGAATTGGTTGGCATTTGCCGATGATATCATCCTGTTTGATAAGGTACCCTTTGAACTACAGAACAAATTAAACCTATTTCAAGATTACTGTATGCTCAATAATTTGACTATCACTTCGGCTAAATCCCACATTATAGCCTTCACAAAGAAGAAGAAACCTGTAAGGTTCAAGTATGTTGCAAATCTCAAACCGATAGGCATCATGGAAGAGATTACATACCTGGGTTACCATATATCAAACGGTATGTCCATCGCGAAGTGGCGAACTATATTGACCATCAAACTGAACCATCTGTCAGCCCAGATGAGAATCATTTTCTCCAGGTACTGTAGGTACTCTCTCATGCCTCTGCTACACTTTTACACTATGAAAGTAGAGTCCATCCTACTGTACATGAACTGGGCCTATATCCCCTGGCGGATAAACACGATTGGCGCATGGTTAATACATACTGCAAAATGCTTTTGCCACTGCCAAATTCTCTTTATGAGGACTTCAGGGTAATGTTTCAAGTCGATCACCCAGAATCGATTGTAAAATTTAAAATGCGTATGTCTGAAATCCTGAGTAGCTTGCATATGTTGCAGCAGGACTTGATTGCCTCTCCGGGGAAAGCTAAAACTAGGTCCTATAGGAACGCTTGGGCCCGTAATTCGGTCTTAATTGCAGGCTATACATCATTTGGCACATATGCCAAATTTAGACATGCCCTCTCCCCGCGCCTGCCTTATATCTTGTGTTTTCCGGACAAGAATGCCAGAAGGACATACATGAGATTTCGGCTGGATCTTATCCATACGGGATCCCGCATCAAGAATTGGGCAGGGTGTAAAGAGATGGGAAGCTGGGATCACTGTAGGTTCTGTTCCAACCTTGAGGAGTCTGAAACTCTTGAACATCTGTTCATGTATTGCGACCATTTTGAGCAACAGAGGCTTCTCTGTTTGGGCTTCTTTTTGGTGTCCAAATCTCATTTTGAGCGTAACATGATTTGGCTGCGTTGTATGTGGGGTCAGTCTACCCCAATAATATTGGCAACTGTGAGACTTGTAAACATGATTGAGGATGATCTTTCAACTCTAAACGATAGCTTGTATGCTGCAGAAGGACCTAAATGTGAAGTAGGTGCCTATCAACATCTGTAACTGCCTCTATTGTGGTTGGAACCAGGGTGAATGTAACCATATAGTTGAAGAAGTCTATGTTTCTCATGGTTGAGCCTTGGTATGATCTTTAAGGTATTCAGTACCTCGTTTTGTTTATAGCACACACTGAGATTTAGATATTATTACCATATCAGAACTGGGTATTTTCTCAGAGGCGACGTGACACTCTCACTCACGAACTTAGAGAAGAGATATCATAAATTGAAATGAAATTGAAATTGCAATGAAGTTGAGTTTGCGATTTTGTTTGAATTTTTGTTTTAAATTGTATAGTGATGAATTGTGTGATGAATTGTTGAAGATTGCAATGTTTGTTCATGTTATGTCGCAATGTTTAAATTGTAGTGAATGTATACATTTGTTTGTTTATATTTTTGTTTTATACAAATACTACAATTATTATTTTAACATTGGTTATGAAAAGTGTTTAGGTCATGTTAATTGAAAAAATGTTTGTAAAGGTGTACATTCATTTTTACTACCAAAAACAAATAAAAAAAAAAGAAAGCCCAAAAGAAGAAAAAAAGGCATTTTGTAGCTACCTGAATTTCTTTTGAAGCATTACAACCAGAGTTTATTAAAGTTGCCTCCCTGTCAAAGAGAAATATGTTAGTAATAGTTTGTTAGTTATATATGTATGTTTAGCAAATAACCCGAAGCATTTGCAAGATAGAAGAGTACTGCAGTGAGCATTGAAGCATGTGCAAGATAGAAGAGTACTGCAGTGAGCATTGAAGCATGTGCAAGATAGAACAGTACTGCAGTGAGCATTGTTAAAAATACATAGAGGAGGATTTACCCCGATTTGGCCTGCCTTATACCGTATGGAACAACAGCAATGTATAAATTAAATGCGGCATTCAGTTTTTAGATGTTCTCTTCATGAGGTAGTCATGGGCCGCCCAGTTACCAAAATATGTGTTTTATCCACTGTTAATCACCTACTGTAAGAGTTACCTAAACACCTGTCTATTCTCTGCAAATAGGTTACGGATTGGAGTATTTTCCTAAAATACCATTGGAAGGGGGCAGGACACAACATCCAGGCTGGTGAATGGGTATTTGTCAACATCAGGACTGCAGCCCACGTGAAAAAGGGCATCGCAGGCATTGCTCACCACTAAGACGACAGCGAAAATATTGTGGCTGCTAGTTTTGGATCCACGTTTTTATGCTTAAAAGCAAGCTTCATCCTTCTACCTACACCATTGCCTGATCTGTCTGGTACTAAAAAGGTACCCCTTCTGCTGAGACATTGGACATTTGCATCATTGCCATTCGTCAAAAAACTATTTTGGATCAACAGAGGAATCACAATATCAAGGAAGCTGGAAGCGGATCTGCAAATGGAGAAAAGGAATTCCTTCCTGTAACGAACAGCTACCAAATGGGCAAGGCCACCATTAAGGACTACTACGGGTGAAAATAGATGCTCGAAGGAGCAATTTGGCTCCATAAGATCTGTCTTGATAGAATTTTGCTTTGCTGTTTCACTTTGCATAAGGTATGCCAAAACCACATGTATGGATATTTCAACCCAGAGAGGATTTGTGCATAAAAGAAAAATCGACAAAAAAGGCATGCCAAGGGGATTGTGTCTGCAGTAATGGTAAAACTAAATGTTTTAGATTAGGTGAGTAGTTTATTACTGGAATGTTATATAGCACTATCCTTGTTTAGTATAGTAATTCATGTCTCCAATGCCTTCCTGTCACAGATCACAGGCAACTTTACAATCCACTACAAATGTTTTATGGTTAGGTAAAAATGCTGGTTATAGGTGTAAAAAAAAAAAGGATTGATTGTAAGCCTTTTATTAAAATTGTAGTCTTTGTAAAATTCTGTGACATAGATTCTCCAAACCAGGAAAGCTGCGAACATGTCTTGTTTTAGAAATCCTTAGATTGGAACAACATAGAATGTCCATGTATTGATTCAGCTGCTAACTTGTGCTTACAAAGCAAGTTTAGTGTGTTATATAGCCAAGGAACAGCTGCGAGAGAGTAAGTTGACGCCCTGGCTGCGGTTCAGATTTAGCCATGGGTCAAACACCTTTGTAAGATTACACTAACTGTAAAATGTATAAATGCTCTCCATGTGAATGAGGAGGGCAGACACAGAGAGATAATGAGAGCGGCCAGGCAGTTCACATTTTAGATTATACGACCATGTGGAGTTTGCTGCAGCGGAAATAAAAACCTGCGTTTTTGAGCTTTTAAAACATTCTGTTCCGGTGTTTCATTTTGTCTTAAAGTTATTTTCTGATCACAGGCGGGAATACAAATAAGTATTTTCCCACACCTCAATCTGACAATTGTCCTGAAGAATAACTAATAAAGACCTGTGAACTGACATTTTAAACCATGTGTGGAAACAAATCTACATAACCTACCTATAGCCCACTACTATTCTTTATCAGACAAACGTGTTATGTGTTGCTTGCATGAATGTGTTCATGATAAATTCTTCTTAACCACTCACCGTAAAGTATTCTGATGAATTATGCATTGTGGAAGTAAAAATTTACAAAAGGACGTTTAAACAATAAAACTGTGTGGATGCTATATCCCCTGCCATTCTTTCAAGAAGGGCTATTAGGCCTTTGAGAATCAACTATAAGGCTCACTGTGTAGCGGATGTGTTAAGAGCGGACCCGTCCTTCCCTCACTCAATTCTACTGATGTCCCAAAACCCAACAAATGTGGTTCAGTGTAGAGATTACCTTCTTCAATAAGCAAGTGACAGTGTTGTTGCAAAGGCTTGTAACATCATTTTCCCTTAATGGGGTTAGTGTCATTGAGTTACCTACCTGAATTTTCCAGACTGCAGCAGAGACGGGAGGGAATTAGATGTCATTTGTATAAGGTGTTTGTCAACCTCATCTCATCCACATCTCTGTCAATAACTCCATCTTTAACTCCATCTTTATTTCCCTTATTGGTTTTATTTCTACCCATTTCCTTCTGAAAACTACCAAATTAATCTCTTATAGTTCTCTTTCTTAGTCCTGCCGATGGCTCTAGTATAGGATTGAGGATTGGATCGCCTTCCACATGTTGGATCTCCATAATTAGATGAGGTTCATTATTAACCCCGGGGACAACTTTTTTAGCTACCCCGGCTTCCTTGGGGTGTAGGGAATCTTCTCGATAGGCAAGTCCCCAGGCTTCTGCATCATAGATGTAGGAATATTTATTTCTTGACTTCTTAAATTGTACACCATAAATACAGACTTAACTCAATTAACCATACCTTTCTCCAATGCACAAGCCCTGAATGTCCGTAGGTAACAGACTCGACTTTGGGCGCCAATAGGACTATTTTCCGGCTTCCTCCTCTGTGGGCTGCCTGTACTGCCGAAACATGTGTCCACACTTTTGCTGAAGCAGTTGGTTTTTGTAGTT
This sequence comes from Ambystoma mexicanum, assembly GCF_040938575.1. Taxonomy (NCBI): domain Eukaryota; kingdom Metazoa; phylum Chordata; class Amphibia; order Caudata; family Ambystomatidae; genus Ambystoma; species Ambystoma mexicanum. Next base: position 1,174,794,366 of record NC_090932.1, on the reverse strand, counting down.
TCAAGGCCACACGCACTGGTTCCACCGCCAAACTCCGTCTTCACACAGCATAATGCTGCCTCGACTGCCCACAATTGGGCCTGCTCTTGGTTTTTGTAGCTTCCAGGCCTCATGCAGCAGCTCCACCTCCAAACTCCATCTTCACACAGCATAACACTGACTAGACACCCCACCTTTGCGCCCGCACTTCAAATCTGAAAAGGTCTACAATTATTCTTGTCTCATAAATGTATACGATTTCAACCATAAACCTTGCATTGGATAACAAGGAAATGATACAAAGTTATGACCAAAGGACACACCTGAGGTGCTGGGCAAATCCAAGTAATAAATATCACTGCATCATTTATATATTGTTTGGCAAGAGTTCTTAAAATAAATTTTAAAATGTGTTATGGTTAAAAACACTTTTAATTAACTTGTTTCAAATCCATGTTCTCCATGAGAGGAAAGATCATAATATCCAATGCATTTCGTATTATGGATCTTTTGTCAGGGAAAGATGTGTACAAGTATGCAACACATTAAATGGGACATCAAAAATCATAGTAAATGGCAAGCAGATAAATCACTCTGTGCAGTTGCAGAGAAATACCTGAAGGATTTTGACAACTTTGAAATTGCAGTATAATTTCTCTGCTGGGCTGCAGTACAAGAAAGGGGAACAGATAAGTACGTTTCAACAGAACTGGCATGTTTTGAATGAAACACTCATTCTTCATGATTGTGGTCGATTAATTGCAACAGTAATGACAGTCTCTGCCAGACTGCATTGCTCTCTCTCTCAACATGTTATTATAAGCACACATGCAATTGTGTAGTCATTTTAACCCCGCAGCCATCTATCTTTCCATGCAGTTAAGCGCTGGGAAGGAGTCTCCCAAAACTTGAGATCGAGGTCTTTGTCATACCGACATGATCATCTTGCTTAGTCATATCGAACCCCAAAAAAGCATTATTTCCACGCTGAGGAAGTCTATTAAGCAATCCTGCTAAATGATTGGTCACCTTCCGTACCTTACTATATAACTCACAAGTGTAAATAGTCTAAACAAACGGGCAGAGGATCCGGGACATTCTCATTACTGGATTTTGACCAAGTGAGATTGGACGGTCTCCCAACATTTTTAAATCCAGTTGGTGGGCCACGTTTCTCTTGTCTAAGCAGCAAGGTGTTTTTCAGAAAAGATAGTTTCCTCCCTTGTAAGGTCTGCCTGATGTGCCCTCCGCATCCTGGGCAACAAATTCGGCTTCTTGCTTTCTTGAGGCCAACACTTCTGCATTTGTTGATGCATTTTTAAAGTTAACTCCATCTCTCCATGTCAGAATTCCTTGCTCCCCAACCCCGCAATCTCCTCATTCGCTGTTAGTGATTACAGATCCTTTGGAAGCAGAACATGTGAAAAAGTTGGTACACTACTGTCCCCGTTGGCACCCAAATTAGCTTCGGCAGGAGGTTTCGATTCCTCGTGAAATTCAAGGACACTTAAATAACTCAGCATTGGAGCCTGTGGCACTAAGACCACCAGCCACAGATATTGCTTTAAATTTGTCATACTTCAATATGGTTTAGGCCTCTACTGTGACTGTTTCTATAATAAAGGGTTTGTTTACTCAAAGCCAACTTCACTTAATGGACTTGTAAGCATGTGGTTGTACTGGTTGGAAACTTTGTGATACATCAATGAATCTTTAGTTTTATCCTACTGCTTGCCACCACTTTGATTGGAGGTTTTTCAGAACAACTACTGCAGTACGTTTCTGGGAAGCCAACTTCAGTGGACCTGCACATGTTTAAAAGAAAAGTCTAACCAAACTCTAACTTGGTAAAAAGGCAGAGCATTAAGGCTTAGGCTGAAGAGATCAAGACCTTTGTGTAAAGACAGTCAACTTACAAAAGAGCTTGTCAAGCAATAGATTGTCCACACAGCTAAGTATACACATATTTATTTGACAACACAGATGCATTATGGTAGAATACTACAAGTAAAGACCAGATTTACATGTATACAATCACAGTTTAGGTGTCTAGTTGGAACACGTACCACACCACACAAAATAAATATAGTTCAATGCAGTCCTGTTAAAATGAGGCAACTTGGGGGAAATAGGTTAGGTAAGTTATCCCAGCGCTTATAAAATTATAGGGCAACAGCACAATCTCACTACACTTAGTCCACCCCAAACCTAAAAGCAAGCTTTCCACACAATTATGGAAAATAACCAAGTTTTGAGTACTTTGGGCAGTTCTTTGGGGGGGGGAGAAGGGGGTTTAGAAAGTTTGTCAAAGTTTTCCCTTAGGAAATAAACAGGGCACAATTTAGAAGTTCAGTGCAGTAAGTAGTGACACCTTCCGTAATATCACAAAGATAGGCTTCCCATGTAGGGTGGGGGCAGCTACCAATCCTAGAAGTCTAGGGGGGCCCATGACAGAATTCCTATACCTTGGTACCACCGTGAATTGCAAGGCAAGATTAGCTTCAGGGTAGGACTTTACACCCAACAGAACTGAATGGGAGAGTTGGGCACACAAATAGGTATGCCAACTAGCCCCATGAACCTCAATCAGGAAAGATAACCACTAGGCTGCTGGGGAGAACTACTCTCATCGTAAGCCATGGCAAAGGAGGTCAAAGAGTCAGGAGGGCTGGTGTCTATTTTGGCAACTATGACAATTGGATCTGAATGTTCGGGTCTTCGCCACAATGCTGAATACCACCAGGTTGGAATTAAGCTGATCATGAATGACTCTGCTGTCGATTCCATGATGATGGAGGCCAACTATGAAGTCACAGAAAAGATGAGTAGAGGCGGTGACTCTGCACAGGGTCTGCAGGCATAAAGACAAAGGATGTAAGGCCACATTCTCTAGCATGGTTCCCCTTAACGGTAGGGAGCAGCAGAGCTAAGGTGTCCAGGTCAAGCGGTGACAGCGCACTGCAAGTTTCACAGCACAGGTCTCTGCAGTAGATCCAAGTAACAGGAGTCATGCCACTGCAGATGTGTGTCAGATAGGGGTGGGCAAAATAATCACCAGTGAAACGAAATTGGAGAAATTCGCCTCCAAATTTATCATTTGTACCCACTGACACTTTTTAGGTGTTTTAGTTTACTGAAATTTTGTTTTCTTTCCGAAATTTCAATTTTGGCCTCTAAAATACAAAGATTTGTGGAAAAAAGTAAACCACCAAAATATATATGTAATTAGTTTAACAAAATGTTTTTTTAAGCCTGAAATGATTCGTGCCCCCCCCCCCCATAAATCAGATTCCAAGGAAAAATCAAAGTTTCATGAGGGACAAAAGTCTGAAATGGGCTATTTCACTCTGCATCGAAATTAGCAAAGTGGGGAAGTCTTTCACAGAATTCACAAATTTTTCCGTGGAGCGTATTTAACCCATTTGCCCACCCACAGTGCCAGCTACAGACCCACAACTCTTCTGAGTACCGGGTGAACAGCCTTGGTTACACACCACTTGGAAGTGGTTAGGCCCACCAGTTCAAGGGAGGGACGCACTATGGAAGTTCTGCCCTGTCGAAGAAAGAGGAGAACTTCGCCTTGCAACAGTTTGCTTGGGCAATGGTCTTCCTAGAAGCAGTTCTTTATTGTTCCTTTGCTGCCTCTTGTGTGTTCAACACTTGGCTCCAGTGGTCGACTAATGGAATGGCTCCAGATCCTCTCCTGATATGGAAAACCTTGGGCTGGGGGACCGCAGCCCACCTGTCAAAAGACCTAACCTGCAACATTCAAACACTGGGCTGGCTGTCCAATGATGAACAGCCAGCTCAGGCACATCATGACTTCACACATGTTTGGAACGTGTATTGCATCTGTCTGCAGTCCATTATACAGCACAGGCCAGTATCACAAAAAAAAGCTACTTCCGGGGCACTGGTCATAGCCCACAAAGAGAATTGCCAAATATGTCAGTTTCCTACTTTTGTCTGGGATAAAGATGGTCCAAATGGCAGTGAACAACAAAGGGCTTCAAAAACTCAGACAGCCATTTTAAGCACTATAGTTACAATGCTGCCATGTTGCACCAACCGCTGCCTGGTGATTGTTCTGGCAACGCTGGAAGCACTCCACTAGAGGGATGCTGCATTCTTTACGAACCTTTAGCAAGTGTTCTAGTCTTTTCTTGCGACAGGTTCCGACACTTCCAGAAGACAGCTTCCTTACAGCAAGCTCCATTCACACAGTGTGTCACAAACCAACTGAATTACGATGCTCGTATGCAGTTTGTCCAGGGATCTTGCTCCCTTGTTCTGCCACACTTTTGCTCCCCTTGTACACCCCTGCGTTCCTGTCTGCTGCTCCGCTTTGCCTCCCTTCTCTGCTCCTCATCCCAGTCTTCCCCGTTCCCCTGCCACTTACCTGTACTTTGTCCTGCAGTCTCCAGCTACAGCCTGCTTTTTCCCGCTGTCTACGCATGAGAGTGTTTTTCTGCCTATTGGCTTTTCCCTCTTGATTTGGAAACAATCCCCCCTGGTGCCCTTTGTACCTCCTCCTTTGTCATCTTTGGGTGGGAGCGGTGGCATTAGGAAGGGTTCGCCCCTACTTGGTTCTTGCATCTCCTGCATGATCGGATAAGGACGTCAGATCGCAGCCTCAAGGAAAAGTCAGATGACAACCTTGACCCTACTATTGGTGAGATGCCATGCCTTAAAACACCCAGAAAATTATGTTAAAGTAAGTTGCCAAAGAAGGTGCACTGCCACCATCCTGTATGGACTTCATTGTGTATTGGAACATGGTCCATAAAGTAAAAAGAAATCAGACTCTAGTCTTCCCTCCACTACTCTCTGTGGGAAAGTAGCAGTACTACTACCGACATCAATGGGGGACAGGGCCCCCTGCACTGGTAGCCTTAAGACTAGCGAGCGCCCCAAAACAAAGGGAGTTGGGCAAGCAAGGCTAAAAGGACTACACTCACACATTTCAGGCCACAGTCACTCAAACAGTCAGCAGATATGCTAGAGGTCCCATTGAAAGAGAAGGAAAAGCTGAAAAAAGAAAAAACTCTTTCCTAATAACCTGTATGCCATAGAGTCTCTCATAGGACACTAGATTTGAAATTAGAAGTGCACAAGGTTCCTGGAAAGGACAGACACCTCCACGAAGGAGCACAATGTACCTCACTATAATAAATACATCCTGCCACCAAGCAGCGAAGCGCAGAGAGAGACAGATGGGCAACTATACTTGCACTAGAAAATAGGGTGTCTTTCAGGCACTTTGACACTTCTTGACATGTCCGATGGGACAATAGATGAGAGCTAAACAGAGAAAAGCCTTCAGCTTCACTTCACTGGCCTTTTGCTCATTTGCTATGGGGAAACCGGCTAGTTCTTCAGACTGTCAGTACTGGCAAACTGGGTTTCCCTTTTTGTCTTTTGACTTGTTATCTGTTTGGGTAACTTTTTCATATTGCACACAGCATCTTCCAATGCAGTGCAATGGGGATACTTTTGTATTACCCTAAACTTACACCAAAAGGATTTTTGGTTACTTTTAAATATGCCTAAAGCCAAGCAGTTACATTTTTTATCATTTTTACTATATTTTAAGTTAGCGCATTCACGTTAACCACGTTTGGCTACTAACTGTGGCAAGTGTCCAAAGATGGCTGTGCCACAGGGTTTTTTGCTTGTTCTCTGGCCATTTTGTTCTTTGGCCTTCTTCCTGCCTTCTCAGGTCAGGAATTCCCATTTATGGCCATGTATTTACCTGGGAAAGCCGCTGTTTTCGTGGGCTAGTGCATGCCATGTGTGCCTGGGCTCAGGAAGTGGGCTGGGACTGTCTATCTTGTGTAGCTCTGCAGACGACGGAAGACCTGAGGACGAATACTGAAAAGGCCTGGCAACCATTCTTGCTGCTGTCCCGGTGAAGCCCTGCTTGACTATCTGATCTCAGAAGACCCTTGTTGATGTTTCGGACCTTTGGACTGATGGGTCCAACCACTCTCAATGCTTTCGCACGATCCTGCAGCTTGGAGCCTATGGAAGTGTCCCTGAACCACCTGGTGACTCTAGCACCTTTTTGGGCTACCATGCTAGAAGCGTCACCATTCCGCGTTTTGACCTGGAACTCCAGTGGTCTTCAGTTAGGCGTACAAGTCGCCTGCCTGTGAACTTTCAGCATCCCAGCATCGATGGGCCCCGTTATAGGAGGCTTCCCTTGTTTGAGACTACCGAGACGCCTGCTGAGTGTACTGAAGAGCCCTGCGTTAGTGCCTGCTGTATTTCTCTGCTAGAAAGGGTTGCACTCAGCTCCTGGACCGGAAACTTGCTTGCACCCGCAGCTCCTGAGCACCTTCTACTGAATCCAAAGGCGGGGAAACCTACCTCCAGTGACCCCCAAATTTGGTATGCCAAGTCCTTTGGGAAAATAGGAGTAAGGGGGCTGAGTAGTCACAATACTTACCGGTCCCCCCATCTCTTCCATTATAAAGTTTGTGAAGAACTTTGATTTATTATTCCATTGCATTGGTTTTTAAATTCAGTTGAAAAAGGCTTTCTAGGAGGCAGGAAAAGTAATTTACTTACCTGTAAATCCCTTTGGAAAGACTTCTGGAACAATCTTCACACCCACAGGAACATTACCGAACTGTTTACCAACTGTAAAGGTACTCTGAACATTTGGGCACAAGGCCCCATTCAACTTAGGGTTGGACTTCTAAATGTTAGGGCTCCTATTCCTGTGGACTGTTGATACATTTGTCTAATTGCTTATGTTTTAGGGATGTAGTATATTTAATTATGAAATGAACATGATGCATTGTTTTTCTTTTTGATTTGGTTTTAATTAATTCAGTGTCATCTTCCATTTTTTGTATGCCATTTTTATTATGCCTATGTGCTAATTATTTTACGCAGCTTTGCCTCCATTAGAGGTTTGAAAGCGTCAATGACATTTTAACCATGATTGTGATGAATAGTTGCTTATGTTTTGCACTTTTGTGATGCACTTTTCTATCAGTTGCTTTGCACATTAATGCTGCTATTGTATAAGTTATATACTTTTAGCCTGGGACTTTGTTTTCATTGTATGTGCCGTGAATTTGAACAGCCTCTGCCCCATATGTAGTTTTTCAGTGGAGATTAATTTTATTTGTATGTAATGCATATTGACCAATACCTGTTTTTATTATGATTGGTACATTAGTGTTGTGCCTTTTTAACTGTGGTTTTGTACATTCATGCTGCTTTAGGTGTATTGTTTGTACTGACTTGTGGCACGAACACTGTAATTGTTTGTTATGTATCATGGATATACTTTTATGGCTTTGCCAAAATAAAGTAATACAATCATTATCTTTTCCTTGCAGGTATTGATTGGGGTGATGTATATGCATTGAATTAACGGTCTGTATATATGTTTTAGATTGAGAGGGGTGTGTGATATTATCTACTTGATTCATTTTTATTGTGTGTTCTTTGGCCAATAATACAGTATTTTTGGACTGACAGTGTAATTATTGTATATTTTACTTGGTGGACTCACTGTGGACCCTGGACCTCATTCACCTCTTCTGAGACTTAGTCTAGTCCATGGAAAGCCCCCCAGAGCCCCGCCTTCCCTTTCCATGGTGGCCATCTTTGTAAAGGACTTTCCTTTGTATAACGGGACGCTGGACGTGTCTTGTTGAACGAAGGAAAATCCTTTTTTTTTTAAATGGCCTTAAGTCCCTGTTCGAGCCCTTGGAACGGGGACTTAACGCCAAAGTGCTGGTGTGTTTCGGTTTCCTTCTAGAATGAGACCTATGATCTGTGACAATAACAAGGAGCAGTGGGTGCTGCAGGCAAAACAGAAGAGACAGGCATGGACTTAGAAGACATGCTGTTCACGAATGAGACATGTCACGCTGGAGTGCTTCAACAGGATGGCATTTCGGAAGAGTAAACAATCCACCTAAATACAACTAAAGCAGCATGAATGTACAAAACCACAGTTAAAAAGGCACAACGCTAATGTACCAATCATAATAAAAACAGGTATTGGTCAATATGCATTACATACAAATAAAATTAATCTCCACTGAAAAACTACATGTGGGGCAGAGGCTGTTCAAATTCACGGCACATACAATGAAAACAAAGTCCCAGGCTAAAAGTATATAACTTATACAATAGCAGCATTAATGTGCAAAGCAACTGATAGAAAAGTGCATCACAAAAGTGCAAAACATAAGCAACTATTCATCACAATCATGGTTAAAATGTCATTGACGCTTTCAAACCTCTAATGGAGGCAAAGCTGCGTAAAATAATTAGCACATAGGCATAATATAAATGCCATACAAAAAAATGGAAGATGACACTGAATTAATTAAAACCAAATCAAAAAGAAAAACAATGCATCATGTTCATTTCATAATTAAATATACTACATCCCTAAAACATAAGCAATTAGACAAATGTATCAACAGTCCACAGGAATAGGAGCTCTAACATTCAGAAGTCCAACCCTAAATTGAATGGGGCCTTGTGCCCAAAAGTTCAGAGTACCTTTACAGTTGGTAAACAGTTTGGTAATGTTGCTGTGGGTGTGAAGATTGTTCCAGAAGTCTTTCAAAGGGATTTACAGGTAAGTAAATTACTTTTCCTGCCTCCTAGAAAGCCTTTTTCAACAGAATTTAAAAACCAATGCAATGGAATAATAAATCAAGGTTCTTCACAAATTTTATAATGGAAGAGATGGGGGGACCGGTAAGTATTGTGACTACTCACCCCCCCTTACTCCTATTTTCCCAAAGGACTTGGCATACCAAATTTGGGGGTCACTGGAGGTAGGTTTCCCCGCCTTTGGATTCAGTAGAAGGTGCTCAGGAGCTGCGGGTGCAAGCAAGTTTCCCGTCCGGTCCAGGAGCTGAGTGCAACCCTTTCTAGCAGGGAAATACAGCAGGCACTAACGCAGGGCTCTTCAGTACACTCAGCAGGCGTCTCAGTAGTCTCCAACAAGGGAAGCCTCCTATAACGGGGCCCATCGATGCTGGGATGCTGAAGTCGGGCACTCACTAGAAGCAACAACAGAAATGTCCCAAATAAGCAAGATCCATTATTGGATCTTTTTGCAAAATACTAACAGGAGACACACTACTGCCCCTCCTGCAACAAAGCTGGCCATGGAGAATATTATACCTCGAATCGGAGGTCCTGTTCAAGGAGAATGGCATCCAACTACAGAGATCATCCTTATTCACCAAGTTGGAAATCCATAGAATGATAACCATATTGGTACCGTGAAGACAACTTGGGTGGAATGTGTTGGAAGCTGAAGCACTACACAGTGTATATAGCAAATAGACAAAGGAATAGTTAAATGTCCACTCTCACCGTCAGCCGCCATAACGTTGAAACACGTGTTGGTTATATCATGAGTTATGATTTCACACACAAAAATGGATAACATTTATTGATATAACTACTGTGTGGTATATTATTTTGCTCAATCTGAAAAAAGTGGAATTGTAATGCGTTTTTCACCCTATAAAATCACGATTATCCTTGGATGTTTATAATATCCTTGGATGTTTATAAGCGAGTTCAATCTAGGGATATACAAAGGTTTATTTAACCTTACTGCGCTTTGGAAAAATGGTCACAGTGAATCAGATATTTAGATTTTATATTTCGGTAGGGCACCTGTTCAGTAAACCACAGCCAAAGCATGCAGTGAAAATCCAATCTACAGATTGGCGCGGGCCCCACAGTCATTGGTTTCTTTATTTATTTGTTTATTTGTTATGCACCGGAGCCAGCAAGCATCAGGGCAAAGGAGATAAAGACAAACAGCTACAAATACAGAAGGGCTTACAATTACGTGAACAGTAATGTCTTTAAGTGCTTCCGAAAGGTCAGCACATTTCTGCCCATGCGTAAGTCCGAAGGGAGTTTGTTCCAGGCCACGGCAGCTTGTACCACAAACGAACGGCCATTGTCTCTGGCTCGATTGCTCCTAGGACAGACCAGTAGCATAAAGTCCCTGGACCGGGTAACTCTGGACGATTTTTGCAGAGTAAAAATGTTAGGTATACTGGTGCTTGTCCATACAGACATTTATGAGTAATGACATTCGTCATAAAACAAATTCTAACCTCAATGGGAGCCACTAAAGCTCTCTTCTAAGCACTGAGATAGGATCCCATCTCGGCATGCCTTTTACAATCCTCACTGCATCATTTTGCAGTATGTGCAGTTTTTTAGTACAGCTTTTACCAGCTCCAATTAATAGCGCACTGCAGTAGTCGAGCCTATGCATTATAATGACTAGGACTAACATAGCACAGTTGGCCAGAGAAACGTACAGCTTCACTAGTCTAAGCAGTCTCAGATGGTATTTGGATTTGTTAACTACACTGTTAACACGAGCCTCGTCACTCAAGGAAGATTAAAAAATAACTCCCAAGGTCTTAACTTTGGATGCTGCCTTAATATAATGATGATCTATAGTAAAGCCATCATACCGAGCCGCTAGCTCGGTTCGTACGTGTGTAGATCCAAAGTTGAGAAACTCTGTTTTAGCTCCGTTGAGGCATAGTCTATTTGCCGACATCCAATTTTGGATTGACTCATATTTGGGTGATACTCTCAACGTCGTTCTCAGTCTCCACTCAGCTCAATAATAAGCAGAGTATCATCGGCATAGTTTGTAAATCGCTCTCACAGATTGTCCAGAAGACCACAGAGAGGGAGGAAATATATATTAAATAGGGTGAAAGGCATGCCCCGTGCGGCACACCACAGTTAATCAGCTTGGGCTTGGCGCAGGCATTCCCCCAAACTATTCTCGCCTTTGTGTTCTCAAGGGAGGTTTTAATCCACTTGATCGTTCCTACTGAGCACATTCCTTGGTCTGCAAGCCTTATGAGAAGTTTCTCATGGTCCACAAGATCGAAGGCTGTAGATAGATCTAACAACATCAGCACCCCTGCTTTGCTCTTGTCCATGATGTTTAACATTTCGGCTTGTCATCATTGAAAACATATTGGACACAGCTTTCTTCAAGGAGCATGTTGTCTGTGGGTTGCTTCTTCCACATGTGGAAATGTTTTAATCGTCGAGGAAAACTGAAAACTAGGACTAGTACAGGAAAGTATTTCAAAATATTTGTAAGCTGCACGATTTATTGAGAGCCAGGGTCTTTTTTGCCTTTAGATGTGGCCTCAGTTGTTGTACTTAAATCTGATTGAAAAGTTGCGGGCGCACCTCAAGAGGGACACTCATCAGAAGCAGCAACAGCAATGTCCCAAATAAGCAAGGGATATGATATTTAAAATTTAAAGCCAGTTCATAAATGAATAAACAACGCAGAGCTAATCAATTGCATCAACAATTTTTGCTCTCTAGTCCTTACACCAAACATTTGCTTCACGACAAATGCCTATATTAAAAAGATCATACCAGTGGCTCGCGAAAAGAATTGGGCAGTGACTAATGTAATGTTATTGTACATTTGTATAGTGCCTTATATACCATTGGTATGATCTCAAAGCGCTGTCGTATGAACGCCCTCAGGGAGCGTAGTCCAGGTCAGTGGAGAGAGTAGGGTAGTAAATAGTGCTTGGGTGCAATCATTATGTGTGCAGCCAGTGCGGTTTATGTGGTGTGTAGCTGCATTCTAATGCTAGGCATGGTACATGGTTGTGTGAGATCAGTAGAATGTGTACAGCAAGGCTGTTGACCTAAAAGTCTACATTCTGGCAGTGGTGGAGCTTGTGTATGAGATGTGTGCAGCTAAGCCGGTTTCTTTCATGGGGTATAGCTACGTTCTAAAGACTGTTGAGATGTCCATGGAGGTGTGAAGATCTGTGCAGCTAGGGCAAAATTCATCGAGGGGTATAGCTGCATTCTATTGTTTGTTGGTGTAGAGGAGAGAGTGTCTGAATGGATTCCAAGGCCTCTTTAGCTTTAAAAAAGCTGTTAAGACCTTTCTTTTTAACTCCAAGGATTACATTCCTTCTCTTGGATCTTCTGAATAACCAGATTATCTGTTGCTTATATTTCTGTGACCCCTGACTCACCAATATGTTGTGTGTGTTCTGTCCCCTGTTATTTGTGTGCACTGAGGCCTCTGGGTGTGCTGCGCTCGATAAAAAACTTCTTAATAATAATAATACTAATAATAATTGGTGGCAGACCCCTATTCCCGATTACCTTCAATTGCCCGCTTAGCTGACCATAACTATTCTAGAGGTTCGGAGCATTGGTTCTCTGAAAGAAATTCTCTGCCTGTTGCAGAGTTGGTTATGATTACTAGGCTTGAGGTTTTCTTTCCCTGCTTGGCAGAGTCATCAGTGTTGAGTTGCCCTATTCCTAATCTTTACTGGGTTAAGGGAATGGCAGGTCTATGGTCGTTCCTGTGTCTCGCTGAGTGTGCCATTGTTTATTGGATTATCCCTTCTCGTTGTGCAGTTACATCCAGTTCTGTTTTATCAGACTTACAAATACTAAATAGATTCGATGACTGGTGTTCAGTGGACCCAAGGACCAAGGGTCTGCAGTTTGCTTTTTGGGTGACATTTTATCAGTGTGCATCCTAGGTATGAAGACTGGTAAGACTGGTAATCGGTGAGACCGAAGGTCAAGCAGCAGATCAGGCTGTGATGTTAGTAGTGTGTCTGACTGGCATTGTTATTTGCAGCGGGTGTTAGAGTGTTCCTGATCTGGTGTGCGGTAAGAGTACTGATGACAGGCGGCAGCTCACTTGCAGGAGCTTGCCTTGCCAGATTCCTCGCCTGATTCAGAGCACATTCCCTTGAGGTGGAACAGAGCCAGTCCATTTCTGAAGCTCGGCTAGAAGTGCTAGTGGGCCCATTTTCCAGGTAATTGTTTATAGTGGGTGGATGGGTATTCCCGTTATAGTTTATGGTTTGAATTGTGGAATTATTTCAATCATAGTCCTTTCCGAGAGCTAAGAGTGCTGGAGAGTTTATCTGATTGGAGAGTGTAGTGCATATCTGCAAGAGACAAAGAGCAAGTCCAACCAAAGCATAGTTGATACTGTACCCCAGTATGCATTGTATGTAGTGTGTGTGTTTTTAATACATGCTCTATACATTTGAGTATCTCTTTTTTGTACCTGCAACTCTGATGAAATAACACATATGTGAATGTATCATTCTCACCTTGGAGCCATTGGTGGGTGAGGTACAGGGGGGGCAGTGCTGTGGGATGGTGGAGGGGTTGTGAGACTTTGCTATGCAAAGGGAAGGAGAGCTCCAAAGAATGTAGGAGTGGAGTTCATCCTAAAACAAGTCTGTAGTGTAAGGAACTCATGGTGGCAACAGTAAAGGCAGACACAAGTGATCACAGTTCAAGGGTGTTTATTAAACTGTATATGCAGGTTTAAAAAATGGCTAATATAAACCTAAATCTAAGATGGGAGCAATAATAAGGCAGTTCATAGTAGCGTCTTGTCAAAATAAAAGGGCCTATACTAAGAAAAACCTATTGCCAATCCTTATGCAAAATACAAACAAAGAGTGTCGGATAAAGTTCACAAGAAAAAAAGAAGTGTTCACAAATGATAAGTCAGGATGTGTTAGCCGAGGGTCTCCCTTCCCCATGTTTTGAGCACAGAATAAGGTAGGACTCCTAAGCACAGCACACGCTCGAGCTTTCCCAGCAAGAGAAGACAGTTCCGCTATCAGGACCTTCAGTGGTTAAGTCTCTTTTCTACAAAAAGTCTCTTGCCTCCAAGGACCTGATGTGTGCCAAATAATAAACAAGAGCTACTTTCCATAGGCACGTTGGGTGATGACCTTTCACCCCTGTATCACCCTCTTCTGGGCTCAGATCCACCAAAATGTTATTTGCTATATCAGGACCTTCGGTAGTTAGGTTTCTGGTCTCTGAGAGCTTGATGGGTTCAAACTAATAAACAAAAGTTCCTTACTGATTGTATTTAGGGTGATCATTTTTCACCCCTAAGTTCCCCTCTTCCGGGCTCAGACCCCTCTCGAATATCAGCCTGCCTCTTTCGGGTTCACCCTGGCTTGTATTCAAAAGATTACCCTATTGTTGGGGTGATGGCTTCTCACCCCCGGGCCCCCCCTCTTCCGGGCACAACTTTGTCAATTACACAATTCCTTGAACAGTTCTTACGATGCATGATTCAATTCGTTTAGCTTCACAATCATCTGCTGGTCAAAGACTTTCGACTGTACAGAGGATTTTACTAGACCCCTGTATGACCACTTTCTCCCGTTTCCCAAGGCCTTCTGGTAACGGTAGTTTCAACAATAGGGTATAGTAGCTGTAAGGAAGGCATGGTATCAAGAATAGACAGACACAAGAGTTCAAGGGTATTTATTAAACTGTATAGGTAGGGTGGAAAAACACCTAATTCTAAGATGGGAGGAAGCTACAACCATCAAATCAAAATAAGGCAGTCCTAGTGCGTCTTGTAAAATAAAAGGGCCTATAATAAGAAAAACCTATTGCCAATCCTTGCGCTAAATACAAAAGAGTGTGGGATAGGGTTCACAAGAAAATAAAGTATTGTTCACAAATAATGAGTCAGAATGCGGTAGTCGTGGTCTCCCTTCCCCACGTTTTGAGCAAAGGACTAGGCAGGGACTCTGGAGCACAGCACACGCTCAAGCTTTCCCAGCACAAGATGACCGTTCCGTTCTCAGCTATCAGTCTCTTACTCTGTAAACAGTCTCTTGCCTTCGAGGACCTGATGCATTCAAAATAACAACAAAAGTTCCTTTCTGCTTGGGATCTGTGTGATCCGACCACAGCTTCTTTTCCCATACAAACATTTTTTAAAACACTACAAAACCCACAGCCCCACCCAACACACCCCACCCACGCCCCCAACACACCCCCACGCACACCCTTACTTACCTTGCACCAGTTCCCTTTCACTTTTGTGAACGGGAATTGGCACAGCTGGGTCCTTTTCTTTTTATTTTTGCAGGCAGCTGCAGGGGTTCCCCCCTGCAAACCCTGCTCACTATACTTTCTAGTAAAGTGAGCGGGGAGTAGCGGAGGACAACCCTGCAGCCCCCGTTTTTTTTGTGTCCTCCGGGCGAGTGCCCCGCCAACACCCACTCGCCATACTGTAGCGGGGTGCTGCGGGGGACACCCCTGCAATGATTTTTTTTTTTTTAAATGCATGCCACCAAAGGTTCGAACTTTTGGTGTTCGAACCTTTGGTGTCATGCATTTATGACCTTTTGTATAGGTCGAACTTTATTTTTTGGTAATTTCTACCGATACCTTCTGCTTGTATGTTGGGTCATGCCTTTTCACCCCTGCATACCCCTCTTCCAGGATCAGATCCCCAAACAGTTCTTAGCGATATCAGGACCATCGGAGGTTAGTTTTCCTACTTCTGATGGCCTGATTAGATTACTAAACAAAAAAAAGTTCCTTTCGGATTGCACTTGAGGTGATAATTCTTTACCCCTGGGTCCCCCTCTTCCGGGCCTCAGACCCCTCTTGGATATCTGCCTCCCTGCATAGGGTTCACTCTGGCTTGTATTTAAAAATTATTTCTCGGTTGCTTTCACGTGTTGGGGTGATGGTCCCTCACCCCCAGATCCCCCTCTTCCGGGTGCAGATCCTTCTCAACTGTTTGCCTTCCTCGGTCGGGTTCACTACGGCATTCAACACAATTCCCTCTGTAGCATTCACAGTTGAATGTGGACAACCGTCTGCCGGGTTCACTCTTGTCTTGACTTTAGCCTTTGCCCTTTTCCATCGGCATCCCTCCGTTGGGTTCACTCTTGCCAATTACACAGTTCCTTCTACTTTCATACAATATGGGATTCACTTCCCTTAGTTTCACGATCATCTGCCGGTCAGACTTGACTGTACAGAGGATTTTACTAGACCCACGTATGACCACTTTGACCCTCTTCTCGCCCTTGCCAAGGCCCTCTGGTACTAGTAGTTTTAACAATCGGGTAATTGCCCAGAGTTTCTCGAGTGAGCACCCACGTGGTGCCTGGCTCATCTGCAGTTGGCTTTCCCCTTTCACATTAACAGTTCTTTGTACTTTCTGCTATCAGCCGTTTGCTACTTTTGTTCAACACAGTTCGGTTTCTTTATCGGTTCTCCCCTCGACTCACCAGCTGTGATGAATCGCTTGGCTTTCTTCATATCGGGAGTCAAGGCCTGTACCTTGGTAGCAGGCGCCTCCCTCTGTCCTGCTTATCAGCATAGGCACGCTCCGTGTTGCATTGACATCTGCTGGAACATACTTGAGCGATTGTTCACGGTCTTATGATTCCTTCGACAAAGGTTTCACAGGCCTTTTTCGGAAAGGGCAAGGTCGCTTCTCTCCTTGTCACCCTCTCGGTTTGCGCCGTTTTTCTCCTCCTCTTGAACTGCCGTGCCTGGATAGCTGTGTCATTGTACCGTCTGCCTTGCTCGTCTGGTGCTCTCATGCTCCACCTTTTATCCCTGTGGGGAAGGGAAATGGCCGTCAGGTGTGTGTGATTCTGGCCAGTTGCTTGACTTTGCCTGACCCTGGCGTTTGGACATGTCAGGGAAATGGCTTTGGTTTTTGTCGGTCGTCTTTCGTGATGTGTGAAAGTGTTTGTGTCAAAAAGGAGAGGGGATAGTGTGTCTGAAGGGTGAGTTTGGTACGGTTTGTGAAATGAATGGGGCGGATGATGGGAATAGTAGTGTTTTGTTAATGTGGACTTGGAGTTGGGAAAATAATAACCAGAGAGGCGTGGAGGAGAATGATTGAGAATATCGGATACACAGCGGGAGAACAGGGGTTCAGGGAGGTGTAGTGTCTGAATGCAGAAAGTTTTGAATTCCTATTGGAATTTCCAGATATGGAGGGGTCGTCGGATTTGGGGGAGGGTGATTCTTTGGGTGGAAGGGAGGTAAGATGTGATTAAACCTAAAAAGGCCTCAGGGACCTCAACCTCCTCGCCTTCATCCCTGGTATAACACTGCGTCTCACCTGGAGTATTACCCCGAATACAACCCCAAGTTCCCCTACCCAGGTGGTCGTTCCTCACTTGGCTACTCTTAGGGTTGGGATAAGAGAGGGCTAGTTCTGGCCACCTGAATAAGAGATTGCCGGTATCTACACAGGAGAATACCCTCAGGTTTCTCACATTGGCCAGAGTCTCCAGAGTGGGCAACCACGTGGTGTCTGACTCCTCTGTAGCTGGTTTTCCCCTCTCGTATAAATAGTTCTTTGTACTTTTTTCAATTAGCCTTTTGCTACTTTTGTTCAACACAGTTTGGTTTCTTATAGGCTTTCCCCTCGACTCACCGGCTGTGAGTTTGTAGTGCTCAAATATTGATATACTGTGATACCGATCCTGACTCCAGAGACGAGCAAAGCCAAGCGGTTGATCACCGGCTGTGATGAACACTTGGCTTTGCTAGTCTCTGAGTCAAGGTCGGTACCACAGTGGCAAGGGTCTCTCCCCAGCTTGGTTGTCAGCAGAGGAGGGCCCTGTGTACCGTTGACATCTGCTGCAACACACGCTGGCTACTGATCGTGGCCTTACGATTCCTTCTGCTGAGGTTTCACAGACTTGGTCGGAAAGGGCAAGGTCGCTTCTCTCCTTGTCACCCTCTTGATTTGCGCTGTCGTTCCCCTCCTCTTGAACTGCCGTACTGAGTTAGCTCTCTCATCGTGCGGTCTGCCTTGCTCATATTGTGCTCTCGTGCTCCACCTTTTATCCCTGTGGGGAAGGCAAAGGGCCGTCGGGTGTGTGTGATTCTGGTCAATGTTTGACCCTTGTGGTGGGACATGTCAGATAAACAGCTCTGGTGTTTGTCCGTCGTCTTTCGTGGTGTGCCAAAGTGTTCATGTTAGAAAGCGGGGCTGGGGGAGAGAGTGTTTTGAGTATCCTACAGGGTAGGATGGGGAAAAGGTGTTATAAGTAGGGGGATACCGTGTCTCACCCGTCGGTGTCCCATTTCCATTCCCCGAGGACCCCCCATCCAGGTGATCCTTCCGCACTGGTTCACCCCCAGGAACTGGATCCAATAGCGATGGCCTTGTCCTGGTCGCCTGGATGACAGATCCCCGGGGACTAATAAGTGAGACACCTTCAGGTTTCTCACAGTAGAAAAACACAAATATAGTGCCATTTGAAAGGTGCGCATCATTGAAAATGTATCCCGAGTATGGGGACGGATTACAGGTGCTAGGTACTTTTATGGTCACCGATGGGGTCTAAAGTCAAAGGTAATAATTTGGGCGGAGTTAGTCCTGGTATCAATACCAGCCCAGCCTAAAATTTGAGCACTACAATTGTACAAATATTGATATCTCGTTAGAATAGTCACATGGTAAAATAGGTTTATGAAATCAAGATTCAGCTCTTTAAAGGA
The DNA here is from genome assembly GCF_040938575.1 of Ambystoma mexicanum. Taxonomy (NCBI): domain Eukaryota; kingdom Metazoa; phylum Chordata; class Amphibia; order Caudata; family Ambystomatidae; genus Ambystoma; species Ambystoma mexicanum. Next base: position 1,174,776,042 of record NC_090932.1, on the reverse strand, counting down.
GTGTGTGGAAAAACATATGCAAAGAGACGGTCTCTGTTAAAAGCTATGCATTGTTTCTGACTTGGTGCTGGCCAGCCCAAAGTACCCTTGATGGATGGCCTGGATACTACTTTACATCCCGCAGCAGTTCGGTTTGAATGAGTGGGTCGGTAAGGAGAGCTTGAGGTGTGATGTGTGTGGTTGGGAGCTCACTGGGAAGAGCAGCATCTGCGGGAAGAATAGCTGGAAGTCCACCATTCTTCCTCTCATTCTGCACTTGGTCAGTTGTCAACAGGGGGTGGAGTGAAGGGAAGCAAGGGGAGAGAAGTATCTGCTTAGCGGCAGATGTGAAGTTGGGGGTGCTGTGGGATGCTGTCAGGGGATTTATTGAGAAGTTCCCCTCGTTTCCGGTGTACTTGTGGGATGCTTTTTCAAACTCCCTCTCAAGTTATGAATGGTACTGCAAGTGTCACATTTTAAAATGCAAATTAAAAATTCTCACACAAAAAACTTGCCACTTGGTCTCTAATTACAGTACAGTATGTTGTCAGGTTTCCTTCCCCTATTCAGGCTATTTTCCCTTATTCAAGTTTCCTTCTCATTATTTCTCTTTATTAATCCTTTTTAGATTAGCCTTATTTGGGTGGGAAGTTTTCTATTGTAGTTGGTTTGGCCTTAACTTGCTGATTCAGAATCCTGGTTCTGACCCAAGGCAAAATGGAGTCTCACAGTGACAGCTCTGATTGGTTAGAAGACACTGCAGAACAACAATGAACATTCTAAACTGTCACTCTGTGCCTTTCATCATCTAAACCCCAGCTGAGAGGACGTGTTTAGTGGCTGCTCCTGCTTTAGACTTGGGCCTGGTGGATTTTATCCTTCAGACGTTAGCAGTTGAGCGGCTACTTTCTTGGGGGTTTCTGGAGAAGCTATCAGTTGTCAGGAATTCGTTTTTGAAGACAGGAAAGTCTGAAGATCCTTATGAATTCGCTCTGGAGATAAGTGACTTTGTTTGTACTGCAGCTCTGTTCATCTTAATGACATTTCCTTGAAAATTCGTAAAAGGTTATCTTTGTACTTGTACTATTGAACTCCCTGAGTGCGCATGAACGCTATTTGAAAATACACGTATTACTTGTAATCTGAAAATATCGTTGAATCTTTGCGCGTGCGAGTGTATTCAACTGCGCGTGTGTTTGCCAGCGCTTGTGCTCCTTAGCGCGAGAATCTGTTCGTCGCATGAGAATTCAAGAGCGCGTGTGCTTTCCAGCGCGGGTGCTCCTTAGCGCGAGAATCTGTTCGTCTCGTGAGAACTCAAGAGCTCGTGTGTTTTCCAGCGCGGGTGCTCCTAGCGTGAGATTCATTCGTCGCGCGAGAACTTTAAAGCGTGTGTGTTTCCAGCGCGTGTGCTTCCTTAAGCGATAATCTGATTGCCGCGTGAGAACTTTATAGCGCGTGTGATTTCAAGCGCGTGTGCTTCAGCACTAGAACTCAATTGCGCGTGTGGTTTCTTGCGCGTGTCTTTTTAAACGCGTGTATTCGATCGCGAGTGAACTCATTGCGTGTGGATTATAAGGCGCATGTGAATAGGCGCGGAAGTTCATCAACACGGAAATTTTTTAGCGCATGTTTTTTCTGCGCGTGTTCTCGTTTGCGCGTGAATTCTACTTTACGTGGTTAGGCAAGCGCGTGTGTTTTCTGCGCGTGGATTTTGCTTTCCGTGCGCGTGTTCTTCAACGCAGGAAGTTTTCAACGTGAACTTCATCTGTATGGAAATAACCCGCGCGTGAGTTTAACACGTGTTTCTTCAAGAATTCACAAACTCAATGGAATTGTAAATAGTTTGAAAAAACAAAAGAAAAGTTTAAATAAAGACAATTTAACTGGACGTCTAGTGCATTTTGGAAAAGAGACAATGAAATAAACTTTCCAGATTTGCCCAAAGTAAGAAGTTGCTGTGAATTTCAAGAGTCTCAAGTAAGAGAGATTTTCAGCTTCTTTACAAGCTTCTCTAAGAAATTTCAAGAGAAGAGCCAGGTATTATTCTTAATTATTAGTTAAGGATTTAAAGTCTTTCCCATTCCTAAGGTTAAGTAAGTAAATAAAGGAATTGTATCTGCTTTTCTTATATCCTCTGCAGGTTCAGCTCTGGGTAGCCTTGACGCAGTCTGCCTGGTGTTGTTTTGTTATCCACTTCCCCCTTTCCTTTGGGGTGTAGTTTACAGAGCTGAATTGAAATCTAGTTCTGGGAATTACATTTCAGGGGGTTCGTTGGGGGTTCAGCAGCTTCCGCGGACACAGGACCTCTCAGCCTGACAGAATGAAAGGCCAATAATTTAGTCCGCCCGAGCTGTCATGAACCCCGACGAATCCATGGAGATGTTAGGATCTTTGATCAGGGAGTTACGGGAGGAGTTGAAAATATCTCGGGATGAAAATGCCTTACTTAGTCAAAAGGTGGATGACTTGAGTGTTAAAGTAACACAAATTCAACAGAGGGGAGAAAGGAGAGAGGATGAGGTTTCAGGGGGCGCTGGTTCTCCACCTGAGTTAGAAAGGGAAGGTGAAGATCATTTACCACAAATACAACGGGCGCCTCCAGTGGCAGAAGGGGTAAGGAGTTTAATTATGCCAGTTCCTTTGGCGCCTCCAGAACGTTATCATTGGGATCCCAAGAGGTTTAGGGTGTTTTTGACACAATGTGAATTACATTTTATGAGTAGACCAGAATTATTTCCCTCGGATGCATCTAAGATAACTTTTATGTTGTCCTATCTTTCTGGGGAGGCATCTGCTTCGGCTGGGTTGTTGGTGAGTCAAAAGAGTACGGTTTTAGGAAATTACACCAGTTTTTTAGAGATATTCCGAAAGATGTTTGCTAAAAGACAGTTATCTCTGGAAGTGGATGGTGAACTTTTAGATCTAAAACAAGGTAATAGAGACTTGATTGCTTATATAACATAATTTAAGTCCCTTGTGTTAGAAAGCAAGTGGCCCGAGGTTAAACACGCCTCGTTGTTTTAGAGGGGCCTTAGAGATGAGTTAAAGGATGCATTGTCTGGAGTAGTTGAACGCCCTTCACTTGTGAAGGTCTGATTGATTTGGTTATTCAATTGGACTTTCGTTTGAGTGAAAGGAAGGCAGAGAGGCGTCATTGTCAGAGTGACGTAAAGTCTCTAGTTAGAGTGGATAGACCTAAGGTAGAGAGTAGATCCAAAGGGAATAATCCATCTCCCAGGGTCCGAGGCCCTTTAACAGTGGAAGAAAAGGCTAGGAGAGATAACAATCTGTGTTTATATTGTGGAAGAGGTGGGCACTTTTTAGGGAACTGTCCTTACACTCCCAAGAAGACTTCTACCTCAGCGGTCAAGGTGCAACAGATCGCCAATACGGTGCAGACAGCGGTTCCCCATATAACCGTAAATGTATCCTTGTTCTTCGAGTTGGAGTGTAAGGGAAATGGTCCCGTAATGCTTGACTCTGGTGCCACCGGGAATTTCATGGATTGGGGTCTGGCAAAATCTTTGGGAATTCCAATTATTCAGAAGGAGGTTGTAGAGCATGCTAGGGCTGCTGATGGTACATATCTATCTTATGGTCCTATTACTCATAGGACTGGTTCTTTAACTTTGGAGTTATCAGGAGGTCACAGAGAGATAATTTCGTTTGAGTTAATTGATGCTCCTTTGTTGAAGATTATTTTGGGTATGCCTTGGCTTACTCTCCATAATCCTCTGATTGATTGGAGTGCTAGGACAATTGACATGCAGTCAAATTTTTGTAAAGAGAATTGCTTTTCAGGAAGTCTCTTAGAGGAAGATGTCAAACAAAGTAATTCAGTGTCTAGTTTTCTGGCTGAGACTGGAATTGGATGTCATGATGTGGGAGCTGTAGTGGGTCAACTTCCCCAGTGTTACAAAGATTTTTGGGACATATTTGATGAGAAAGTGGCAGGAGAATTACCATCCCATAGGCCCTTTGATTGTAAAATTGAGCTGGAGCCAGGAACAATTTTGCCTAGTAGTAGGGTATATGCTCTTACAGAGAAAGAGAATGATTATTTAAAAGAATATTTGTCGGAAAACTTGGCCAAAGGGTTTATTCGTCATTCTAAGTCACCAGCGGCCTCTCCTTTATTTTTTGTACCAAAACCGGATGGAACGCTTCGAACTTGCATAGATTATCGAGCAGTTAACAAAGTCACGGTTAAGAACCGGGATCCTCTTCCTCTCATCTCGGAAATGCTTAATCAAATACAAGGAGCAAATATTTTCTCTAAATCAGATTTGAGAGGAGCTTACCATCTTGTGCGTGTGCAGGAAGGGGACGAATGGAAGACAGCGTTTAAGACCAGGTTTGGGCTGTTTGAATATCAAGTTATGCCATTCGGTTTATGTAATGCTCCAGCGGCTTTCCAATTTTTCATTGATGAGGTTTTTAGAGAATACCTAGATATTTTTGTTGTTGTGTATATCAATGATATTTTGATTTTCTCTTCTGACCTGGATCAACATCAGAAACATGTGCGCTTAGTCTTACAAAAGCTGTGAGAAAACCATTTGTTTGCCAAATTGGAAAAAAGTCAATTCCGTACAGATTCTGTGGAGTTTTTAGGTTTTATAATTTCACCAAAGGGTTTAGAAATGAATCCTAAAAAAGTGCAAGCAGTTCTTGAATGGCCCTCTCCTACTAAGGTTAAGGAAATACAAAGTTTCTTAGGGTTTGCCAATTTTTATAGGAGATTTATCAGAGGTTTTTCTCGACTGGTTGCTCCTATAACGAGACTTTTGAAAAAAGGAGTGCAATTTGACTGGGACCTTGAAGCAGAAAAAGCTTTTCTAGAGTTAAAACAAAGATTTACTTCTAGTCCAATTCTAATTCATCCTGATCTCTCTAAACCTTTTTTTGTGGAGGCGGACGCTTCAAATTTAGCGTTGGGGGCGGTGCTTTCTCAATGGAATGAAAATACTGGTCAACTACATCCAGTTGCATTCTTTTCTAGGAAGTTTTCTGCCGCTGAAGTGAACTACACAATTGCAGATCGTGAACTATTAGCAATAAAGTCCGCTTTTGAAGAATGGAGACATTTTCTGAAAGGGGCAAGACATACGGTAACGGTCCTTACTGATCACCGAAATGTATTGTTTTTAAAATCTGCAAGAACTTTGTCTCCACGACAACTTCGTTGGTCCTTATTCTTTGCCGATTATGATTTCATTGTGACTTTTAAACCCGGAAGTCAGAACAAAAAAGCTGATGCCTTATCCCGCCAATTTCCTGGTAGTGAGGAGAGAGAGATTCTGGAACCAGAACCTATAATTGCTCCAGAATGTTTTTTGTTAGCTGGAACCATTAAACAAATGGATTTTTTGAATGAAGTTCGCCAGAATATGTCCTTGCAGAAGATGGAGGAGTGGGTGAGACTGGATCCAGCCAGAAGTTTGAAAGATGATCTTCCTTTTTTTTGATAACAAGCTTTATGTACCTACTGAAGAGTTAAGAGAAAAGGTTTTGAGAAATTGTCATGAATCCATTTTATCAGGACATCCTGGTTTCAGAAAAACTCTGGAATTGGTTCGAAGGAATTTTTGGTGGGAAAAAATTCGCCAAGACACATTGAACTTTGTTAAAACTTGTGTAGTCTGTGCACAAGCAAAAAGTCAAGTTGGGAAGCCGCATGGTTTATTGGAGCCGTTACCTGTTCCTCCTCGTCCTTGGCACACTATTTCTATGGATTTCATTGTTGATCTCCCTCAAGATAAGGGTTGTACTACCATTCTTGTTGTGGTGGATCTTCTTACTAAAGAAGCACATTTTTTACCAATGGAGGGAGAGGTTACCGCGGAAAAACTGGCTCAAAGTTTTTTGCAAGGTGTAGTTCGACTACATGGACTCCCAAGTCAAGTTATCTCTGATAGGGGATCTCAATTTATTTCAAAATTCTGGAGGGCCTTCTGTAAGAAACTTGGAGTGGAAGTTAGTTTGACTTCTGGGTATCATCCGGAGAGTAATGGACAAGTGGAGAGAGTAAATCAGGAATTGGAGAAGTTCTTAAGGTGTTATTTACAAGCTAGAGAGGAATGGGTGGATTTGGTATGGTTGGCAGAATTCTCTTACAACAATTGTGGTAAAGATGCTACTTCTATGTCCTCTTTCTTTTTGGGTCGTGGGTTTCATCCTCGCTTTCTGAGCTTTGAGGTGTTGGAGGATTCTGGGAATCCTAGAGTGGAAGATTGTTTGTTGGTAATGAAGAATAACTTGGATAGAGCAAAAAAGGTGCTGGGAGAAAACAAATTGAAATATAAAAAGTGCGCTGATTTGAGAAGGAAGGCTGGTCCTGAATATAAGGTGGGAGATTTAGTTTGGCTTTCTACCCGGTACCTAAAAATTAAGGGGAAGAATAAATTCAGTCCACGATTTGTAGGCCCATTCGAGGTAGAGAGAATCATCAACCCTGTGGCAGTACGATTGAAATTACCCAAGCAATTGAAGGTACATCCTACTTTCCATGTTAGCCTTTTAAAACCAGTTTGTTCAGGAACTAGATTTAGAACACCACCTTCCCCTGTGATTTTGGAGGATTCATCTGAGGAATTTGTGGTTAAACAAATTTTGGATTCCAGGAAAGTGAGGGGAAGGTTGCAGTATTTAATTGATTGGGAGGGATATGGACCTGAGGAACGATCATGGGAAGATTCAGTTGATGTACATGCCCCCCGTTTAGTTGCTAAGTTTCATGCTAAAAATCCACATAAGGTAGGCCCAGAGACTGGGTATTAGGAGGGGGGTACTGTCAGGTTTCCTTCCCCTATTCAGGCTATTTTCCCTTATTCAAGTTTCCTTCTCATTATTTCTCTTTATTAATCCTTTTTAGATTAGCCTTATTTGGGTGGGAAGTTTTCTATTGTAGTTGGTTTGGCCTTAACTTGCTGATTCAGAATCCTGGTTCTGACCCACGGCAAAATGGAGTCTCACAGTGACAGCTCTGCTTGGTTAGAAGACACTGCAGAACAACAATGAACATTCTAAACTGTCACTCTGTGCCTTTCATCATTTAAACCCCAGCTGAGAGGACGTGTTTAGTGGCTGCTCCTGCTTTAGACTTGGGCCTGGTGGATTTTATCCTTCAGGCGTTAGCAGTTGAGCGGCTACTTTCTTGGGGGTTTCTGGAGAAGCTATCAGTTGTCAGGAATTCGTTTTTGAAGACAGGAAACTCTGAAGATCCTTATGAATTTGCTATGGAGATAAGTGACTTTGTTTGTTCTGCAGCTCTGTTCATCTTAATGACATTTCCTTGAAAATTCGTAAAAGGTTATCTTTGTACTTGTACTAATTGAACTCCCTGAGTGCGCTTGAACGCTATTTGAAAATATGCGTATTACTTGTAATCTGAAAATATCGTTGAACCTTTGCGCGTGCGAGTGTATTCAACTCGAGTGTGTTTGCCAGCGCGTGTGCTCCTTAGCGCGAGAATCTGTTCTTCGCATGAGAATTCAAGAGCGCGTGTGTTTTTTCTGCGCGTGTTCTCGTTTGCGCGTGAATTCTACTTTACGTGGTTAGGCAAGCGCGTGTGTTTGCTGCGCGTGGATTTTGCTTTCCGTGCGCGTGTTCTTCAATGCAGGAAGTTTTCAACGTGAACTTCATCTGTATGGAAATAACCCGCGTGTGAGTTTAACACGTGTTTCTTCAAGAATTCACAAACTCAATGGAATTGTAAATAGTTTGAAAAAACAAAAGAAAAGTTTGAAAGAAAAGGAAAGAATAAATAAAGACAATTTAACTGGACATCTAGTGCATTTTGGAAAAGAGACAATGAAATGAACTTTCCAGATTTGCCCAAAGTAAGATGTTGCTGTGAATTTCAAGAGTCTCAAGTAAGAGAGATTTCCAGCTTCTTTACAAGCTTCTCTAAGAAATTTCAAGAGAAGAGCCAGGTATGATTCTTAATTATTAGTTAAGGATTTAAAGTCTTTCCCATTCCTAAGGTTAAGTAAGTAAATAAAGGAATTGTATCTGCTTTTCTTATATCCTCTGCAGGTTCAGCTCTGGTTAGCCTTGACGCAGTCTGCCTGGTGTTGTTTTGTTATCCACTTCCCCCTTTCCCTTTGGGGTGTAGTTTACAGAGCTGAATTGAAATCTAGTTCTGGGAATTACATTTCAGGGGGATCGTTGGGGGTTCAGCAGCTTCCGCGGACACAGGACCTCTCAGCCTGACATATGTACTATGCCATCGAACCAGTTACATTAGAAGGATGGGATGCCCCTTGCAACCTTCAAGGTGCACGCTTGTGTGTAGTACTTGCCAAAATGCTCTATGCACTTAAGAAATATTCCTAGATTCTGAATGAAAAAAGGAAATGCAATATCTCGAATGCACCACCCCAAGGAACATAATGCCACCTTTGCTGCAAAACAAGAACAACCCTAGGGAATTTTCTGTATTCCTTTTTTGCCCCATAACCAAAGAAACAAATACAGGAATACAAATATTTGCTATAATAGCTGAGAATACATTTTAAATAAAATACCCAACAAAGTATCAATTTTGAATTCATTAACTGATGCCCCAAGCCTGTCTTCCCTAATCCCAAAAATATTACCATTAGATAAAAACACACCCACGTGTTAAATATACAATTTACTGTATGCATTAAAAATAGCTCTGGTGGTGCGGGTCTAAACCAGGTGCACAATTGATCGAGGGGTTCACCTAGTTCATGAGGCATTCACCAGGCTTAAACTTTGGTCTGCATCTCTTACGAATAGAACAGGCAGGCGCGCTGATGTTACAGCTGAACTACTGGCGTATGAACCCCTATGTGCTTGAAAGAGTATATCCATCAAATGACTCAACGGCTCACGTCATAAATGTACTGTTTACTGAACATATTCACCAGAGTCCCGTGCCTACTGTACCCGTAGTACTGGTACACAAATCTGAAAAATAGCAGGGAATATTTGGGATACATTACTCACCGTGATCGTATTTCTGATGCTTGTATCTGCCTAGATTCACATGCTATGCATAGGCCGACATCCAGTGGCAGTCGCAGAGTATTACATCATTTGTTTTTTCGAAACTCGAAAAGGGGCGTCAACAGGGTGAGTCAGTAATACTATCCCTAGTGTGACGTCCACTGTACCCATGGAACTTCACACGTCGAGGTCCCTCAGATTGTTTTGTTTCTGACATGAAGTAACATGAAGTGTAGCGTGAGTACAGATGTAGTAAAGCAGATAAGAGTAGATACAGCCAGAAAACATCTATGCACCTTCTACTCCACAGGAGAGGAAGGGTGGGCGCATGTGAATTTAAGCAGATACAAGCATCAGAAATACAATTATGGTGAGTAATGTATGCCTTCCGAAGCCTGTGGATCTGCTTTGATCACATGCTATGCACAGATAAGCGAGCAGTGTCTGAAGAAGGTGGTGGGTTGTGAGAGGGTACAGCGGTAAATCGATGTTTTAGCACCGCTTGCCCCATCTGTGAATCTACTTTAGAATGTCTGTCAATGCAGTAATGCGGAGTAAAAGTATGTATGGAACTCCATATAGCTGCTTTGCAAATGGCGTCCAGTGGGACGTTTACAGTAAAGGCCAAAGTAGCTCCTGTACCTCTGGTAGAGTGAGCTCTTTGTGTGAAAGTCAGAGTTTTGTTCGATAGGGAATAGCAGAGCTGTATGCATTTCACTATCCATCTAGAGATGGAGTTTTCTTTAAACGTGATCACCTTCCCTGCCAGGTGCTATGGAGACAAACAGTTGTCTGTTTTTCGTAGCGGTTTTGTTTTGTTTTCATAGTAAAGATCCGCTCTCCTTACATCTAGTGTATGGAGGTTTTTCTTTGACCTTTGAGGTCCTTTTAAATGACCAAACCTGACATCAGGGGCCAAGCTGTCAAGTTCAAGGATTGAGGACGTGGGTGTAAAGTTGTTCCCCCCGTGTTGGGTGAGCATGTTGAAGGGGCACGGGAGCTTGATTGGATTTCACTTCACCAGTTGTGCAGATGCGGAAACCAGGGTTGCCTCACCCACATAGGAGCAACCAGGATTAGAGTTACTTGCCCCTTTTGCATCTTGTGTACTAACCTGCTCAGGAGTGGAGTTGGGGGGGAGGGAGTAAGCAAATTTCCCTTACCAGCTCATCCACAGGGCATTCCCCCTTGTATCTGGGTTGGGGAAACCTCGATGCGAAGTCTGGACATTGTGTGTTTAGGCTTGTGGCGAACAAGTCTAAAGGAGGAAAGACCCAGAGGGAAAAGATATAGTCTAAAATGTCTCTGTTGAGCTGCCGCTCATGCTCTTCGGGTAGGGGTTCTCTGCTAAGCGAGTCTGCTAGAGAATTGAGTTCCCCTGCAACATGTTGATACACTAGGAACATGTTCAGCTTGAGTGCCCACCTACACATTTTTTGGAATAGCATGGACAGACTTGGAGAATGTATGCCTCCCTGCTTGTTTATGTAAAACATGGCAGTGGTGCTGTCTGTGAGGTCCTGTTAGATGCAGCTGGAAGGTTTGTAGGGCTTTGAGCACTGCTAGCAGCTTCAAAAGGTTTATGTGATTCTGGGCTGTGATTTGTGCCCACAGGCCATGAGCTGTGTGCTAAAGGTAATGGGCTCCCCATCCAGAGAGTGATGCGTCTGTTGTACCAATGGCTTCCACTGTAGGGTTGTGAAATGGTTTTCCCTTTAACAGATTTTCCTTCGTCCACCAGCATAGCACTTGAACTAGGGTTAGCGAAACAATCGCTAGATAGTCCCACTGACCGCTTGCCTGAGACCACTGTTTCACTACCCACTCTTGCACTGGGCGCATGCGCAACCGTGCGTGTGGAACTAGATAAATGCATGAAGCCATCATCCCGAGCAAGCGCATTGCCTTGCGTACGGTTATTTGGCGACCGGCTAGCTACTGAGGTATTTGCAGCAGTATATTTTCATTTGACTGGAAGACTAGCCCCTCTTCCATTTTTAATGATAGCTCCCGAGAACTGTTTGGTTTGGCTTGGAACGAGACTTGAATTTTTCTCATTGATTGACAATCCCAGTTGGAACAGAAGATTGATTGTTCTTTGGGTATTTTGCTTGCAGATTTGAGGGGATTACCCTGTTATCAGCCAGTCGTCCAGATAAGGGTACAATGGGACCGATTATCTGCATAGGTGCGCCGCCACTACCGCTAGTATCTTGTTGAATACCCTTGGAGTGGAGGCTATGCCGAAGGGTAGCACCTTGAATTAGTAGTGTTGATTCGCAGGAATTTTCTGTGCACTGGGAACATTGAAATATGAAAGTAAGCATCTTTCAAGTCCAAGTTTGCCATGCAGTCCCCCTGTTTTAGTAGTGGGATTACTTCTTGTAGCATTGTCATGCAACATTTCTGAGGCTTGACATAAGGGCTCAGCAGCCTACACGGCCAAATTGATAAAAGCCAATCGCCCCTTTCTTTCCACGGAAAAAACTTCACCTGGGCTTCGATACTGTCCAGGATTGACTACTGTTATTCTCTCTTTGCCGGAACCAGTACCAGAAACATCAAAAAACAGTACAAAATAATGCTGTAAGAGCTGCACTAAACATCCCAAGGCACAACCATATCTCTACCACTAGAAGAAACATCCACTGGCTCCCTGTCCACGACAGGATCAAATTTAAAATCTGGTCTGGTGTCTCAGGCATCCTGTCAAAGTCCCTCTTGAGTTCATCCTATTGCAGCAGGGCTCCGTGGCCCTTGCACTGCGTATAGATTGCTCCCAAGGATCGCCTTGGTCGCAATTGCTAAAGATTACTGGGACTACTGTACTTTCGCCCACTGCGCGTGAGTCCTTCGGAGCCAGCGAATGAATCTCGGCTTCACGATTTAGAGAGACACGATCAGACATATCTGGTGTCTGGTGCCGCCTCACATTAATCTGCGCTGGGAGTTTTCCAACAAACTCGCGCTCGTCGGACGACCGCTTCATAGAGGAGGCGGAGCATCGCGCCGGTCCCGTGACTGATCACGTGACATTGCCTGCCCACAAACTCAGGGCCAGTCCATCCTTGCGGCGATAAGCCCGACCGCGGAGAAAAGGGCAACGCATCTGGCATTACTGTTTCTGCTGTTTCTGGCTGGAACCGGCTTTTCGGCGCCTCAATTTAGGCGCACATCCTGCACCAAGCCACCTGAGGACATATCCGGCTAGAGAAGGCTACAGCGGCCTACAGCCTTTCTACACTAACCCTGAACAAACAAGCACTTAACTAAGAACACAGGAGACTGCGGGGGATCCTGCCCCTTTGATCCTGTATAAAGACACCTCGACTGGGAATAACTAAAAGAGCACAAAGTGAGAAAATCTACCAACGTCAGGATGCAAACCGGAACTAATTGTAATCTAACGCTCGCAAAAACACCGGAGCCGACAACAAACCTCCCATCCTCCCTAGCCAAAAAAAGACAAGATACACGGCCAAACACAAGGTTCAGAGGGAAGCGTCCTGCAGATCCCATGCAACCAACAATGGAACAAATACTCCAATTAAAAAATTTGAACAAAATTACTACTATAACCGAACCGTCTACATCCATCCAGGATGCACATAACCTAGAAAAACAAACACAAAAACAAGCTGCCAATATAGATCAAACATTCACAGACACATCTAGCGATTTTTGCAAAAATGAAATCCTAAAACAATCTGATATTACAGTACGAATTCTCGCAGAACAGCCAAGCGAAACCCTGTCCCATTCAAAACCAGAGCTACACAAACAAAGAACCACAAGCATAAATGACTGCGACGTGCCGGCGACATTGGACAAAATACATAGCGAAGAATATCCAAGTGAAGCTCTGCCCCATTCGGAACACAAACACAGTAAAGAATCAGAACAACAAACTCAAAGAAAGACAAGTGTAAACGACTGTGATGTACTACTAACATGGGACAAAAGACACAACGAAGAAATAACAACCCAATCAAGTCAGACAAACACACCGGAACTGCAAACGACAAAGAAGGTTAAAAGAGAAAAAGCCAAACAGGCAAAACTGAAATGGCTGCAATCACACAATGCTCAAAAACTACATAATGAATCAAACAAACCTCCTCGGAACACATCCACAGAAAAAACTGCTCAATTATCGATAGACACAATAGAAATCGAATCCATTATGAACAGCGCTGAAAAAATTAGAGAAATCCTCGGAGAACCATCACATTTGATATCTCCATCTAGCACGTCGACACCAGCACCAAAAAAAATTGCACAACCAATTTGCCCTCCGGCTGGAAATCACAATAACCACAGAGAAAGATCATATGCTCTCCCTCCCAAAAAAAAAAACGAACAAAAAGTAACCCAATTTGAACATGAAAAAGAAGATTCCTTTCACACGCCAGCACAAGGAAACGAATCAAACTCCTGAACCCATACATGCAGACAGATACCCTTCCCTCACTGACAACGCACAAAATCTGAGACTTCCTACAACCATGATTGAACTACAAAACATGCTGCTAGCAGTTGTATCCCAATCCATGATACCCTTTCTCAAACTTCATGAAGCCGTAAAAGATAATATAAGAGACCACGCAACGCTCCTCGCAATGATCCATACCAAACAAATGCATACAGAAGACTTTATCAACACGATTGGAAAGCGCCTAGATTTCGAAGCAGAACAATCCCGTACATGGCAACAAAGACTGTTCACCATAGCACGAGATGACAAGGAAGAAAAGATCCAACTTGCAAAAGAGCTCATGGTCCTACTCAAAAACCAGCAACAACAATCGATCCCACAGCAAAAAACAACACAAGACAGCATGCCACGATGCCCGACACCAGAAAAAGTGATCCTAGATCAAGCAATCCACACACCAAACAATCCCCAAATATCCTCATCATCACAACCAAAAATTGCGCAAAAACCATGTAAAAGAAATAAAAAACTAACAGATGATCCTGAAACCCTGATCAGCAACGACACATTCGGTATCTTCAAAGAAACAAGGAACACCAACAAAGTACCTCTAAAGAAACCTACCAAACAATCGTACAAACAAACAGGCTCACGAGCTTTCCTACGAAATTTGTCAATTTCAACGGCGAACCCAGAAAAAATTCAAAAAACAGTTCAACCCTTGTCATCTGAAAAAAGACCTAAAAGCACTGTAAAGAAACCCACAAGAACACACAACGATCAACAACCGTCAATCCTACAGAAACAAACAAAAGTGACATTAAAGTCAGCAAATAAAGATCAAAGCTCCGACTTGGATGATCTAATCAATTTAATGACACACGAAGATCAACTCTCACAAGAAAACAACAGAAACAACCACGAAAGGGAAAGGAAAGAATCCACCCTAATAATCATTGATGAATATAAGCAAGACCAACACTCCAGTAACTCAATCTCGTGCGAAGAAATCTCTGACAGTTCAACGATCAATCGACCTAACACTTCAATTAACGAAATGACCTACGAGGAAATCTCTTCATCTTCACTTTTCAACAAACCAAATATTACTACTGGAAAAATCCCTTCCAAATCATATCAAGAATTTTGTGACACAAACCAACCAAGAGAACACCAAGATCTTCCAGAACCAAAATGTATAAACCCCTTTCAGCCAACGGAGAAGCACATAGTGCAAATAGAAAATGTTACCACCAGATCGAACAAACTAGCATTGAACAGAGCGAACATTCTTATCCTCTTCCAAACAATCCCAAAACTCAACCAAATATGTTCTGGAGATATCGATCTGGTAATTTTTATAGATGAAAACTCTAACGACAAAATACTGCTAAAACTACATAACAAATCAACCATGGATCAAATAACAACATCAAAAGATGCTTTAAACAAACTTGGCTTTAGCTGCTCAACTGGCACTAAGGCATGTAGAGAAGAGATCACCAAAAAAGAAAACTCCAGAAAAACCTCTACAAAGACAAATCAGACAAAACAATCGATGATAATGGACTATAACCACAAAACAGATCATTCTGCTGCTCCCAAACACAGAAGTGACCGCCATTTCAGACGTCAGCAGACCCTAGAAGATTGCCAACTCAGACAACCGAACACCTTGGAAGATCACCAAATTAGACGACAGGACACTCAAGAAATTACATATAGCGAAGACGAAACAGAGACAAGCTACAACACCGATCGTCCAATCAGACCTGAATACGGATCAAAGGACAGTCTAAATTACTCAGATACCGCAGAATTAAGCAATATCTCATAACCATCAACCAACAATCTGGAAAACTGGACCCTATGTTCCTGGAATACACGAGGAAACTCCCACCTGTTCAACGAACCCTCTCCTGAATTCGTTTCCTATCAGATCATATGCTTCCAAGAAACCTGGCTCTCCATTACCCCGAGTTGTGATGGCTTTTTAGCCTTTCTTAATCCAGCCCCAATAAGAACCAAAGGAAGACCGTCTTCGGGACTATTAACGCTAATTAAGATTGACACTACATGGTCTATACTCGAGACAACAAACATTAACTCATGGATACAGAACACAGTCATCAAAATCATGTCAAACAGCGAACCAACCTGCGCTCTGGTGAAAAATAATCGCGAAAGGAAAATAGCAATTATGAACCTATACTGGAATCCGGTGGCTATTACAAACGAAGCATTCTTAGACGGCGTTTTCCTAACAATCGACAATCTCATCCAGAAGCATATAGGAATCGAATTTATACTGTGCGGAGACCTAAATTTGCACTTATGGCAAAAAGATGGACAACCAATGTAAAGTGAAAATCGAACAATTCGTGCCAAAAAATGGACCAAGGAAACCGCGATTCGTAACTTACAACCCATCGATCACCCAAAAGACGAAAAAGGACACCTTCTACCAACCTGGTTTCGAGGCAAATCCTCTGCCGTAATTGACTATATATACCTTTCCAACAACCTAAAAGACTCAATAGAAACTATAAGCATAATAACAACAACAAAAAGTGACCACAACCAAATATCCTGCGCCAACATCAGCCCGAACACCCCATCCCACTTGAAGTCTGTGCAGCTGGAAAGAAACTTTGCATTACTCAAAAAGCAACACTTCAATTTACAAGCAAATTCATTCAAAATTCTTTACCAGACGATCAGAAATTAAATTATCAATGGCTACTCCAACCTCATTACAAAACACTTAAACGACAAACTTCACAGATTCATCAGCATTGCTACAACAAAGAGCTCGCTGAAAGAAAAAGGTCAATGAGAAACATAGTTCGCCAACTATCAAAAAACAAAGACACGGAATCGATCATCAAAATAAAAGCAGCAAAACAAAGCTACAGGAACTGGATAAAAAAATCACAAGATGATGCTACTACAATCTGACGCAGAAGCAATCCTGGAAACCTATAAAAAACATAATCTTAGGGATCTTTGGAACCTCCTGAACAACAACTCTGCACAACAACAAAAATTGACTGGTAACGTGACGGAACAACAATGGATTGCCCATTACACAGAATTATACAAAGCAAGAACAGATGCTGAAAATAATTCACAATCTCAGAACGATAAATGGACAATAACATGTACTCACCAAGACATTTTCAAAATCATCCAAAAACTCAATGCATCACGAGCCCCAGGACCAGATGGAACATCAAATTCAATGTTAAAGAAAAATCCACATGCATGGGCAAACCTGATGAAAAACATTATAATACTCAAACAACCTCAACCAAATTCCAAAATCATGGAAAACGGCAACCATTGTTCCTATCCATAAACAAGGTCCAAAAGATGACCCGACCAATTTCCGTCCAATAGCACTACTAGATCCATTAGGAAAGTTGTTTGCCTCAATCCTCTTGAAAAAACTGAACCAATGGGCAACTCAAACCAAACACTTCGCCACAAGACAAACGGGCTTCACCGCAAATGTCGGGACTAACATCAACCTCCTACTACTAAACTTGATAAAACACGAAGCCATCAATAGCAAAATAAAAATGTACGCAGCATTTATAGATCTCCATATGGCCTTAGATGGGATCTCTCGACAAAAACTTTGGACCAAACTGGAAACATGGGAATGCCCTAACGACATACTGGGCCCAATCAAACAACTCTACACAAATACCTCTATTACAATAAGACTTACACGAGAAGGGCATACATCATCTAAAATAAATGTCATAAACGGACTAAAACAAGGGTGCCCCCTAGCTGCAACTCTATATAACCTCTACACTGCAGACATTGAAACCCACTTGCAGACGGACGCGCTCAACCCTCCAAAAATCAACTCAACTCTGGTCAGAATTATGACATATGCAGATGATATAATTCTACTGGACAAGACACCGTCAGGGTTACAACACAGTCTCAACCAACTAAGTTCTTATATGCTCCTCAACGAACTCACTGTCAATACAAAAAAAACCAAAATCATGCAACTAACGAGAGCATCAAACATCAACAATGAGAAACAACTGAAAATCTATCTCAATACAAAGCAGCTAGAAAAAGTAACAACCTTCAAATACCTCGGCATTCTAATAAATCAAAGTGTGAAAAAGAGTGGACATTAAAACTGGAAGAACAAACTCAATCCTTAGCAAGACAAGGATGTTCAATACAGCGCAAATTTGGGAAATACTCTTTCAAACCGATAATTTCATTTTACAAACAAAAAGTAGTCCCGACAATAGTTTACGGAACAGAGGCAATGATACATGCAATAGACCAGACCTGTTGGACAAAACTAGAGGCACTCTTCTGGAGTAAAATCCTACAACTTCCACCTGCATTTCCTATGCCAAGAATCAGGCATGAATTAGCTCTACAATCCATCGGCTCAACAATTTTATGGAAACAGCTGGACTTATACCGAAAGCTCCTTACTGACGAAAAAACACCAGCAATCGAAATCCTGAGAGCCAAAGAAGGAGCAATGAACAATACAATCCTGAAGAAGTGGAAAGCCAGCCTAGAACAGCGAATGCAAACAGAAGATATTTCATATGAAATGCTTACACTCCGCCCTCAGCATGCGAAAAAGAAAATAATGGACAACGACTGGATAAAAACACTTGAAGAGAAAAAAAAATATTCTCTGAATTTACAATGCATAACAGACCTCAGATCTATCAACGAACTCCCGGCATACCTGACCATCTTCCCTGACGCCAAAACTCAAGCAACATATCTGAGGCTTAGAATGAACATACTTCCAACCCGCTACTACCTAGCCAAAACAAGACAAATTCCATCATCTGATAATTTCTGTCGATTTTGCTCAGATACCGAAAAACCTGAAACAATCTTTCACCTAGTCATGGAATGCACAGCCCTATCTGAGGAAAGAATAAGATATGGCAGATACTACAAGATCTACGAACAAACAATGATAACAGAGGAAAGATGGACGGAGATATTGAACGGCAGATCACGAAAACTCATCCTGACAATATGCCACTTTTTACAAGAAATTCTCAATCTAGAAAAACCGCCACATAATATCTAAAACAAAAGAGAAACTAATTCCTTCCTATTTTAAACTGGCAGATAAATGAAAAGTTTAAAGAAATTAAACTATATCATAAAAAAAAAAAAAAAAAAATCCTGACGATCAGGCACAAATGCATTGCGAACAAGGCACCTAAATACCTTAGTGACCTCATCTGCAAAGTCAATTCCAACAGACCAACTTGCTCTGCCTACACTAACCAATATTGCAATTCCTCAATCGGCCGTACACTAGGCTAAAGAGCTAGGTGGCTAGTGCAGGTCAGATCTGAGGAGTAAAGTTTTTTTTCTGAATGACCAAAAGGAGGTGTCATTTCTCAGTTGGTGGGGGAGGGCAGTCCAGAATTTAGGAGCTAGTGCTGGGAAGCTTGAGCATCCCGATTTTTGTCTTCTAAACCTAGGGGGTTGAGACACTAGGAACATGCTCCGCTTGAGTGCCCTCTTCTAACTTTTTGGGGATAGCCTGGACAGACCTGGAGAGTGTGTGCCTCTCGGCTTGTTTATGTAGAACATGGCAGTGGTGTGATCTAGGAGGACTTGCACCGTTTGGCCTGTTCGATGCAGCTGGAAAGATTGTAGGCTTTGAGTACTGCAAGTAGTTCTAAAAGGTTGATGTGGTTCTGGGCTCTGATCTGTGCCCACAGGCCATGCTCTTGTGTGGTGAAGGTAATGGGCTCCCCATCTGGAGAGTGAGGCGTCTGTCGCAAGTATTGCTTGGACTGGAGGATTGTGAAAGGTTTTTCACTTTAACAGATTTTCCTTTGACCAACCAGCCAAGTGCTTGTACTAGGGTTAGTGAAACAACCACTAGATCGTCTCACTGGCCGCTTGCCTGGGACCATTGTTTTGCTATCCACACCTGCAATGGGCGCAAACGCAATTGTGCTTGTGGATCTAGATAAATGCAAGAAGCCATCATCCCGAGCAGGCGCATTGCTTTGTGTCCGGTTATTTGGCCACCGGCAAGATAATGAGGTATTTGCAGCAGTATGTTCTGAACTATTTCGTTTGAGAAGAAGACTAGCCCCTCTCTTGTCTTTATAATAGCTCCTAGGAACTGCTTGGTTTGGCTTGGAACGAGGCCTGATTATTTTCTCATTGATTGAAAACCCCAACTCTTAGTTTTACACTAATTTTTTTTTAAACAGTAAAACAACCAAATAAACAAAACTTCTTTAACTTTTTCAAAAATTATTATTCTATTTTTTTTAATTTAAAGTGCATTAGCCAAAATTTGACTTTTAACACATTTCATACACAATATATTGACATAAACAATAAAAACAAACATTTGCAATTTTTAAATAAAAACATATATCATAATAAGAGAAAAGAAAAGAGAAAAAGATCTAACCAACACATTTTTTCACAAAACGAAAAATCAAGTTGTTACTAACTTCAATTCCTTTAAAACTCTACCCACTTCAATTGAAAAAGCCATCTCATTACCGGAGGATAGTCTCGCCCAAAAATCATCAGTATTCAAATGAGACTCCTCATGAACAATCTGCCAAAAGAAATGGCCCTGATACTCCAAGTCCCGGAGCACTTAGAAAGTAAATGCTTAGTAGTCTGCACTTCCATAGTTAAGCATCTATCACATATTGTTGCAGTACCCCCTTCTTTATCCCTTTTAGCAAGTAATTCCAGGGTAGGGAGTAAATTTAAACGAAATCTCAAAAAAGCAGATCTAAACCAAAAACTGGGGGACTTCTTAAGATAAGCCGGAAGAAACGATAAACGCTTATCTAACAGTGTCAGGGAGGCTGATCTTGTAGTTCTCCGCATCTTATCAATCGTGTGGATCCAATCAGTCACTTTCAATTTTTCCTTTACTTTTAGAGGATTCTGTAAAAGGGACTCAACATCAGAGTCACAGCCAGACAATAATGCTAAACAAGTTAGTTCTAGCCTACACAAAAAAACATTATTTCCTTGTTCCCGCTCTACATCAATTTCCTCAAAAAGTGAGTTCCTAGGGGGATCAGGAATTGACCTATAGAGAGTAAGCCACTTCTAGGCTAGCCATGATCTAAGTGAAGACAAGCCAAGCTCATATCGTAAGGAAACAATCGGAACACAATCAGGGAGGCCCAAAGTGCGTTTCCAAATCTTTGATTCAATAGCATCCCAGTCTAGTTCGAAGGCTAAAGGATTGTAGTCCGTGCCATATAGGATTATGGGAACTACCTTCCCGATATAAAATCTTATAAGGGGGAGGATGGTAAATCTGCCAAACTTAGAGTAGATTTTTTTCATCTGAGCTCCCAATTTGATCACTTTTAAATCAATAGAGGCCATCAAAGTAAGCCTAGATGGGAAGGATCTTAATTCAGCCCCCAGATAGGTTAATTCGGAGACAACCTCTACCCGGGAGAAGTCTAACTTACAGATCAAAGTCTTCACTATTTTGTTAGGCCTCCTAAATACAAGAATCTTGGACTTTGAGGGATTTATTTTTAATTTATTAGTCCTGGCATAAGATTCTAAAGCAGTTAAACGCTGCAACCCCACTTGTGAGTAGGCCAAGACTACTATATCATCGGCGTATGCTAGCCAATTGATTTTTACATTACCGATGGAAGGAGATATTAACCCTATATTCTGTAGCCAAGCCGCTAGATCCGCCATAAAAAGGATGAAAAGCAAGGGAGCTAATAAACAGCCTTGGCGTTCCCCTTTAGTTATCCTAATTGGATCAGAGAGCAAATCGGACCTGCCCAGTCTGACCTGCATATAATTGTTAGAATGCAGCTCTATTAAGATGGAAAGTAGGCCAGCAGGAATACCCCAGGCATCCAATTTACCCCATAATAGATTTCTATCAACCATATTGAATGCCTGGGATAAATCAATCCAGGCTCCAAAGAGAGCAGGGCCCCCCTTGGTGAAAGACTTCGCCGCAAGACAACTCAAGACTAACCCATTCAGTGGGGTAGAAAGACCCTTTCTAAAACCAGATTGCTGCTTTGGAATAATTCCCTTTGTTTTCGCCCAAGATTCCAATTCACCTAGAACAATACCCATAAAGATTTTACTATCGGCGTCTAGGAGAGAAATGGGGCGATAGTTAGAAGCCAGTAGCCTATCACCCTTCTTGTAAATACCCGGGTTCCAATACAGGTTTGCCACAATCCAACTTGAACATTCATTGGAGTTTCTCAAAGATACTCTCACCATGAGGATCCCCTGGGTGCTATTTGAAACAATCATCGAGGATTTGAACATCTCGTTATTAGAGGCTACTTATTGTATTTGGTTAATCAAACCATTTACAAAGGAACACGCATAATTATCACAATTTAGATAAAATAAAAAGATTTCTGAGCAATTATTCTTGAACCTTGTTAAAACAGAAAATCCACTTAAAATGCACACATGAATCCACCCTAAAGGAGCCACGATATTACACTGCATATTTAACAAACTATATTAGGTCTTTCCAGCACCTGTACCACTGTTATTTTAAGTGTCTGGACACGACCTGAGATCAGTCTATCCCAAAACAATTCCGGACGAAAGCGCTCTGATCCAACCTCAAATCAAGCGAAGAGTAGGGATCTCACCGGCAAGGTATCATCACAGTCCATTAACAAGTGCTTCAGTGATTGTTCCTCTGGGTTTTTGCAGACATCACATAACATAATGGAAGTGTCCCCGAATCCCCTTTTTGAGACAAAACTTCTGTAACATGCAACTACAAATCCTCAGAAGTCCCCAGTGTTCTGTAGTTTTGAAACCAGCTCCTTAAACCAATCACAAATTAGGACACTCCTTAAGTCACATCCTGCTAACGCCTCTTCCTCTTTCTTTGCCGCTCTTCAAGCAGATAAGTCATACTGTCTTTACTCTGTATTATGTGTGGTCTTAAGTGGATTTCACATGAATGATTGTTTGGCGCGCATTAGTATTTGCATTTGCTAGTGCGAGACACGTTGTGTTAGTATCCCTAGTATTAGGGAAGTACGTTACTGGGAAACGAGAACTGCATGTGCCAGTATATTTCTCTAGTTGCGAGAGTGCTCAGCAGCATTCACTGGGGAACAGACCGCCACGGCCGGCGAGCAGGGCGATCTCGGGGAAGAGTTCTGGGGTTGCGAGTCATCTCGCTGGCATCGGGGATCGGAACGCTTTCTAGAGCTTCCCCAGGGCTTAGTCACGGGAGCATAAAGTTCCCATTAAGTTCCCTTTCAGCTCTGGGGAGCCGGCTAAAGGAAAGGACCTTGCGCTCCCTATGCTGGCACGCAGTGCGTGCACCGGCGGTGATTGTGGTCAACATTTTGGAACGTTATCAAGATTCAAACGCGCATTCGAGTGGTGCTGCAGTCCACGGGGTGCTAGCTTGACACGAGCAGGAGGATTCTCTCAGACAAGCAGTCTGCAATGTTCAGACCTTGAAGGCACTAATAACATTTCTCACTAAGTGATATTTGGCTCTGATTTGGATATAATGAAGCATGAGAGTGCCTCACCAGATTACAGTGAGGAAGAACCAGAAATTGACAGGAACCGGTCACTGAGCTTCAAGAAGGCTCTAGGAGACTCTTTGGTGGTGGCTGTGTCACAAGGGGTGCAGCCTATTCAGGAGCGCCTACAGGCTTTACAGTCTGTTCTGGCCGAGAGGGGAGTGGCCCATAAGAAAAGAAAGATCAGCCCTGGCGAGGGCACCTCCAATAGACAACCCAGAAAGAAGGTTGTGTCCAAGGGGGAAGAACATGCCTGGAAGAGCCCCCACTCTTCTACACCCCCCCCCTCAGGCAAAATGACTGGGACCCAACAGACGCCCCAAGAGATGACCAGCCCCTTTGCGAAGCTGAAAGATGCTTTCCTGGGAAAGTCAGCAGTGGCAAGCCTCATACCCCTGCCCCAGGGTTGAAAAATATATAACACGCCAAAGAGGGCGATAACACCTCCGAAGATGAGGTAGAGGGCGACGAACTCCAGTCGGATGGAGATGATGTGGACGACAGCAGCACAATCAATAGCAAGGTCGCCCATAAATCTAAGGGGAATCCATCCGCAAACATTGGCCAGGAGGAAGGGGACAACGCAACGGACATGTTCGACCCAGATAGCATTAGGCATCTGAGGTCGACCGAGTGACTGCCATCCCCCAGAGGGGCGCAATACATGGCGCATCGCATACGGAAGCCTTTGGAGAAGGAGGTCCGGTTCAGGATGAGGGCAGAATACCCCAGACCTGACTTGCCTGGCAAAATAATGGAAACACCAGAACAAGATGCGAAAATTGTCACTTTTGTCACAAAGGCCACAAAAGACGGCAGAAAAGAGGATGACTATGCCTGGAGGAGTTGCTAGGACAATGTCCTGGATATAGCAGGCCGACTAGCTAAAATAATGGACTTGTCCGAAAGAGGAAAAGACATTAGTGAGCCTGTGGAAGTAGACACCCTTGCTAGTTTGAGGCAAAGTGCGGTATGCTTCCTTGGTAATGCCAATTGCGCCCCCTCTTTAGAGAGGCAGCGCAGCCTCTTGCTGAAGACAGACAGCAAGCTGGGATACCTGGCCAGCTATGAAGCGAGCGAGCGAGCCCACACAAGGTTTGCTCTTCGTGGAGCCCTTTGCTAAGGAAATGTCCCGATTCATGGAGACGTATTCAGCCCTGGAAAAGGCGCAGTCCTCCATCCGTAAGATTTTTCCTGGACGGGTTTTCGCAGGGACCGGTCAACACAGGGGCTGTTCGATTTAATTCCACAAGGAAGCCCCAGTACTGGGAAAGTAGACAACACAACGTCTTTTTCCCCTCCAGAGGAAGGGGTCAGCGTGGTCACAGAGGATGCAGATACTACAGACAGCAAGGTGCTGCTGGCGGTAAGTGCGCAAAACAAGCGGTACCCCAGGGTCGGGGGCGGACATTGCTATGTATGGACGAATGGTAAGCACCATCAGGCGATGCTTGGGTGTTCCAGACAGTAGCTGGCTTCAGGCTAGAGTTTGTGGGCCAGCCACAGCAACACTGTGCACCGGCGTAGTTGAGGATGCGAAAGAGGAGGCTCTTCAAGACAGAGCTAGGCGATCTCCTGCAGAAGCGAGCAAGAGAGCACTGCCTGGACAGCCGGGCAGGGTTGGAACAAGTTACTTACCTGTAACTGTTGTTCTCCAGCATGGGTCTGGCATGGATTCACATGCTCATGAATATTCCCCGTCGTCAGGCTGGGAATCCTCGGTAAAGAAAAAACCAGTATCAGTTTCGTTTCTGATCTGTCTTTCGTAGTAATAACCAATCACTGATCTCTGCGTCATACTGACCACAGCCAATGACTGCCCTCTACCTAAGCCCCGCCTCTGGCAGCCATCTTCAGATTTGGAAGCACGTGAAGTGGCAGTATGACCAAGTGAAGAGCCGCAGAGGGGTAGGCGGGAGGGTTCGCATGTGAATCCATGCCAGACCCATGCTGGAGAACAACAGTTACAGGTAAGTAACTTG
The DNA here is from genome assembly GCF_040938575.1 of Ambystoma mexicanum. Taxonomy (NCBI): domain Eukaryota; kingdom Metazoa; phylum Chordata; class Amphibia; order Caudata; family Ambystomatidae; genus Ambystoma; species Ambystoma mexicanum. The sequence goes on along the minus strand of NC_090932.1, from coordinate 1,174,751,104 downwards.
TTCCTTCCCCAGCATGGGGTCTGGCATGGATTCACATGCTCATGAATAAAGAATACATAGCAGTACACACATGCACAACCACGGGAGGTGGCAAAGGCTCAACATTAAGCATTACATCAAACTCAACATTAAGCATCTTACCTCCTCACCAGGCTCACCTCAGGCGAACAGGTTGCGCAGCACTGCTTGGCCGACCCTGGACTCCTCCCTGGAATCCCGGTCGACGCAGTAGAATTTCGTGAAGGTGTGCGTCGACCTCCACGTAGCAGCCCTGCATATGTCCAGCAGGGGCACACCAGATAGGAACGCCGTGGTAGCTGCGATCGCTCTGGTGGAATGGGCTCTCGGACGGCCAGGCAGCGGTCGGTTTGCCAACTGGTGACAGTACATGATACAGCCGGAGAGCCATCTGGAAATGGAAGCCTTCGAGAGAGCCTTCCCCTGATTGACAGGTCCAAAGTTCACAAAGAGTTGTGACGTCTTCCGAAAACACTTCGTGCGGTCTACGTAGAACTTCAGCGCTCTAGCCACATCCAGCGAGTGCAAAGTCCTCTCAGCCGGCGACGAAGGCGACGGGAAGAACACAGGCAACACCAAGGGTTCGTTGAGATGGAAGTCCGACGGTACCTTGGGCATGAAGGAGGGGTGCGTCCTGAGCACTACCCTCGTGTTGTGAAAAGTCAAGTACGGGGCCTTGCAGGAAAGGGCCTGGATCTCTCCCACTCGTCGTGCGGAGGTGATGGCCACAAGAAATGCTGTTTTCCACGACAGAAATTTCAACGGAGCCGAGTGCAGAGGCTCGAACGGAGGTCCCATGAGCTTGGTCAGCACCACGTTGAGCTCCCACGCCGGGGCCGGAGCCTTCACCGGCGGGAACGATCTGAACAGTCCCTTCATGAACTCTTTCACCATACTATGAGACCACAAGGACGTCCGCCCCGTGGTTCTGGTGTATCGGGAGATCGCAGCAAGATGAATCTTGATGGACGCGTGTGCCAGTCCAGCTTTGGCCAGCGTCAGCAGGTACGGCAGTACTTGGGGAGCCGTAATCCGTAGAGGGTTAATCTTCTGTGCGTGGCACCAGACAGAGAACCTCTTCCATTTGTGTCCGTAGCATTTAAGAGTCGAGGACGCCCTGGCCTTTGCAAGAACCTCTCTGCAGTCGGCCGGTATGTCGTATCCTCCAAACTCTAGCGCTGCAGGAGCCAGGCCTGCAAGTTCAGCGATTTCGGGTCGTGGTGGAGGATGGCGCCTCCTTCCCTGGAGAGTAGATCCGCGTCCACCGGCAGCTTGATTGGCGGGGACGCTGACAAGTCCAGAAGGTCCGGGAACCATATCTGCCTCGGCCACGCAGGTGCGACGAGGATCATCCTGCACCGTGACCTCTTGAGCTGGTTGACGAGCCGGATTAGCAGTGGCAAAGGAGGGAACGCGTAGAGGAACAGGCCCTCCCAGGGGAACGAGAAAGCATCGCCCATGCTCCTCGCCTGGGGAAACCTGCTGGCGAACCTCCGGCACTTGGAGTTCGTCGCCGTCGCGAACAGGTCGATCTGGGGTGTGCCCCACCGTCGGAAGAGGCGATCCACTAGATCCTGCCATAGCTCCCACTCGTGGCACGAGCGCAGCTCCCTGCTGAGTGAGTCGGCGATGATGTTTTTTATCCCTGCCAGATGAAACGGCACCAGAAATATCCTTTGGGCGACGGCCCAATGCCACAGGTCCTGCGCCTCCTTGGACAGTGCTGGGGACCTGGTTCCGCCCTGTTTCCTGATGTAAAACATGGTGGTGGTGTTGTCGGTGAAGATCCTCACCACCTTGCCCTTGAGGGACGGAAGGAAGGACCTGAGGGCCCAAAACACTGCACGGAGCTCCAGGACGTTGATATGTAGGGATTTCTCTGTCGGGAGCCAAAGGCCTCTTGCGTGCAGATTTTCGGTGTGCGCTCCCCACCCTTCCAGGGAGGCATCCGTGGTCACTGTCTCCTGGTGGGCTGGGGTCTGGAAGTCCATGCCCGCCGTCAGATGCGCGCGGATGCCCCACCACCGGATCGCTCGTCGGAAACTCTCGTCGAGTGTGATCCTTTCCTCGAAGCTGCCCGTCGTTTGGATCCAGCGCGCGTCCAGGAACTCCTGCAACGGGCGCATCCGGAGCCTGCACATGGGAATGAGGTAGATGCAGGAAGACATCATTCCGAGGAGGGACTTGATGGACCTCACCTTGGCCGCGTCGGCCACCAACATCCGCTGCACCTTGCCCAGGATGGTCCTGGTCCTCTCCTCCGACGGGGAGGCCAGAAGGGACACTGTGTTGAGCCTCGCTCCCAGAAACAGAGCGTCTTGCGCGGGTACCAGGTGGGATTTGGCGTAGTTCACGGAGAATCCCAGGTCCGTGAGAAGTTGGACGGTCCTTGCCGTGTGAACCACGGCGAGCTCCCTCGTCTTGGCTCGGATGAGCCAGTCGTCCAGGTAGGGGTAGACGTGGACCCCCTTGCGGCGCAGCTGCGCCGCCACCGGTGCGAGGCACTTGGTGAATACCCTGGGTGCCGACCGTAGTCCGAAGGGGAGGGCTTTGAACTGGTAATGACGCCCTTGGACCACAAACCTGAGGAATTTTCGGTGCCCCTTTAGGATGGGAATATGGAAGTAGGCATCCTCCAAATCCAACGACGACAGGAAGTCTCCTTCCTCCAGCTGACCCAGGACGTGCTGGAGGGTGACCATCCGGAACTTCTGCGCCTTGATGAACTTGTTCAGACGTCGCAGGTCCAGGATGGGGCGCCATCCCCCCGTCTTCTTCTTCACGAGGAAGTATCTCGAGTAAACTCCGGAGCCCCGAAGCCTCTTTGGGACGAGTTCGATGGCGCCCTTCCTGAGCATCGCCTTTACCTCCAGGAGAAGTTGAGGTGGCGCGCGGACACCTTCTTTGAAACTCGAGTGCGTGGCCCCGGGCCAAGGTGTCCAGCACCCAACGGTCGGTGGAGATGGACTCCCACACGCTGACGAAGCTCGCCAGCCGGACTCCCACCGGGGTGCTTCGGTGGGGGCCCGACCCCACGGCCGGTTCAATCCTGCTTCGACAAGGCTTTGCCGCCTTGACCTCCTTGGCGACGACGGCGGGGTCCGCCAGACTTGCCTCGTCCTCTGTAGGCCTCCTGAGACGACGAGCGGGCCGCTTGACGGTAGGTGGAGAAACCGCCGCCGGAACCTTTGGAGGCGCCCTTGCCTCCGCTGCTCCGAAAGGGCGTCCGTCGTTGTTGCAGAACTCCAAGGGCCCGGGCCGTCTCAGTGTCCGCTTTAATGGCCTGAAGGGAATCGTCCACTGTTTTCCCAAACAGGTTGTTCCCATCGAAGGGCATGTCCAGGACTCTGGTCTGAACGTCTTGACGGAAGTCCGTAGCCTTGAGCCATCCACGCCGCCTAAGGCAAAAGCCGTTGCCCAACTGGCGGAACCCAGTGTCGGCGATGTCCGTCGCAACGGTAATGGCGTGGTCCGAAGCCACCTCACCTTCCTGCAGGATCTCCAGGGCCTCTGCCCTCTTGTCGTCCGGCAGGAAGTCCAGCAGGGGAGCCAGTTTGTACCAGAGCTCCCTGTCGTAGCGGGCCACGATAGCCAAGGCGTTGGCCGCTTTAATCGTCGTCGCTGCAGACGAGATGACTCTGCGTCCCATAGCGTCCAATTTCTTTCCCTCGCCGTCCGGTGGGGAAGTCGATGTGGAGGCCGCACCCCCCCCGCTTTCTTCCTGGCCGCCGCAGAGACGACAGAGTCCGGGGTAGGCTGCGCCCGGAGGCACAGGGGGGCCGTGTCCGGGACCCGGTACTTCTTCTCGTACCGGTCTCTTCTAGCTGGCGTCGTGGAAGGGTTCTTGAGGAGGGTGAGGCCCTCATCCCAAATGTCGTCCAATAGAGGCACTGCGAGGACCGTCTTCCTCTTGGCCTCGCGCCGCTGATAAAGGAAACCTTCCTTCTTCTTCTCCTCAGGGCAGAGTTGGAAAAGCTCGGATGCCCTGGTGATCATGGAGTGGAACGATCCAATCTCGTCGGGCAGAGAAGCCCTGGTGGGAGGCGACGACGGTACATCCTCGTCGTATACCTCGTCGTCCGTACCCGTCGCTGCCGTGTCAGTCCCCGTATCATCCCCTCGGGTGGACGGGGAGGAGGGCTGGACGGGGCGCGACGGCTGAAAAGGAGGTGGAGGGTGGATCCTTCTTTTCTTGGTAGGGGGAACACCAGAAGGTCCCGGTTCTGGGTCCCCCGACGGGAGAGGTTCCTCCGTCGGCAACGGTAGTCTCGTCCTTATCTCTGAGCATAAGGACTGTATAGCCAACAAAATGGCCGCCGAGTTGTCTTGCGGCGCTGGCAGAGGGGAATCCGACGGGCGATCAGGGGCCCCGTCGGTACCCTCGACGATGTCGTCACCTGCGTCGGGATCCATCCCGACGGGCCGGTCTTCTTCCACGCCGAGGCCGTGGCTTAAGACCTTGACCAGCTCCTCCTCCGAGGTTGAAGCCGAATCTACGACGACGCCCTGCCCCCCCTTTTTCTTCCCCTCGGGGGATTTCACGGGGGTCCTATCGATGGGCACAAAAGAGGACTCCCTCCGAGGTGGCAGGGAGACTATGAGCCCCGAGGTCGCCACCACTGGTGTAGCCTCCACAGGCTGAGCCAGGGCCGCCGCGACAGTTTCGATAAAGGGCTTGGCCGGATGGATTAAGGCCTTCACCACCTTAGGTGCGCTCACCGCCTTATCCTTGAGGGGGGGGACACTGCCTCGCTCCCCCCCTCCGCCTTCGAGCTCGACCGGGGCCTCTCCAGGAGCTTCGCCGGGTGCCCGGCCTTCCTCTTACCCGACCCAGAGCGTTGGCTCCTGGTTGATGGTGCCGGGGAGGGTGCGCCCTGCCTGGCGCCCGTAGAGCCCGACCGTTCGGCGCTCCCGGTGCCAGCGGACTCGCGGTGCTTGGCCTTATGTTGGACCCCCGTCGCCGGGGCGTCCTCAAAGGTCTTAGAAGACCGCTCGGATTTCTTCCTCTTCTCCTCGCCGGACGGGCTCTTCCCTTCTAGCCAGTTGGCGAGACATTGATGGCGGTCCTTCATGGTCCGCTCCGACATGTTGCCGCAAAACGCACAGTCCTTCTCCACGTGCGTCTTGTCCTCATGTAGGCAGTAAAGACAAAAAGAGTGTTCGTCCTCCCTGAAGACGTTCTGCAGCTGGCATCCAGGGCAGACCCTGAACAGCTTTCCGGGCGTCGAGCTTCCCTTCTCCTGGGCCATGACCGGGCCTGAGAAACTTCTGGAGTCCTCCAAAAGCGTAGCTCGACGAAATCTTCACCCTTGAGGGGCGCAGACGAATCCGACACGGGTCCCCGTTGATCGGATGGAGAGTCGGTGGAGCTTGAGGCTCTTTTGACCGAAAAAACGAAGTTTTTGAGAAAAAACGTGAAAAAAATAGCACTAACGCTCGAGAGCAATAGCACGAGGATCCCAACACATGAACGTGCGGTAAAAATCTGAAGATGGCTGCCAGAGGCGGGGCTTAGGTAGAGGGCAGTCATTGGCTGTGGTCAGTATGACGCAGAGATCAGTGATTGGTTATTACTACGAAAGACAGATCAGAAACGAAACTGATACTGTTTTTTTCTTTACCGAGGATTCCCAGCCTGACGACTGGGAATATTCATGAGCATGTGAATCCATGCCAGACCCCATGCTGGAGAACTACAGCAATCTGTTCCTGGTTCACAGGAAAGGGAAGTCGAGGCTGGACATCAATTTGAAGGAGCTGAACAAATGGATAGTATACCAGCACTTCAAAATGGAGGGTATTCACCTTCTTGGGGACATTCTGCGCAAGGCGGACTGGCTGGCAAGTCTTGACCAAAAAAGACACGTATTTGACGATTTCGGTAGCGCAAGCCCACAGGTGCTTCTTGAGAATTTTGTGGAAGGGGAGCACTTGGCAATTTGCTTGCCTCCCTTTCGGTCTAGCCTTGTTGTCCTCTGCGTTTACCAAGGTACTGAGGCCAGTGGCAGAGGCCACTAGAGACAGGGGGATCAGAATTCTAGTCTATCTGGACGACATCCTGATCTTGGCCCAAGACAGGGCAACGCTAGTCAGTCAGGTACAATGGGTAACTGCTCTGCTGACTTCCTTGGGGTTCCTGATAAACCAGGAGAAATCGGAACCGATCCCGAGCCTATGGCTGGAGTTTCTGGGGTTTGTGATAGATTCCAGTAAAGCCAAGATGAAAGGGATACGTAAGGAACTGAGAGTAGCCATTCAGAAATCGCATATTTCGCTTTGGAATCTAGCAAGGATTGTGGGGCTTTTAGCAGCCTCGATTCAAGCCATATTCCCTGGGCCCCTACACACTTCAGAAGCTGAAATCAGGCATTGACAGGCGTGTGTGAAATATCACTATTATGTCCTTTAGACGAGGACGGGAGAGCGGAGTTGGGCTGGTGGTTGCACAACATGGAAGCTTGGAATGGCAGGGCCATCTTCCGGGACGTGCCAGATTTAGTGATAGAGTAAGACGCAAGCAGGTCCGGCTGGGGTGCCAGATGCGGTCACTTGAGTTAAGTGGTCCGCAGAAGGGTTGAAGCTTCATATAAATTGCTAGTAGGTTTGTTCGCGGTGAAAGCTTTTGCCAAAGAGAGCGAACTGTTGCATTGTTGAAGATGGACAACATCTCAGCAGTGCGCTACATAAATAAAGTAGGGGGCACCCAATCAAAGCTGTTGGTAGAGATGGCAAAGGACATCCGGCATTATTGCCTGGAGAGGAAGTCAGTAGTGGCAACTGAGTACCTTCCAGGGAAACAGATTGTGATTACTGACTGAAACTTCGATATCTGGAGGACACCAGCGACTAGAGCTTGTGTAGATCAGCGTTCATATGGTTACAAGGTCTCTGGGGGCCGTGCAGCATAGATCTTTTTGCCTCCAGGTTCAACACACAGATGCCCAGGTACTCCAGCTGGAGGCTGTACCCCGGAGCGCTAGGAACAGACGCATTCCTGCAGATTTGGACACGGGCGCTGCATTACGCCTTCCCTCTGTTCGTCATGTTAGCGAGAACGGTAGCGAAGGTCTGCAGAGAGCAAGCCGAAGTGTTGAAAGTGGTGCCGCTGTGGAAATCTCAAGTGTGGTTTCCGATGGAACTTTCCTTGGATTTTCCAAGAGTGGTTCCATGTCAGCCGAGCCTGCTGAACAACCCGGAAGGGCAAGAACACCCACTAGTTCAGGTGGGAATGCTACAGCTCTTGATGTGCAGAATTTCAGGCAACTATGGGGATTGCCATGGTTTTTGAGAGTCGCTGCAGATTGTATCAGAGACTCATGGGCACCTTCCACCCATGTGACTTGAGGAGCTATGACGCTGCCTGGGCCAAGTGGGAGGAATGGTGCGCAGAGCGTAGCGTTCATCCCGTTTCAGCACCTTTAGTGCAGGTTCTGAATTTCTTGGCAGAATTGGTCCTGGAAGGGTTGACTTTCCACGCCGTAGGAGTTTACAGGTCGGCTATTTCCGCAGGTCACAAGAAGTGTGAGGGCCTGCCGAACGGGGAGCACCCGGCGGTAGTTAGTCTCTTGTGCAGGGTGAAATTGCACAAGCCTCCAGCTGCCAAATACTCAGTGCTCTGGGATGTGGAGGCGGTCTTTCGGCTCTTCAAAGAATGGCCGCCCAATGATCAATTTTCTATTCAACAGCTATCCAGTAAACTGGCAATGTTGTTGTGCTTAATTTCTTGTAGAAGAGTGTCCAATGTTAAGGCACTAGAGGGCCGACAGAGTAAAGAGGCTAACACTTACATGTCTCATTGGGCATGTCCCGTTAATCAGGTGAGGCAAAGTCGGGCACTTGACCTTAACCACATACATCTGATACCAATTAGCTCCTCCATACGGATAAAAGGCGTAACAGAGACATACTCTGAGCAAGGTGAGACACGGGAAGGAGCAGATCTTCCGGGGCGAAGGCATACCCACTGGAGCAGGACGACCAATCGAGGGACCAGAGCGAAGGGTAGGGAAACCCTGAAGATCCCTGCAGAAGGTTGTTGCCTCTGGGAATCCGTGAAAGATACGTGCAGAAAGCCAAATCCCAGACAAGAAGAAACCTGCATTGTTGCCCGCATGCTGATGAGACGCAAAAGAAAGCAAACTAGTAGTGAACCTTTAAGCTACCGATAACTGTAAAGCCAGTGATACAGAGTAGTAAAGTGGTCCAGAAAAAAGAAATAGCCCACTTGAATGTCTCTGCGAAATGTTTGATGTCTTGTTATAAAGTGGCAAAAAGTGACCGAACTCTGAAATGCGCAATGGTTAAGATTAAGCCGGACAAAAGGGGAAGTTAAAAGGCGATTGCTTTAAGAGGAAGATTTCTGATTGTGGTATGGAACTACCAATACCAAGAGACACTGGGGCAAATAACATAAGGAAAAGTTGAAGAGAAAGTCAAAGTGGTCCTGCAGAGGTTTATGGTAAAAGCCTTGCACATTCGAAGGTCTTCGACATCAATGAAAGGTCCGAGCCTGACTGAGGGAGACCAGAAACAAGAAATAAGTTAGGGGAAGGGAACCCCTAATGAATGTGTATGAAGCTTGAGTAAGGGTACCCTTGCAAGTGCTGCGAAAGAAATGGTCAGAGCCCGACTGAGGGCCACCTACGTGAACTATTGATGCCTTGAGAGGTCTGTGCCCGACAGAGGCAGACCTACGTGATTTTATGTTGAACTGTTAAATAACTTTAAGAAAACTGGAATAAGTGAATTTAACATGTATGGCCAAGTGGGGCACGAACCACGTTTTGAATTACCTTTTTTTTTATAACCTGAAGCAGAGTGTGTCATCCTGTTTACGGGGGCCGCCTTACTCCGTGCTGTCCAACGTGGGGAGGAGAGCGGACTCAGTCACCTTGATTCTTTATGTTATAACACATACTTTCCTTTGCATACACATTCCCCTTTACACACTTTTTGTACAAGAGATAGGTCAGGCATTAAGTTTTGTTAGTATAGGCCATTTTGATTTGACATAGACTGACTAGGGATGTTTTCTTTATTATTTGATGGCAGAGACTACTTTCATCATCTTTTCCAAACCCCAAGAATTTAAAAAAGGTTTTGAAACTTGTAACTTTTGCGTCAGTGTCATACTTGTGATACCATGCTTCCCTTACAGAGTTTTAATTCTATTAAAGACATGGAGGCAATCATTATCCCGCCCAACGTATGCATGGCGGGTGCATGGATGGTGCTCAATTAACAGTATATGTTCTGGTGGTTGTGTAATGAGATTGTTGGTTAGCCTGCGTTTTCCCTCCCTAATCAGTGGTTTAGTTGCTTCCTAGGTGACGATGCCAAGAGCGCCTGAGCAAGGGGTTTTCTTGGAGCAGTGGCTGGGGTGACGGAAGGTTGCAATCGGGAACCGGCAGCGTGTGCCGGTGTTTCGTTCAGAGACCAGGTTGGGGCCTTTGGAAGTAGACTTTTCCGGTTGGATTTTTGCTTTGTAGTTATCCAAGAAAGAGTAAGAGGCTTTAGCAGGATGTGACTTAAGGAGTGTACTAGTTTGTGATTGGTTTAAGGAGCTGGTTTCAAAACTAAAAAACACTGGGCACTTCTGGGGATTGGTAGTCCCATGTTAAAAAAGTTGTATCTCGATGTTTAAATGTTTAAAAAAAAAATAATAAAAATTAACGCGTAAAACTAAGTGAAGATTTGAAGAAGCTGCTCAGAAGTAGCATTAAAGAGTTTTAAGCAGAACGCTTGCCTCCGTGTTTTTAATAGAACCAAGACTCCCTGGGCAATAGCAGGGGTAATCTTCATTGGAAGAAAAGGCTGATTGTTCTTTGGGTATTCTGCTTGCAAATGTGAGGGGGTTCCTTGGTTATCAGCCAGTCGTCCAGATAAGGGTACACTGGGATTGATTCTCTGTTTAAGTGCGCCGCCACTACCACCAATACCTTGGTGAATACCCTTGGAGCTGAGGCTATGAAGGGGAGCTCCTTGAATTGTTAGTGTTGATTTGCTATTTTGAAGCGCAAGAATTTTCTGTGCGCTGGGAACATTGAAATATGAACGTATTCATCTTTCATATCCAATGTTGCAATGTAGTCCCCTTGTTTTAGCAGTGGGATTACTTCTTATAACGTTTTCATGCAGAACATTTGTGGCTTGACATATGTGTTTGCAGGACAAAGGTCTAGGACAGGGCACAGTGTAAGGTCTTTCTTTGGCACAAGGAAATATGTTGATTAGATACCCTTGTTTACCTGGTTTGCCGGGATGATCGCTAGAGGGTCCTTTTGCAGCAGTGCTATGACCTCTTGCAAAAGAATGCGTTGTTCCTCCTGCATTGTTTGTCTGTCTCAGCGTTTGGTTGGATGGTCTCTGTATGAGTTCTATGCAATAGCCTCCTGCCACGGTGGAAAGTACCTACTTGTCTGACGTGAATTGAGACATGGAACCTCCTAATGGGGAGGCATGGGAGGAGACCTGGAGCGGGTATCATTGCTTTGGGGGGGTTGGAGCCTCTGATTGAGGAGGCTCTGCCTCTACCCCTAGACCTTCTGTGCCCCCTTTGAAAATGTTGCTGGGAGGACTGCCCCTGCGAGGTACCCCAAGATGAAGTTTGTCCACCCTGACTTTAGTTAGAGGACCGTTGGGAGTTTTGTCCTCGAAATCGGCGTGCATTAAATGCGCCTCTTTGCACAAAAGGAGGTTAGTAAGCTGTCCTAGGAACTTAAGGGTGTCGTACACTTCTTTAGCACTTTTCAGTGTGTCCTCAACTGCTTTCACAAATAAGGCATTTGGTTCAATTGGCATATTACGTAGAGTGGCTCGAGTTTCCAGCTTAAAACCGGATTGTCTTAATCATGCATGGTGCTTAATACGAGTACTCTCTATTATTATACGGCCAACATTATCTGCTGCATCCAGGTTGTTTTTCAGGATGCAGTTGGCCACCTGCTTACCCTCAGCCACTGTTTTTAAAAACTGTTTTAAGGGGCTATGGTACGGAGTCAATTTGTTGTATGATATCACCACATTTATGGCATTTGTAACTTGCCAAGAGCATTGTGTGATTAGCTATTCTTACTTGGTAAGCAGCTGAGGACGCTTCTTTCCTGCCCAGTGTATATATCAATTTGCTCTCCTTGTGAGGGGCTTCAGCAGAAGCTAAAGGCGTGCCCGCCCTTTTTATTGTGGTAGTTACGAAGAGAGAGTCAGGCTTTAATTGACCCCTGATGTATAATGAGTCAGAGGGGTATGGCCTGAACATCTCTTCAATTTGGGGGTTAACTGCCCTAGTAAGGTTGGGCGTGAGTAGATGAGCCTGAATGAACCTCTGGATGGACTGCAGCAATGGTATAAAGTATAATGCAGAGCTCTTAACCCCAAGGATGTCCTCTACAAAAACTTTTCCACTTCTGCTTCATGTGTATCAATCTTGAAATGTTCGGCAGCCTTTAGGAGGTGCTCATTATACTGCAGCTGATTATCCACAGTGGAGTCAGCCACGAGTTGGTCAGCATGGTCCGGAGATTTTATGATGTAGACGTCCTTGTCATCATAATACTGGTCTGTGTCATATAGATCCCATTGGTCTGCTATTGAACCAGGATCTTGAGAGCCTGCAGCGTCAATGTAATAGAGGTCTTGGGACATGTACTGCAAAATACTTGGCTGGGCAGTGTCTAGTCGTGGTCTTTTGGCAGCAGGTTGGTCTTTAGCTGCCTCCCCTTGTGACGGCTCTTGGAGGTTGGACAGTTGATTAGGGTGACTATAAAAGAAGTCAACAAAGCATGACATTCATCGCGCATTGGGTGGAGCTTGGAAAACCTGTGAGAACAGGGATTGAGATACTCTCTAATGTAGAGGGTTGTTTATGCTGCATGGCACCTGAAAGGGTGTCACTAGAGATAGAGAGGGCTCTTTAGCCTTTAAAATAGGGAATTCAGAGAGTATGGGCATCGAAGATTTGATGCCTTGGACTTGAGTAGAGTGTCTGGGACATATTTCTTAATAAGTTCCCTCCGTTCAGAGCTACTGGAAAGGGCCGTCAAAGCATCTTTCGATGCAGGTTCGCCAGTACCTGAGGGTTTGTGTGGTTTATTCGCGGTGTCAGGAACAGACTTCGGCATCTGTTTTAGGGGCCTGTCATGTGGCGAACGTGATGGCCCAGAGGACAGGGATTTTTCAGAGCTTCCCTTCGACACAGTGTGTGACTTAACGGTAGAAATAGCGGTCGACTGTCGGCCATGGGGCGTATGCTTTGTGTGGCGTGCAGTGTGGGTACCTGTGCCACCGGGTGTCGTCTCCATAGAAGAACCGCCAGCATGCCTGATGGGAGTCGTGGGTTTACACGCAGGAAATAGTCAGGTCCCGATCACCCTCAGCGTCATTTAGGATGCTCACACTCCCCTCGGCCTGCATGACGTGATGGGTCCAGTGCTTAGTCTTATGGTCCTTTAGTGTCTTGGGCCGAAAAAATTTGCAAAACATGCAATGCTTTTCGGTGTGGTCGCTGGGGAGACAGAGGTTGCAAATCTTGTGCAAGTCCGTCCAGGGAAACTTCCTGTTACAGGAAGGGCAAAATTTAAATGGGTGGTACAGCCGTCGAAAGGCTAGAAAGAAATCTAACTTTTAAAACTTGTATAATCAAAGGCGTTAGCCAGAAAGATGGGATAGTATTACTGACACACCCTGTCGAACGTCCCTTTTCCAGTTTTGAAAACAAAGAACAAGTTACTCTCTTACCTGGTAACGTTCTTACGATGGGATTGTCCGACGACATTGTCCATATCTATGACAGGTAATCACCACAGCTGTGCTGCTTCGGAAAGTTTTCGGCGTCTGCGTCCTGCGTCGATGATGTGGATACGCTGTCCTCGAGGGCCTCCGTCGAGCCGACATCACCAGATGTTATAAGTAGGACGCACAACGCCCGTAGCCTCGGTTGTAGTTCTTCCCCAGAATGTGTGGCACCAACCTTCTGCCATTATGACCACAGAAAGCCTTGCGGAAACGTAAGCTGCAATCGCATAAGAACTTCTGTAGCAGGTAGGGAGGGAGCGATATGGAATACGTCGTCAGACCATCCCATCGAAAGAACGTTACCAGGTAAGAGAGTAACTTGTTCTTCGAGGGGATTGGTTCCTCCAACGAATTCCATATCTATGACAGACTCCCAAAGCAGTACCAACGTATGGAGGAGGGAAAAGAATTTAGAATATAGAAATTCAGAATGCCCAATCAAATTGCAGAGTAAAGGACCGCCTTGCCAAAGGCCAGATCCTGCCCATGGATAGAATCTAGGGAGTAGCCCATGTGGCTGCTTCACAGATGTTACGAATAGGAACACCCCTCTGCAGGGCAGTAGAGGCAGCCATAACCCTAGTAGAATGGGGCCGTAAGCCTACCGGAGGGTCCTTACCCGCCAAGCGGAACCATTCAGAAATTGCCAAGATAATCCATCTAGACAAAGTCTGCTTAGTAACAGATTGTCCCAAACGCCTTCCAGCGTATCCAAAAAAGAGCTGATCGTCCACTCTGATCCAGGACATGCGTGAAATGTAGAAACTTAAAGCTCTCCTAGGATCCAACCTATGGAGCCTCTCCTCTTCCTTATCAGGAAGCGGAGGAGGATAAAATGCGGGAAGAATGACCTTCTGGCTTAAATGAAATTCCGACACCACGTTCGGAAGAAAGGAAGGACGAACCCTAAGGACAACCCCGTCCTTATCAAACACTGTGAAAGGTGGCTTAACAGAAAGTGCCTGCAACTCACTCAGTCTGCGAGCGGAAGTAACCGCAACTAAAAATAAAGTTTTAAGGGTTGACAGTCTCAAAGGACAAGAATGTAAAGGCTTAAATGGAGTACCCATTAGGAATTTCAGAACAAGGTTCAAATCCCAACCGGGCACCTGGAAAGGTGACGGTGGAAAAACATTAGTGAGCCCTTTCAGAAACGGAGAAACTAAAGGAATTTTGAAATAAGAACACTCCTCAGACGAGCGCTTAAATATGGACAGTGCCGCCAGGCAACCTTTAATGGTACCCACTTGCAGACCCTTGTGGGCCAAAGAAAGCAAAAAAGACAGAACCACAGGAATGTCACACGAAAAAGGATCCACATTCTTAACCCTGCACCAGTCACAGAATTTTCTCCAATGGCAACGGTACAGGGACTTTGTTGCAGGCCGTCTGGCCGAAAGCAACACCTCCAGTACGTCTTCAGGGAGGTCCCAATCCTTATACCTCAACCTTTCAGAAGCCAAGCGTGAAGGTTGAGGGATCTGACCTCTAGATGGAGAACCTGACCCCCCCTCACGTGAGAGCAGATCGTCTCGGTAGGGAAGGCGACGTGAAGGGAAGATGGACAAGTCGAGAAGGTCCGGGTACCACGTTCTCTGGGCCCATGCTGGAGCAATGAGGATCATCTGGGAACCGAAGCTCTGTAACCTCCAAAGCACTTGCGGAATGACGGGGACTGGAGGAAATGCGTACAGCAGTGGGAGGGACCACTACACCACAAACGTGTCCCCTAAGGCTCCTCTTGGAGGAAATTCCCACGAGCAGAATCTTTCGCACTTCCAGTTGACACTGGAGACAAAGAGATCCACTTGTGGGGTCCCCCAAAGGGCAAAGATCTCCAAGAGAATCTCCTGAGCCAGCTCCCACTCATGAGAGATCGCGCTCTGCCTGGTCAGAGCCTCTGCCGTTTCGTTTTCGTCTCCGGCCAGATGAACTGCCGAGATCAAAATTTCCTGCTGGATGGCCCAGAACCAGAGCTGCATCGCCTCCCTGCACAGAGGAAGTGACCCTGCTCCCCCCTTTTTGTTGAGGTAGTGCATGGCCACCGTGTTGTCCGTCAGAATCAGGACATTCTTTCCTCGCACAGTCGGCAGAAAAGCCTTCAGGCGAAGCCTGTCGGCCGTCAGCTCCAACAGATTGATATGTAGTCTGGACTCCGACGGAGACCAACGACCGTTTACGGTGAACTCGTTGGCATGAGCTCCCCATCCCGTGAGGGATGCGTCCGTCACGATCGTCACCTCCGGCCAGGGTAGCCAAAATGGAGCCCCCTTCATCAGATTGCCTTCGACGGCCCACCACAGAAAGTCCTGGGCGACCGAGGGCGGCACCTAAACGGGCTCCGACATCCTGCAGGAGGACTGTGACCACTGCATCTTGAGAGCCCATTGCAGACATCTCATCTACAACCTGGCCTCTGGCACCAGAAGAATGCAGGATGCCATGAGGCCTAGCAACCTCAAGAACTGGAACGCCGGGAGACTCTGGGCATGTCGAAACGTGTGCACCATCTGCTGAATGTGATGAGCCCTCACCTGGGGAGGGAAACATTGCCCCAGGGATGTGTCGAGCACTGCTCCGATGTACTGGAGCCGCTGGGTTGGCGTCAAATAGGACTTCTTTAAATTGAGGGAGAAGCCCAGCCTGTGAAGGGAGTGGCAGGTGACGGACAGATGATCCAGGGCTTGCTCGGGAGAGTGCGCCCTGATCAACCAATCGTCCAGGTAAGGGTAGACGTGAATCCCCCCCTTTCTTGAGATACACTACCACCAACACCATGAGCTTGGTGAAGACCCTCGGGCGGAGGTCAATCCGAACGGCAGGACCCGAAACTGAAAATGCGAGTCGCCAACCGCGAACCTCAGGTACTTCTTGTGCTTGGGATGAATCGGCAGATGAAAATAAGCGTCCTTGAGGTCTAAAGACACCAACCAGTCCTGAAGTTGAAGGGCCTGGAGGACTTGAGAAAGAGTAACCATCTTGAACTTGTCCTTCCAGAAGAGCTTGTTCAAACCATGCAAGTCCATGATGGGTCTCAATCCCCCGTCCTTTTTCGGGATAAAAAAATATGGGGAATACCATCCCTTGTTCCTCTCCGCTACAGGCACCAGTTCTAGGTGCCTTTCTTCAGCAGGGATTTGATTTCCTGCGCAAGGAGCGGATCTGGACTCTTCAAAGAGAGATTCCATGGTGGACTGTCGTGAGGCCTCTGCCGGAAAGGAAGACAGTAGCCGTGGGCTATGATCTCCAGAACCCACACATCTGAAGTAATGGCACGCCACTCTACAAAATGCTGCGCCAGCCTTCCTCCAACCGGCGAACCATGGGACATAGCCTCATGACTGAGCTGAAGCGGCTGCGGCAGTGCCCGAGGGCAAAGAGGCAACTGCCCGAGCAGCCTTGGCACCTCGAGTACCTTGTTTTCCACCTCTAGTACTCCTATGGTGGCCCCTTTGATTTGCAGCTCCTCTCGACCTACCAAAGGAAGAGTAATATCGAAAGGAACCTCCCCTCCATTGCTGTCCCCTAGGACGAAAAGGCGGAGGTTGGCAAACTGCAGCGCTCAAAGACTTCGCTGCAGCTTTTGAGGTCTGCAATCTCTCAAAGCTCTTGTCAGCCTTGCAGCCAAAAAGATGTTCACCATTAAAGGGCATGTTGAGAAGCCGGGCTTGTACATCAGGAGCAAACCCCAACTTCCGCAACCACGCAAACCTGCGCATTACGGTGCTCGGTGCCATGGACCTGCTGACACAATCTGCCATGTCCAGACCCGACTGAACTGACTCACACATGTCATCCTTGCCATCCTGCACGATAGCAAGAAAACCATCCCGCTCCTCCCCTTCGGGAATATGTTCAGCCGCTAACGAAATACAGTTCCACAGAGTGTGCGTGAAACATGACAATGCAAACACAGAGTTGGCTGCCTGTAAAGCCATACCCCCTGAAGAATACCCTTTCTTCACCCAGCCATCAAAACGCTTTTTGTCCTTATCAGGAGGGATCGTAGGGTACAACGCCTGCTTTGCTGGGGCCATAGCCGCCTGCACCACCAAACTCTCCGGGTTGGGGTCCGTGGTCAAGTGGCAGGGGTCGCTACTGGCTGGGCGGTATTTTTTCAGCAAATACTTGCTCACTGCCGGGAGACTCTCCGGAGCAGTCCAAGCCGTTGAGACCCTTCTTTGCAAGGCCATATGGAATGGCAGTACCGGGTCAGTTGGTGGACCTTGGTCGAGGATATCCGTCAGGTCATCCTGCAGAAAATCCACTGGTGGCGCAGACTACCCCAAGTATTCCGTCACCCCCGACATAAGGCGCCGGTACGAGGACTCAGTGTGCATGCCAGGCTCAGGCTTACCGAACTCAACCTCCGGAGTGGTGTCCAAACCACTGGCGTTGTAAAAAGACTGACGCAGGTCTTCAAGCTGGCTATGACCAGACATGAGTTCGTCAGGAACCTCTTCAGAAACCATACCTTCCTCAGACCCTTCACCCACCTCAGAGATGTAATCCATAGGCTGGAATAAATCCCTGGATGAGGGCACAGAAAAAGGCTCGAAATCAGGCCTAGCTGACTTCTGCAGCGTCTTCTTCAGGGTTTCCACCGGTCTCCGGGGCACCTCCGATAAAGCCTCCTCGAAAGGTGTCGACAGAATCGGCGTCGAGCGTGGCGCCGACGGCTTCCACACAGGCCTCGAGGGCGGTGCCCCCAGCGTGTCCTTCCACAGCCTTGGTGCCGATGGCTTCCTCGGAGGCGGAGCCTCGAGAGAGTCATTCGACGGTCTCGGCGCCGAAGGCGTCGACGTCTTCTTCGAAGACCTCACAGGCTCCCATGGTCTCGAGGGCGTCGAGGACTGGGACCTGGAGCGGGCATGACTAGAGCGACCATCCTTGTCCGACCGGGACCTCGAAGGCGTCCGGTGATCGCGACGACCGCTCGAGCCCAAAGGCGTGCGAACGGTGTCTCTAGCACGTTCTCTGCCAGCGTCTTTCGACGGCGCGGACGGAACAGAGCCCTGTGACTGTAAAATCGCCAACATCTCCTTACGGAATGAATCCCATTCTGCAGGAGTGGAATGCTTGTTGGGACAAGCAACCCGCCGACGGGCGGCGTCCTCGGACGAGGACGGGGAAGGCGACCAGTGACGGCGCTTCCGTGAGTGCCTCGAAGAGGCAGAGAAATGGCGGGACCCACTCCGGGGCCGAGACCCCCTGGACATGCGCCGACGATGCAGAGAGTCGCCCCTCGAATCGACAGTCGAAAGCCCAGCGGACTTCGATTTCCGGGGCTTGAACACCTTACCGACAGAAAGCTTCTTCTTACGCTCCCGCAAGGCCTTCGATGTTAACAACTGGCACTCGTCACAATCATCCGTGGCGTGGTCCTCACCGGGGCACCAGAGGCAGGCGTTGTGCGGGTCTGTCAGCGACATCTTGGAACCGCAGTACCGACACTTCTTGAAACCCAGACGTGGGGTAGAAGAAGATTAAGACATCATGGAAATCTTCACAAACAACGGGTTCGAAGAACCGATAAGAACAACTCCGAAGAACCGAGGCGCACCGAGATCTCCGAAGCGAACACGTTTGCAGAAAAAAACGGAACTGAGGCTACGGGTGTCTTGCGTCCTACTTATAACATCCGGTGACGTCGGCTCGACGGAGGCCCTCGAGGAGAGCGTATCGACATCATCGACGCAGATGCCGAAAATATTCCGAAGCAGCACAGCTGTGGTGATTACCCGTCATAGATATGGAATACGTCGGAGGACCCAATCCCCTCGAATAATGTAATACTCTGCGACTACCACTGGATATCGGCCTATGTGTAGCATGTGATCTAAACAGATCCAAAAGCCTCAACGAAAAACACACACAAACTTACCGCAATTGTATTTCTGATGCATATATCTGCTTAAATTCACATGTTTTGCATAGGCAGACATCTAGTGGTAGGTACAGAGCATTGCACATGTTTTCAAAGTTAGAAAAAGGACATTGAGTGGGTATGTTTGTAATATTATCCCTAGTGTGACGTCTACTGTACCCATGATCCGTCACGTGTCGAGGTCCCTACGATTATTTTTGCTCTTGACATGAGGGTGTATGGAGTGTATAAATGGAGAATAGGTAAATTGTGATGAGGTGTGAAACATCTATGATTTGCCCTTGAACCTTCAACTCCAAGAGGGGAGGAACGCTGGGTGCATGTGAATTTAAGCAGGGACAAGCATCAGAAATACAATTACAGTAAGCAATGTATGCCTTCTGAGGCTTGTGGATCTGCTTAGAATCACATGCTTTGCAAAGATTAGCGAGCAGTACGGTGGGTTGTTTGAAAGTAGAGCAGCAAAAAGATGTTATAACACTGCCAGACCCACCTCTGTGTCACCCTTAGAATGTGTACTCAAACAGTAGTATTGTGTGAAGGTATGAACAGAACTCAAGTGGCAGCTTGCAAATGGCATCCAAGGGGACATTTGCAATGAAAGCTACAGTAGCCCCTGTGCAAGGAGTTGAGTGTGCTCTGGGCTTGAAGGGCAATGTTCTCTTGGCAAGTGACTAACAAAGTTGGATACATCTGACAATCCATTTTGAAACGATTTAGAGATAGGATCCCCCTCTATTCCTGCGGCTAGAGATACCAACACAAAAAAGTCTGTTTTTCTGAGCGGTTTAGTCTTTTTAAGGTAATACATGAAAGCCCTTTTGACATCTAAGGTATGTAGACTTCTTTCTGCTGCATTCTTTGGGTTTTAGAAGGAAGCAGGAAGTTCTATGGATTGATTTACATGAAACTTTCAGATGAATTTTGGAGAAAAACGTGGATGTGTGCGTAGGACCACCTTGTCTTTGTGAATAATGACAAAGGGATCTTGCACTGAAAAGCACTTACTCTCCTTATTGATGCGATAGTGACAGAGAAAGCAATTTTATACGTAAGATGTTTAAGACTGGCTTTGTGCATTGGCTTGAAGGGAGCCCGCATGATCTCTGTAAGCACAACATTCAAGTCGCTGCTGGGTGTTGGATTTGAAACTGGAGGGTATCGTTTTTTTAACATCCTCCATGAATGCTTTCACCACAGGCACTTTTCACCAGAAAACTTTACTTTGTGATGTGGTGTTGGCTGAGAGACCCGCTAAAGGCACTCATAGGGAATTGAAGACTAATACTCAGCCTAAGAGATGTAGTAAACAGTGTGCTATATGTGAAGGTCAACATTCAATTGGGTTGATTTTACGTGCTGCACACTATAAGACAAAGCGTTTCCATTGGTTAAAATAGCAGTGTCTTGTATTAGGTTTGCGTGCTTAGTTTAAAATGTCCATACACCTTTGGTTTAGGTTTAAATGACCAAACTCTATGACTTCAGGAGCCAAGCTTCTAAGTTCAGTGTCTGCGGGCATGGGTGGAGTATTGTCCCTTGGTTCTGCGACATGTTGTATGGGCACTGCAGTTTCATTGGAAGACAAAGACATTGTCAGCAGGTGTGAAAACCATGTGTGTCACACCCACATAGGAACTATCAGGATTAAGGTTACTTGCTCCTGGTATAGCTTGTGGACTATCCGGTTGAGAAGTGGAGTTGGGGGAAAAACCATACAATAGTGCCAGAGGTGGAACTATTTCTGTCGCTACCCTTTTGTAGCAGTGTTAAAACCTCTTCTTGTAAAATCAAGTGATTTTCTGACAGCATTCTTCTTGATCGAGGAGGATGGTGGTGAGGTGTTTCTAGGAATTCTACTGAATGGCCACGGTTGTTAGCACCTAGCAATCTGACGTTATCCCCTCCCATGTGTGGCCGAAAGATGTTAGGTGACACCAGACTGGGGACGCACGGGAGGGTACTTGGATTGGAGCGTCATTTGTTGGAAGAGGCAGTAGAGCCCCTATAGGCTGCTACCCTGCCGAGACCATTACCTTCCCTAAACCCTCTTTGTTGACTGCTTTGAAAAGAGGATTGGCTTTGGGGATTGTACCAAGACGAGGAGGCTCCAAAGCCAGACTGCGAGGACCTTGAGAAACCTTGGCTCCGAAATGAACGCTTAGTATTGAAGGTGCCATGATAGATAAAGGGTTTATTATAAACCTGCCCTAGTGTTTTTAGGGTTTCAAGCTCCTTTTTGGTGGAGTATTATAATAACTTGCAAGCAAAGTAGTATTGCTTTCTAAGCAAGCCAAATATGCCACAGAGGTGGTTACTCTCTTACCCAGGGTATGTAATCTTTTGCACTCTTTATTGGGTGGTGCTTCAGCACTAGACAGTGGCACACATGCCCTTTTTCTGCGGGGGTGACAACTACTGAATAAAGCTTTACATGATCTCTATTGTAAAGAGGGTCTGAATGGGATGGTGTAAATACATTTCTATCCTGGGGTTAATTGCACAAGTAAAAGTGAAGGTGTAGAAAGAGATGGGGCAAGTTTCTTTTTTATGGACTGCAAGAGAGGATTAGCCCGACTGATTACCCTCCTCTAATTAAAAATATCTACACGGTTTCCTGAGTTTGAATATTAAAATGATTAGCAGCCCTTTTCAACAAATTGTTGAATAAAAGCTGATCACCAATGGGGTAAACGTGCCCACTTTTAGGCGTATCAGGGGGGGGGGGTTTATAATGGTGACTTCAGTGTCATCCTGCTCATAGTTATCGGGATCTTCTGCGTTCATCATACAACACATCTTCATCCCCCTGATCTTGTTAAGAGTCACGAGAGGCTTGAGTGTCAAGGTAAGGTTGCTCAGTAATGTCCACAATAGTATGTTTGGGAGAAGGCTCATGCCTTGGGGGATTTAGCTAAAGGCTTCCCCATTTGCAAGTCTAAGGTCTTTTTCCTAATTGGGTACTTTTCCAAAAAAGTTACAAAGAAAGAGACCTTGTTCTTAGTGTCCTCGAAACTTTCTTTAGATCAGGTACTTGTCTTGGGTGTTTCAGGTAGAGCGAACACAATAGCTTCAGGGTCCTTTGATTGTCAAGACACTGAGATAAAGGGGAGTTAGCCCTACTATATTCTGGAACCTTTTGTGGGACAGCAGGTGTGTGCGAGGTATGGTCCTGAAACTTTTCTATGGCGTTTTTCCTTGCTAGATCGAGTTTTGTGTGATTTCGATGTGTGTTTCAGCCAGTGCTCCAAATAAGATTTGGAAGTGGGAGTATTTTACTCCCTATTTTTTTAAGGTTGGGATTAAAATGATTTTTTAGGGAGTAAAACTGTCCAAATTCAAATGTGAATATTTTATAAGCGAGTCAAAAATATGTTTTAACGGAAGTGTTTTTGGTAATTTTTTTTTTACACCCAGTTATTCATGCACATTAAAAGATACATGTTTAGTTCTTATTTTATTTATTTATTGGTAATTTGTAAGGCGCCTATACAACAAGTGGTGTTCAAGGCGTCACAAGACAAATAAGGGGGCGGGACAAGGGAGAAAGATACAATAACGGTCCTCCTAGGCCTTATGGAATTCACATTGTGCAAGTGCAGAACAAGAAGTGCAAGGGGAAAAAGGGAAGGGAAGTGAATGTCTGTAACCAATGACGTGTTAAGAAGGGAAGGGAAGGGTGAGGAGGTGGGGGGAAGTGCAGTTGTAACAGGAGGCCAAAGGGCAAGTGCCATTGAAGCAGGTATGCACAGGGAATGGGGGAGGTAAGAGCTAAGGGGGAGGTTGAGTACAAGGGGGCAAGTGCCATGGATAGCAGGTAAGCAGAGGAAAGGGGGGGGACTGGCGGAAGAGGGCCTGAAATCCTGTAATACTCAGAGGAAACCAAGAGGCCAGTCAGAGGATGTGGAAGGGGCCATCAGGGAAGGGGGAGAGAGAAGGAGGAGGAGAAAAGGAATGTCTTGAGGAGCTTCCGGAACTTAAGGAGATCTGGCTGAAGCCTGAGTAGGGCAGGGAGACCGTTTCAGAGGGTAGCTCCTGCAGAGGAGAGGCATCAGCCCCCCCACTCTTTGTTTGGAGAAGCAACGGACTCGCAGATAGTTGGAGCTAGAAGACCGAAGGGCTCTAGAAGGGAGGTATTGAGGGGGAGAGAGATTGATTGATTGATATTTTATTTCTATCGCGCTCGTACACAAGTGTTTCAGAGCGCGACAAGGCAAGGGAGGGGAACAGGGGAGAACAAAAAAGCAATCTTACTAGGCCCAGTGACAGTGAGAACGCGCAAGTGCATGGGAGAGGGGGGAGGGGAACAGTGCATGGAAGGGGGGAGAGGTGGAAAGTGCGAAGCAGAGGAGAAACAGATAAATAACAATAAATAAATAATAAAGTCAACAAACAGTGGTAATGCAGCCAGCAATTTGAGAGTGCTAGGATTAAGGCAGCAGACACAGTAGGTCTGACAAGTGCAGGAAGAAAAAGGGGGGGAGGCTGTATGGGTACAGATACAGACCCCAGTGCAAGGGGTGGCCCGGAGGCAGAGCGGGAGGGTGGCAGGATGAGCAGGTACCTGGGCCCAAAAGACAGAGGGTGGCCAGGCGCACGGTGCCAAGAGAGAACAGATCAGCAGGGGAAAGGGGGAGCGAAGGCAGAAGAAAAGAGGAAGGTCTTGAGGTGCTTCCGGAACCGGAGATGATTCTCCTCAAGTTTTAGAGTGGCAGGGAGGCTGTTCCAGAGGGAGGCCCCAGCCGAAGACAGAGATCTACCCCCAGCTTGTTTCTTAGAAAAAAAAACTGACCCTTAGTGAGTTGGAGGTAGAGGAGCAAAGAGCTCGAGAAGGGAGGTATTTGCGGAGGGATAGCTGAAGGTATTCTGGACCCAGGCCCCAGAAAGCATTGTGGACAATGCAGAGGGTTTTGAATTTAATCCTTGCATCCACTGGGAGCCAGTGGAGAGATTTCAGAGGTGGAGAGATACAATCCCAGGGCTTGAGGCCAAGGACAAGTCTCGCAGTCCTGTTCTGGATTAGTTGCAGAGGGCGGAGAGTAGAGGCAGGTAGATTTAGAAAGAGGCTGTTACAGTAGTCCAAGCTAGAGAGAACCAGAGCTTGAAATACCATGAGCTTCTGGGGGAAGGAGAGGAAAGGCAGAGTACCTCTGAGGAGGTGCAGTCTGAAATTTGACTTTTTAGAGACCTCAGAGATTTGGGCGGAGAAGGAAAGGGTGGAGTCAAAGATGACCCCGAGGTTCTTAGCCTCGCAGGTGGGGGGTAGGAGGAGGGCCAAGGGAGGCCGGCCAGAGAGTGAGGGGAAAGGATGGTGAAGGTGTGCCGATGAGGAGGATCTCCGTCTTGCTGGCATTCAGACAAAGATCATTGGCGGCACACCAATCTTGAATGGCAGTTAGGCAATCAGAGATGAGAGATAGAGGAGGTGGCAGAGAGCAGCTTGAAAATGAGTTGAGTGTCGTCAGCGTAGCACTGGAAATTTGAGCAGAAAATGGCAATGCAGTGGGCGAGAGTTGCCAGGTATTGGTTGAAAAGCCAGGGCGAGAGGTTAGACCCCTGGGGAACACCACAGGTAGAGAGGAAGATAGATGAAAGGAAGAACCCAAGTTGGACCTGGGAGGGTCGATCTGAGAGGAAAGAGGTCAGCCAGGCCAGAGCCTGATCGGTGATACCCAGGTTTTCACGGAGACAGTTGAGCAGGATGGTATGGTTGACCGTGTCGAAGGCAGAAGAGAGATCGAGGAAGATGAGGACAGATGGAATGTTTGAGTCAAGGTTAGTGAGCAGATCTTCACGGATGTTTAGGAGAGCAGTTTCCGTGCTTCTGGCAGCTCTGAAGCCAGACTGGTGGTCATGGAGACAGCCAACCGAATTGGAATGAAGGTTAAGCTGAGAGATGGCCAACTTTTCCAGGAGTTTGCCAAGAAAGGGAGTAATGGAAATTGGGCGGTAGTTAGCTGGACAAGAAGGATCAGCTGTGGGTTTCTTGAGAAGAGGATGCACAAAGGAGTGCTTCAGAGGGGAGGGGAAAGATCCAGAGGCAAAGGAGTGGTTGCAAAAATCAGCAAGGGCCGGAGCCCTTGCTGAGAGAAGGATGTAGCAGGGTCCCAGGCTCCAGAAGCCTTGTGGATGATGCAGAGGGTCTTGAATTTGATCCTAGCACAACCGGGAGCCAGTGGATAGAAATTAGGGCTGGAGAGATGTGGCCCCTGGGCTTGAGGCCAAGGATAAGTCTTGCAGTCCTATTCTGGATTAGTTGAAGGGAGGCAGAAGGAAGATAAGGAAGAGGCTGTTACAGTAGTCAAGCCTAGAAAGGACCAAAGCTCTGGAGACATTGAGTTTCTGGGAGAAGGTAAGGAAAGGGACAATACCTCTGAGGAGGTGTAGCTGATAGTGGGACTTCTTGGCAAGGTCTGCGATGTGAGCAGAGAAGGAGAGCGAGGAATCAAAGATAACACCAAGGTTTTTTACCTCACAGATGGGTGAGGAGAGGTGGCCCATAGAGGACGGCCAGAGGGAGGGAGGGTGACAGCAGGGGTCCCAATCGAAAGGATTTCAGTCCTACTGGCATTAAGGCAGAGATCATTGGCAGCACACCAGGACTGAATGGCAGTCAGACAGCCTGGGATGAGCGAGGAGGCACGGGAGGGAAGATTGAAGGAGAGCTGCGTGGCGTCTGCATAACACTGGAAGTGACGGGAGAAAGAGGAGATCCGATGTGCCAAGGTAGATATTGAAGAGCCACGGTGAGAGGGATAGAGCCTTGAGGGACGTCACAGGTGGAGCCTGTATTAGGAGAGAGAAAAGGGCCCAGTTGGACCTGGGAGGGTCTGTTGGAGAGGAAGGAGGTCACCCAGTCTAGAGCCAGACCCGTGATGCCAAGGGTGTCACAGTGCAGATTCATTAGGGTGGCATGATTGACCATGTGAAACGGAGAGGAGAGATCAAGGAGGATAAGAACAGAGGGAGAGTTAGAGTCAAGGTTAAAAAGAAGGTTGTCACGGGTGTTCAGTAGATCAGTTTCCGTGCCTCTGGCAACTTTGAAGCCTGACTGATGGTTGTGAAGACAGTCGACAGAATCAGAATGTTGAGTCATCTGGAAGATGGCAAGCTTCTCAAGCAGTTTGCCAAGGAAAAGAGGTAATGAGATAGGGCAATAGTTGGCGGGACAGGAGGGGTCAGAAGATGGCTTTTTAAGGAGGAGGTGCATGTGGGAGTGTTTGAGGGGTTGAGGGAAGGATCCTGTGGCAAAGGCGTGGTTACAGAAATCAGTCAGGGAAGGCAATAATGTCCTTGATAGTTCTAGAGGAGCAGTGGAGCACCTGTTTGGAGGAGACGGTCATAGAGAGGACTAATCTAGAGACCTCATCTGTTGCTATGGGAGAGAAGGAGGCGAGTGGTAGGGAGTGGGGGAGGAGAGTTAAGGCAAGCATGTTAGCTGTGGGGCAGGGGAGAGGAGAGTGAGGACCGAATGTCCTGGGTTTTGGAGAGGAAGTGGGAGTCCAGAGAGGTACAGAGGGTCAGGGATGGAAGGGGAGAAGCAGAGACTGCAGAGGGATTGGCAAGTTGCTTTCAGATTTTGAGCAGTTCACTACAATTGTTAGCGGCCCAGATATGCAATCAGACAGTTAAAATAGTAATTTCTTCCTGTGTATTACATGTACTACTGGTCCAAACATATCCATGTAGCTGTGAGGGTAAAAGCAGGGGCGCAAGACTCTACATGTATTTTCCTATTTTTGGTTGGGTGTATTTGTATTCCCTATTTTTATTTTTGGGAGTATTTGCAATTTTTAGGGGTAAAAGTGGCGGACACACCCCTTATCTGTAGGGATGGTTTCAGTGTTTGTGAAACATCCGTCTAGGGACTTTGATGCACGTCCACTGGTGCCTGTTCAGTGCTAGACGTTGGTGCGGAAGCGCAGCAAGCTTATGGTCGGTAGGCCGCAAGGTGTTATCCACCGGCGTGCGGCTTTCTTTCGAAGAATGGCTTGGGGTTCTGTGTTTGTTAAGTGTGTGCGTGTGAGTGTCTGTCGCCAGTAGTCTTCCCCATAAAATTGCACTGAAACTGCCTTTCAGGGCTGGAGACTGACACGCGGGAGCCAGAAGGTTCCCTTGAAATGTCTTTGGCTTCAGAAATGGAACAGTCGATGCCTGGGCCTTCCAGATTCGACTCAAAGGTGCTGGTTGGTGTCTTAGACTCGGCCATCATGGCGTGTGCCGCCCACCATTTAGTGCGTCGTTCTTTAAGAGTTTTAGGCCTAAATAATTTGCACAACGACCCTCTGGGTGGTCTCGAGGAAGGCAGTGGTTGCACACTTGAGTTCTTTCCATTGCTCAATTTTAGTAAAAAGGCAGCTAGACAAAGGCAGTATATATGGTAAATGGAAGTATGCATTCTCTAATAAAGGTAATCTGTACCCCCCACTCTCCTTACTGCAAGGTCGAACCTGATGTAGGCTGAAGCCTGTCGCCGAAGCGGAGGACTCGCCAGCTTCAGCAGTCGGAACTGTAACCATCGAAAGTAGTTAAAGTTATAATGAATAACTGAAAAGTAGCAGCGCCATAGACTCAGAGTAAAACATCCGACCATGATGGTGGAAAAAAACAATCTGAGGGACCTCAACGCGTGAGGGATCATAAATACAGTAGATGCCACACTAGGGATAATATTAAAAACACAGCGAGACGACGTCCCTTTTTGGACTTTGAAAACAACATGTGCAATACTCTGCACCTACCACTGGATGACACCCTATCATTCACCATCATACCATGCTCATTTCCAGCACCAGAACAAATTAGATTAAAAAAAAATCCACAAAAATGCAGGGGGCACAGCAAAACATAATTGATGAATAACAACAAAATACTGCATGCTTAATAGTGCCCACTATATATGACAAAATACACTGGTGGAGCAGATTGAAAACTGATGCCCAGCTGATTGAGGGGTCACCCTTTCAATGAAGTTTTTACCCAGTTGAGGCATTCACTAGGATCAAATCCTGGATCTCACTGTATTAAGAGTAGACTAGAACCAAAGGATGGGTATCCGCTTCCTCGCAGTCATCTGGTGAGCAATTCTAATAAACTACAGAAATGATGTCTCACGGAAAGAACCAGCAATTGTATTATTCCAATTGGGGCTCAGGGAGTGACAAGGGGTTGTGGCAGGCAGATGCACAATTAAAATTCATTTATTAATATATTTTATATTAAAAATATGTTTTCCAAAATACAAATGAAACAATTCATATAAAATCATCACAATGTGTGGCATGGCATAGTCAGAAGAGCTCCCCCTATATGTTGGACATGTGTTTTGACCTGATTTGGAATATGTGTTTCCTTGGTTTTTCGAGTCTGACAAACTCCATAGGTTTTTGGTATGGTGACACACAGCACCTTCAGTGCAGTGTCACAGAGAAATCCTTTAGATTGCCCATAAGGTTTAAATACCTTTTCTTGTATAAACTGCTGTTCTCAAGAATAGTAAAGTGAAATTGACTTTACTTACCTTTTCTCTTTGTAGGTCCAGCACACACCATCTTATGTGGAGTGCTGGGGGGTTGGGGGGTTACCTAGTAGCCAGTTATCCTACTTACTCATGTAACATTTTTTTTTTTTTCAACTTTGTTTTATTGGCATTTTCATAATATAACGAAAGGGCGCAGAACATTTTCACAGATTGTGCAAGTAACAGGCCCAAACCCCCCCCCCTCCCCCACCCCAAACATCCCCACCCCCCCGAAAAAGGAACAAACCAAAAAACTTAGTCCTCATAGAGCCGTTCTGCTGGGGAACCACTATGTGAGCTCCGAGAGTCTGGAGCCCCAGGAAGAGCGAGAGCATTAACTATTAGAATTGGCTGAAGAACTACCATCCTCCCCCGGGCCGAGGGCCCTGTCCGCTCCTTGTCCCTCTTGAGGATCAGTGCACATCCCAACCCCATGTCTGCTGTGCCTCGTACCAGTTTGCGTGGAAAGAGCCCAAATTATTGTTCATCATTGCCGTCAGTTTATCCATCAGGTACATGTTTTTTACCTTTTTTAGCCAGTTCTCCTTCGATGGGGTCTCCGGGCTCTTCCATTTCTGGGCCAGTGCTACCCTTCCCGCCCTTAGCATTGTCTCCCACATCCTAGGGTATCGGGGAATGTCCGAGTCCTCCGGAGGGAAGCCCAGCAGCATTGTCAGGGGGTTCTGGGGGAGAAGCTCATCAGAAACTTCGGCGATCCAGCCCCTCACCTTCTCCCAGTATGCCTGGGCTTTCGGGCAGTGCCACCACATGTGCCCTCTCGTACCAACCTGGCCACATCCCCTTGGGCACGCGGGGGACACTCCCGTGTACATTTTAGCCAACTTCATTGGTTCTCTGTGCCACCCCTGTAAAATCTTGAAGTTGTGTTCCATGTCTGCCGTAAATAAGTTCCCATGGAAGGCTATTTTAAATATTCTCGCCCAGGCGTCCTCCGAGATCTCATCCCCCGCTAAGTCGTTCCAGAACGAGCGGAACCCCCTCCTCTCCCCTAGGTTAACCGTGTTCAGTAGCTTGTACATCCCTGACACCGCACCCTTCCTGGAGGATGCCGAGTCCAGGAGCTTCTCGAAGGGGGTCAGTTGTCTTTTCAGGTTCTGGCCCCAGGCCTGGTCACAAAGAATTCCTTTCAGGCGAATGTATTCAAATATGGAGAGGGACCCCTGGCCGAGGGCGTCCCTCAGTTCCTCATATGGCCGGAATTCTCCTTCTCTGAACATCTGCCCCGCCCACTCCATTCCCATGTCTGACCACAACTGGGCGTTGCGGAACCCCCTGCTTCCCAGATTGAGGGGGTGACCCCAAAGAGAGGACATCGGTGATGGCCATGATGTTAGGTGTGCCGTCTGGGGACCCTCCCTCCAGATCGTCCAGAGGACTCCCAGGGTTGGGTGGGATTTGAGTCTGTTTGGAATAAACTTGCTAGGGGCCCAAAGGAGGTCTCGAATCTTCAGTGGGTGGGCGTCCATGTCCTCCAGGTATGACCAGTAAGTGCCCATCCCCTCTCTCATATGTTCTAGGAGGACGCGTAGTTGGGCTGCCCGGAAATAGAGTTGAAAGTCTGGTAACCCAAACCCTCCCTCCTCCCTCGGTAAGGTCAGGACCCTATTAGCAGTTCTCGGGGTCTTACCCTGCCATATGAATTCCCGCACCGCATTCTGGAGGGCTCTGAAGGACCGGTCAGGAACTACAGATGGGAGGGCGGTGAAAAGATAAAGAAGTCGCGGGAGAATGTTCATTTTCACAGCCGTCATGCGGCCGTACCAAGACAGAATCATAGACCTCCACCTCCTCAAATCAGCCGTGATTCCTGCCACAACGGGATCATAGTTAGCAGGGGCTAGGTTGGTTAAGTCCCGAGTAAGGAGGACTCCCAGGTATCGAATGGATGCCTTTCCCACCGATATTCCTTCCAGGCGTGCGAGGGCGTCCAAGCCCGGGTCCCGGGTTCTCATAGGGAGCAGGACAGATTTGGACGCGTTGATCTTGAGACCAGAGAGACGCCCGTAGGTGGCCATCAAGGAGAGGAGCGGGGGGAGCGAGGATTTCGGGTCTACTAAGTAAGCCAGGATGTCGTCCGCAAACAGGGAGAGCTTAAATTCCACCTCCCCCCTCTTAATCCCCTTAATCTCTGTGTGGGCTCTGACTGCTATGGCTAGAGGTTCCATGGAGAGGATATAGATTAGGGGGGAGAGCGGGCATCCCTGTCTTGTCCCCCGCGACAGGGGGAAGGGCTCCGACAACCCACCATTGACTTGGACCCTGGCCCTCGGGGCCCTATATAAAGCCGCCACCCAATCCCTGATGTGTGGACCAAAGCCCATTTTTTGGAGGGTAAGTTCCATGAATCTCCACTCCACCCTGTCGAACGCCTTTTCCGAGTCTAGAGACAGGACGCTCGCATCCAGGTCTGACCTCTGGGCATAGTGGATCAGGTCTATGGTCTTCCGGATGTTATCTGAGCCCTGTCTCCCCCTAATAAATCCTACCTGGTCGCCATGGACCAATTTCGGCAAGACCCCCTCCAACCGTCCCCCAAGCACCTTGGCCAGAATCTTCACGTCAACATTCAACAGGGAGATGGGTCGGTAGGAGGAGCATTCCCTAGGGTCCCTGCCGTCCTTGGGGAGCACCACAATAATTGCCTCCATCATGGAGTCCGGAAGAGACCCCCCCTCCAGCACCGCGTTGAACACTTTTACCAAATGGGGGGAGAGGGCCGAGCGGAACCTTTTGTAAAAGTAGACAAGAGTACCCGTCCTCGCCCGGGGAAGTGCCCACCTTCATTCCTCCAATCGCACGCTCTACCTCGTCCTCGGTCACCGGGCCCTCCAACCCCTCCGCTATCTCCCTGGACAGGGCCGGGATCTGGATTGAATTCAGGAACCCCACCATCTCCGCCTCCTCCCCATTGTACTCGGACGAATATAATTTCTCATAATATCGGCGGAAGGCTTCGCCAATGTGGGGTGTGTCGTGGCCTACCTTTCCCCCCTCGTCCTTAACCTCTTTCACTAATCGGCTTTTCTGCACCTCCCTCAGTTTCCAAGCCAGAATCCTGTCCGCCCTGTCCCCTTTTTCATAGTACTTTTGTTTAACCAGTTGGAGACTCCTCTCCGTCTTGTGGAGGAGGAGATCCTTCAATTGGAGTCTGTAGTCGTCCAATGCGGTCACCTGCTCGTTGTCTAGGGGAACTGTGGGGAGACCCCCCGGTTGAAGTAGGGCGATTTTCTCCCTGAGGTACCTTTCCTGGCCCTCCCTTTGCCTTTTTTTCTGGGCTCCTATTTTAATCAGGGTTCCCCGTATGGCTGCCTTAAAGGCGTCCCAGAGGGTATGTGGACCCACCTCCCCGTTGTCATTAAGCTCAAAAAATTCCGTGATGGCCTCGAGGACCTCCTGGGATAGGACTTCGTCCTTTAACAGGGAGTCGTTGCACTTCCATCTCCCTCTGCGTTCGTGTAAACCTCCCCTTGCTATTGTAGCTCGGACCAAGTCGTGATCAGACCAGGGGACGGGGTCTACCCTGTGGCCCGAGACAAATGGACGTAGGGTCTCGTCTACCAGGATGTAGTCTATCCTGGAGAACGACGTGTGGATGGCTGAGTAATATGTAAAGGAGGGGGAGTCTGTTCTAGGGAGGGGGATCGTGTCCAACAGGCCCAATTCTAGGTTGACTTTTTGGAAGGTGCGCGCCATGGTCTCGTCCGCAGCCCTAGAGGAATGCGGGCCTGCTAGTTTCCTGTCCAGGGTGGGGTCTAGAACCATGTTGAAGTCCCCCCCCACCACCACCGTGCCGTGGATGAAATATTTGAGTTTGTCCCCCACCTCCTCCCAGAACTGGGCTTGGCCTTCGTTTGGGGCATAGATGGCCGCTAGGGTCAGTGGGGCCCCCTGCAGGGACCCCCGCACCAGCAGGTATCGGCCCCCCGGGTCTTTCAGCGTGGCTTCTTTCTCGAAGCCCACGTGTTTCGCTACCAGGATGGCGACCCCTCTTTTTTTGCACTTGTGGGATGCAGTGTGGACCTCGCCAATTCCCCCTCCCCGCATTTTGGGCTCCTTCCCCTGTGGCCAGTGAGTCTCTTGAACGAAGAGAAAATCCAGGTGTGCCCTTCTAAATTCCCTGCAGAGCAAGGACCTCTTGGTGGGGGTGTTTAACCCACGGACATTAAGTGAGCCCACTCCCAGGGCGGGCAGCCCGTCAGCCATAGTCACTATTTTTCTCTCTCTCGGTCAGCTCCTCCCCTACGCTCTTCCCCGTGTGCTCCGTTATTTCGACTCTGTGTTCCCCTTTTCCTCCCGCGCCCTCCCCCCGGGTGGGCTTGATACGAAACCCCAACTGCCCCCTTCCCCAAACCGTAACTGAACTTCCCCAACTCCCGTGATCCCCCCCACCCCCCGCCCCGGCGTCCAGCCAAATAGTTCTGCCATCGCTGGCTTTTGGCCGAACCACCAGCCTGCCCACCTCGGCCAGGCAATCTGCATTAGAAGCTCATCTCCTTGAGCCCCCTAAGATATCCCGCGGCTATGACCCCTCTGCGGACCCCACCTACTTGCAGGTCGTAGGGACTTTGATAGTAGTGAATCCTCTGAGTCTGCGTCCCTCCGACCAGGGCACACCGAGGTGCCCCCGTGCTCAGTCCCCGGAGTCGTTACGTTCTCCGTCCTTTGAAGGGGAGGGGGTGTTCATTTTCCTGAATTTCCTCGCGCCGGTGCGTTTTCTCCTCTCGCCAGGCGGGCCAGGGCCTCCGGGTCGCCCGTGCTCTGGCCCCGATGGGCCCCTCCGGGGGTTCGTGTCCACTGCGTATTCTTGTATGGCTCCCCTTATGTCCTCTTCCGTGATCAGGGTTGATCTTTGGCCCATGTATTCGAAGGTCAGGGAGAAGGCGTAGCCCCATCTGTAGCGCACTCCCTTTTCCTTAAGCACCTGTGTGAGAGGGCGGCACATCCTACGCCTGGCCAGCGTGTAGGCGGAGAGGTCTTGGTATATCGAGACTTGTGCGTTGTTATAAGTGATTTCCCTGGCCTTTCTTGCCTCCTCCAACACCTTCGTCTTCTCTGAGTAGTAGTGAAACCGGACCAGGATCGACCGGGGGGCCCCGGCCCTGCCCCCCGCCCTGTGCACCCTGTCAAAAGTTGGCTCAGTTGTCATTTCCTCCGTGAACAGGAGAGTAATGATGTCTCGTACTGCTCGGGTGACGTCCCTCTCCGTTTCCCCCTCTATTTCGGGCACCCCAAAGATTCTGAGGTTGTTCCTCCTCTCCCTGTTTTCGAAATCGTCCATCTGCCGGGCCCTCTCCTCGTCCCTCCTCTCAGGGCTTCCAACCTCATGCTATATTGTATGTCTTGGACTGCTATGGAGGATTGGTTGGACTCGACCTGTAGGAGCCTGTCCTCAATTTTGTCCACCCTCTGGTCCATTTTTTCAAATTTTTGGGCAATGTCGGAGCGCATGTCCCTTATTTCCTGTAGGATCGAGGCAAAGCCCCTTTCCATTGCCGCCGAGGAGGGGGAAGCTTCCCCCGATTGGGTCATGGTTCCTTCGCGGGTTGAACCTTTGTCACCTCTTTCAACTCCCCGGAAGCGGTATCTCTGCAAGGCTTCCCTCCAGCTCATGTGGGTCTTCCCTGTGTCCTGTCGTCTAGGTCCCCGCAGCCCCGACGGGGGGCGGGGGGTCCCCTACTGGTCCGTCCTTCCTTGCTTGGGTTGTGACCCAAATGGGGTGGCAAGGTCCGGGGGGGCGGGCACACGCCCCACCTGTTCTCAGGCAGGGGCCTCACACCCTTTTCGAGTGCCTCGTGGTCTTCTGGGGCCTCCTCCGGTCTCCTGGGGTGGGGTGGATCAAGGGGGCCCAACCTTCCAATCCAAATAAAGGGGGGGGACGTTGTGGCTCGCTCCGTGAGTCCTGGGGGGGGCACCCCCGGGCGGGCACACGCCCCACCAACTGCTGGCGGGGGCCTCTCACCCTGGTCGCCCCCGCTTCGGGCCTTGTTGTCTCCGGGGGGGGGCCCTGGTCCCCGGACCCCGCCTTTGGTCTTTTTGCTTTTGGGGGTTCTGCCCCGCTCGGGGCGCTCACCTGTGGGGGGGTGAGTCCCGGCCCGCCGGGGCCCCCCTTGTTCTGCTGTGCTGGGCTCCGGCGCTGGTGGGGAGGGGGGGAGCTGCCCCTCTCCTATCCTTCACTCCCGGATGGGGGAGGGCTCCGAGTCCCCGGGGGCACCGCTCCAGGCCCCCGGGTGCCGCCTCCTCCGCCGACCTGGTCTTCGCTGTCGGGGGGGGGGGGTGCCGCCCCGCTCCTTCTCTTCACTTTCGGGGGGGGGGTGGATGCCGTTTCCCGGGAGCCCCGCTCCGCTCCCCCTGATGCCGTCTCTTCACCGAGCGGGCCGCGCGGGCCGCCCCAGCGCTCTTCGCTCTGGGCCGCTGGGGGAGGGGCGGAGCGGGCCGCCCCACTGCCACGTCCCCGAAGTCCCGGGGGCTCGGTCCACGGCCGGGTCGTCTTCCGCACCCGGGGGGGGGGGGGGGGGGGTACTGATGGGGGGAGCGAAGGTCCGTCGGGCTCGGGTGCCGTGCGCGCCCGGGGTGAGACCGCCTTGCTCGCGGTCCCGAGGCCGCTCCTTTCCTGCTGCGTCTCCCTTCCCGGCTCCACGGGCTCCGCGCTCCGGCTCCCTGGGGAGCTCGCGCTCCGTTCTTTCTCTCGATGGGGGGCCAGGGGGGGCGCCAAGTCGGTCGCCCCAGTTGTGCTCGCGGGGGGGTATCGGGGGGGGCTCAATCCCGTGGGTTACCCGTGCCTCGGCGGGAGCTACGCACTCAGGCAGCCATTGCCTGTGCGCCCCCTGGTGGCCTTCCTCATGTAACATTTTTGTATGTTACCCTCACTACTTTAAATGGCTGGTGGCAGTGGTGTAATTATCCTACCATTGTGCTTTTCTACCGCAGGCTAATTCCTCAGCGGCAGTATAGCACCCGTGGGTGACCATTTTGTCAAAATGGCCCGGTCTTCTTTTTTTTGCCATTTTCTGTTTGTGAGGTCTTTCTTGGGTTTTACTCTGCTCGGCAAGCCAGGTTTGAGCCCTTTGTTCGTTTTGTCTTTGGCAGGCTTCAGTATGGAAATCCGCCTCTGGCTCCGGTGTGTCTGGAAGGGCAGGAAGTGAGGGAGGTTCCCAAACTCCCCAGTCCTTTGTCTTTAGGAATGCCTGAATGCACCACGTCCTGATTGGCTGGCTGTCCTTTCAGGAAAACCACCCTGCTGTTTGATTGACATACTAGGCTGTGCATGAATGGGCGAAACCTGCTTAAAAGGAGAGGGTTTTGGGACTAGAGGCAGAGTTGACCACTGGGAAGAACACCCGACTAAGAAACCGTGAACAAAGCTATCTGCAGCCTCCCGAACCTTTAAATTTACCCGGTGAAGCACTGCTGCTGTGCTGAAACTCCTTTTTCTGATCCACAAGAGAAGCTCCGGAAGGGACGACTTCGTCCCTTGGGTTAGTGGGACCAACTAACCCTGAGACGAACTCCAGTGGCCCCTCTTCCCCGACTGGCTGTACTTCTTTGCTGCTGCAGTAACCGAGTGCCAGGGTCGAGAAATCTGTAGTCGGGTGCAAAGTCTGTGATCCGGCCAGAAGCTCCAGGAGTCGCGCCAGGACACTCCAGAAGCAGCAGGACCAGAGGGCAAGTCCCCTCACCAGACGGCAGGACTCAAGGAGTGAATGAAGCCCAACCGGTATCCAAGATCCGCAGTGGTGCTCTTTACTGCGCGCTGAAACCGCAAAGTGCCACTGATCCGAAAAGAGCCCATAGCTGCCGCCAACCTCCAAATTGCTGCTGCAGGAGTCCTTCAGGCGTCCTCCCTCTTGTCCCCACGACTGAGGCTCAGGAACCCAGGATCTGCATCGCTGCAACACGACAGAAGCCAGCTCGACCACTCTTCTTCTAACCAGAGGTACTGTTCAGACTTGGGGCACCTACCTCAGTGTCTTTAGCTTTGCTCTTCTCAGTTGAGACTTGCAGTAGCTATTGTTTTGCTAGAGTTGATTCCAGCTCTAACCACCACAAGCGCAACAGCTTGTGACCCTACAGTGATTTTCTACAAAAACTCGAACTTTGTGCAAGACTTTTCTTAAGTAAGACGTGACTCAGCTCCATAGACTGTGCTCCAATTGACTTCGGCTGTCTTGGCTCCCTGCAGACTCTTCTAGTCCATTGACTTTGATATTTTCTGTCCCTCAGAGGTGATAACTTGGTTTTAAACTATTATTGCTGGGAAAGGTTTTGTCTTGACTTCATTGGAAGATTTAAGTATACACGCATGCCCTGAGAACCTGTTTAAACTTTTCCTTCCTTTAACCTTTCCTTTCTGCAAACCTCAGAATCTGCAAAGTGTACTAAGGATGCATAAATGCCATTACTGTGAATGAAGTCAACTCCAGGTGTAAGAAGTGTGTAAAAAGCATGAGTATCTACTAGCTTTATTCTGATTCTTGAAAAGTATTTTAAAAGTATATTTGATTGTTACATATATTGCCCTTTTTAAAGAATGCTGATTTAAAAACTGATGTAAATACATAAATAACTATTTATAACTAAAACCTTGAGTGTAAGTGTTACTTGTATTTGTGAATGTCATTGCTACATTTCTACAGCTCACATTTACCCCTCTTGAGATGAGCCTGGCTGCTCAGTAACACTACCAACTTGTGTAGTACAGGCCTATACCAAAAGGTGCGTTACCGAATACCAAAAGGACAAGTGTTGTGTAGTCTCCCACAGGGTTACTACATTAATTCTTGCCTTTCAAGAGCCACCACTGTTCTCTTTGTGAAAGTTTAACTGTTGTATTATGGCCATCGCTATCCCATACCTGGCCAATAGCCCACCATTTGAATTCTTCAGGTACATGTTTTTCTGTTAAATAATGTGCAACTATAGGTGACGTTAAATTCTGTGTTCTTATCATGGATTTATGTGGCAATAAGACCTGAGGCGGCAGGCCAATACCACCCAGGGTAAAGCCCCCGGGGTTGTAGTTAAAGGTCCGAGTGTAGCGAGGGCCTTAACGAAGCCCCGGGGGCATTACTGTGGACGGTATTGGCCCGCCGCTGATGGTTTTATAGCCATTAGTACCCCGGCCCGTTAGACCTGGGTACTAATGGCATTTCTATCTGTTTCGAAAAATGGCCACCGGGAAAGGGAAAACGTAGTATGTTTTCCCTTTCCATGGTGGCCATCGGGAGCGGACGCGCTGTGAACAGAAGTGTTTCCAGCGCGTTCGCTCCCAAAAACAGAAGAAAAAAGAAGGTAAGTGGGGTTGGGTGGGGGGGGGGTGGGGAAGGGATAGTTTGCAGGGGACAGGGGTGGAGGAATTTTTTTTTTACCCGAGCCCCCGGCAGGGGACGAAGGAAGCCTCCAGCCATGGGAGGCTCGGAGCGGGGATTGCCCCGTTTCGAGCCTCCTCATTGGCTAAGGGGCTGCCACGCCCCTCGCCGGGAACTGAGTACCCAGCACGCACTAACGTACACGGGAATACCGTGTGGTATGGCTTGGAAAAGAGCCAATCCACACATAGTAATTGCGGTGTACAGCACGCGCCGGGTACTAATGTTCAGTAATCCTGAGTTTAACTGCTCTGGATATTTTTCCAACGTAAGTCTAGTTACATGGAAATGTAATACCATATAGGACATTATTACTATTACATGTCGTATGACTTTTCAAAGTCCATATTTTGGGATTGACTACAATAGAACTGCATGCAGATGTAGAACCACAATTGCTACGCATCCTGCATGGGAAGTGACCCAAAAGTGGCGTCATCCCCCACATGGATGTAATGGTCGGTGCTCTCACTTTAGACCCTCTGTCTGGATGTGATAGTCATTCCTTTAAGTTCTTTCCTTTTTTAAATGCAAACATAGGACGTTCTAATGTAGGATTATTTTACTGAAGTAAATTCCAATGTCTAGAGATTACCTTTCTTATCTCATTATGGTGTGTGCTGTATGTCATGGCACATACTTGCTTGTCGGGTATTGCGTCTATTTGATCTTCCATTTTTATTCAAAAGATTCTCTCTGGGCTGGTTTCTTGCTCTTTTTTTAGATTGTTTAAGTAATCTGGCTGGGTAAACGCTTTCAGATAAACTAGCCTGCATTGTATTCGACTGAGTGGTAAAATATTCTAAATCCGTGCAATTCTGTCTGGCCCTACGGAATTGGTCATATGTAATGTTATTTCGAAGGGCTTGAGAATGAAAATGATCACACCTCAAAATAGTATTCCTGTCGGATTCCTTACGAAATAAACCCACAATTAAATGACCACAATCTTCTTTGATAACCAGATCCAAGTATGCCATCTCTCTATTGTCAAATTGCATGGTGAACTGTAAATTAGAATTAAGGGAATTAATCCACTCTAGAAAAAGATTATAATCTCCTTTACTGTCCCAAATGATAACAACATCATCTATATAATGTTCATAACAGTTCAATGCTTGTCTTGGATTAGTATCCACCAAAATAAAAAGCTGTTCAAATTTTCACAAAAAAAGGTGTCAAAATTAGGGGATGAAAGCCGCCCCCATCGGTGGCTAATTTATTTGCATGTAATATATGGTTTTAAAGCGAAAGACGTTTTTAGTTACAGCTACCTCAAATAGCTTAACAATGAATTCACTCAAACACTCTCTCTGTGGAATATTGGTGGAGTAGAGAAATTCTACATCCAAAGTGATGAGAACAACAGTATTAGGAGGCAAATTATATTTCTTTTACTTGATTAATAACATTCGGTGTGGCGGCCAAATAAGATTTTGCCGCCAACAGTTTCAGAAAGAAGTCTAAGAATTGCCGAATAGGTTCTAAAATAGAACCACATAGTGATACTATGGGTCTGCTGGGAGGATTGAGGGAGTCCTTGTGGACTATGGGCAATAGATAAAACTACAGGGTCCTGACATTATCAGGAGTCCAAAACTGAAATTCTTTTAAAGTAAGGAGCCTCTAGAACGCTTTAAAAAATGTCAACAATCTCATTTTGTATTGCACTCGTCGGGTCACCTCCTAATTTCAAGTAAAAGTCAGCATTATTTAATTGCCTCATAATTTCAGATTCATATTTAACCACATCCCAAACAACAACCCCTCCACCTTTTCTGCCTTTTTAATCACACCAGACTGGTCATCCTGTAATAGTAGAAGGTGTTCCCACTCTCTCTTGGTGAAATTAAAACTAGAATTATGTTTATGATCACCGTATTGATCATATATTTGGTGGAATTCTTTCAACAGAGCCTTCTCGAATGTGGCCGTCTCTTTAGAAATCATCGGTATTGATGGAGTAAATGTAGACTTTGGCGTAAAAGGGGTGGTACCTTCAATCTCTGGGATCTCATTTATTTCTGAGCTCTATTTCAGCATCCATTGTGCTGGGGTTTGTCATCGGAATGAAGGAGAAACCTTTTTCTAGTACATTAAGATCTTCGGCTGTCAATATTTTTCTGAAATGTTGAATATAGTCGAAGGTTTATCTAACGTCTGTAGGCCTTCCTCTGGGTTTCAAAATATCTGGGCATAGGTGTAGGACCCTGATCGGTGGGAGGAAAAGGAAGATCCTGATGTGGATAATTTTGAAGGGGATAGCCCTGTAGAGTGTAATTCTGAGGCTGAAAATAGTGATGTGTATAGTTCAGTTGCGTATAATCACCCCTGCTTCTTCCCCTTACATTTCCTCGCCCCTCCCACCTGTCCCCCCAGGCTTTGATTGGGTCGATAACCTCCAGTCCCTCTGCAATGTCCTGTGTCCCCTTCATCAGAAGATGAATCAGAGTCACCCTCTTTGTGTATTGATTTTGACCTAACCTCTGACTATTGTGGTCATAACAGTATACTGGTCTAGTAT
The DNA here is from genome assembly GCF_040938575.1 of Ambystoma mexicanum. Lineage (NCBI taxonomy): Eukaryota > Metazoa > Chordata > Amphibia > Caudata > Ambystomatidae > Ambystoma > Ambystoma mexicanum. Next base: position 1,174,710,977 of record NC_090932.1, on the reverse strand, counting down.
AATCTAGACTGAGGTATGGACACACAGATTCCTTAGTAACATTATGGATATCCTTTCTTAACCTCTCTGTCTTTTTGTTAGCAGTACTTTTTACAAATTCGCTAACTTGTTTCTCCTTGGCATTTAATATAGTGTTTTTTTAAGGGTAAACTAGGTAGGTGAACATTCCTACGTCCACTGATGGTACAGGGAACAAAGGCACCTGAATGCCCATGTGCTTCAAAGGACGCCTATGCCACATTGTCCTCCTGTTTGTAATGATTTTGTAGTCAGGAACAACACATGCAGTTGTGGGTGCTTCTGTAACGCTCACCTGATTCCCACGGAGGCGCGGGTCTTGGCAGGAGGGTGTCTGTGACTCGAAAAGTGATGTGCAGGACTCGATTGGCTTCTGGGGTCGAACCTCTTCGCACTGTGTGTAGAACTCGAAGAGTGAGGTTTCTGCAGGTGAAAGAATATGGGGGTTAATGGCCTGGGTTGTTGAATGTCCCTCTCTCTCTCTCTCTCTTACCAGCTTTTCTGTAGAGCCCCCCCAGGTCAACGTGCTCACCTTAGATAGGTGAATGCTGGGCTCTCCATCTGCGTCTGGTGCAGGGTGCCGTTGCCAGTTCCTTCACTGGTGAAACATTGGCCTCTTGAATTCAGAGGATGGTTACCGTCGTTATCTGCACGAGCGGTGAGTTTCTGGACACCTTTTGTCTTTATAGTCTTTAAATGCGTGGCACGTTAATATAGAAGACTCTGTATAATGCTTTTCCCTTATGTATTGCAGGACTCTTGGGATGGAAGATGTAGTAAAGCGCCTGGAAATTCGTAAGTATGGCAAGCGCTCTAACTGTCTCTTTCCTTGCAGCTTAGTTCGTGTTAAAGAGACGCCGGAGTATTCGCAGGCGTTTTATTGCGACGAGCGCGATGGGCGTGAGTAAATACCTGCTTAATGTCTTTTTCTTTTGTCTTTCAGATGTTGGTTTGCAGCGCCGGAGTCAGCGGAATGCTAACTAAACTTTGTCTTCACAGGCGGCGATGCAGAATGAAAAAATCCGGAATTCACGGCGTGCTGGTAAGTAGAACAATGCTTTTGTCTTTGCAGGCGAAGGTGCAGCGTGAAGACACGGCCGCTGCTGATGGATCAGGTGAGAAAGCACTGTGTGTAAAGTTCGTCTTGCTAACCTGTTGTTTCTTGTCTTTTGCAGGTGCTGATGTTGACTGGATACAGGAATGGTAAGTATAATTCTTGCAGGTTCAGGATCGAAAGAGGAAAGGCTGGAACAGACTCAGTGAGCGTTCTGCTGCAGATGCAGAATAACGCGAAGCACGTTTCATCTATCGGGTGTGGTTTAAATAGCCTTGGAGTGATGAGGCGTCTTCTTCCACGGCCCCGCCTAGGTAAGAAAAGAGTTCCAGTTTCCAGAAGAGTTCCAGTGCTGTATCCAGGGAGTGGAGCTGCCCCACCCAGGTAAGAAAGTAGTTCCTGTTCACAGAGGGCTTCTAAGTGGCTGGTAAGTAAGCAGCATGGTCTGCCGCAGGTAAGTCCACCCAAGCACTTTCACACCAATTATGAGCCCGGCGCTTCCAGTGCCGGGACCGATGGTTTTGATGAGCCTGGTGCCACCGGCGCCAGGACAGGGTCCAAAAGGTCCCAGTAGGGACCGGCTGGTGCCTAGGATTAGGGTTAGGGGCCTGCTTCCAAGGACGTTGGGCTGGTCCTGGCTCCTTGGAAACAGTGATCATGACAGCTTCAACCTCTGATGAATGACAAGGAGCCACCTAGTCGTGAAATGATAAACAGTGTGTCATAAAGCTGTATCCACCTTGTAGATGGAATAAACTGGGACAAAATAGTGGCAACATGTGTCTGAGAAAAGGCAGATGTGGCCGATGAAAAAGGAACATTAATGAAAAATGGTCATGAAATACAGTACTTCAAACTTGATTACTGAAATATAATTTATAGTGGCCTTTCCAAAAACCTCACAACCAAGTGTCCAGGCGTCACCTCAAACCCAGATACACGAGACTTGCCTAAAAAAATCAAAAAATCTACAATTAAATTCAAGGACCTATGCACACGGTTTACTATAAGCAGGGTCTACAGTTCCTGCAGAAGGATAGCTTGCATTACATGCCTGCTAGGATGTGCCCCTGATCTGGCATGCAAAGTCACAGTAAGAACCAAGAGTAGGGTTTTACAATGCTCAAAGGTCTAGAACAACCTTAGCACACCACTAAAAATAGCTAAAAGTTAAACTTTCAAGACAAGCCGACTTATTTTTGTCATATGATGCAACAGCCACTGATGTAAGGTTGTACCCCTAACCTAAATTACTTAGATGCTATATCCCTCTCAAGAAAGTCCATAATCACAGGTTAACTCTGCATAGCCCCCACCCCACCACAGAAATTAAATTAAAGAAGAAAGTCGGACAGAGACTCCACCATGCATCTTGGCTAGACTCCTGTGAAAAAGCTGCATACTGTCTGATACCGTAGGCAGCATACAAAGACAAGCATTGGCAATGCTTATAGTTTGGGCTTTTGTGTAGTAATTTTCTTGTCCCCTTCTCTTGGGGAAGAAGTGCAATTAACTTGTCTCCTCACCAGTAACAGGCTTATTGGCTGGCAGTGCTGGATAGATGTGCATCAACACAGTTGCCTCTTTCTGCCTCTCCTGAGGGGTCTGGGTTTGCTTATCCCTTCAGCCGCCTTCAGTGTTTGTGGAGCGAATGAGCATATCCCCAGCGCTGCTACTGCCCTGTGAATCCAGGCTGATCTCCAAACCACTCTGTGCCATGGTTGGACCAGGTATAGAACTGTGATAGAAGAAGGTACAGAAGGGTAAGCAGGGTGTGCATAAGATAGGTGGTATAATGTGGTGCAGGTGACAAGAGTCACTACGCAAAGACAGATGTTTCCAGGTCATATAGGCACAGGATAAACAATGAGGGTGCAGGAAATACTGGGGTGCAAAATGGAGGAAAGGCTAAGTAATGGTGGCACAGTAGAGGTGAATGATACACTACAGGGTGTAATGGAGAGGCATTGGGCACAGCAGAGCTCTATAAGGAGGCTGTTACAAGTAGGGCGCTATATGGTGCTACATTAAAAAAGTCTGCACTAATACATACAGAAAAGTTAGATGTGCTTGCTGTGTCTCTGTGCGTACTTTACTTCGCTGGCGACTGGAGCAGAACTCCTGCTGCTCAGGTGGAGCCCCCAGGGGGTGGCTGTCCTCTGGTGCAACGCTACAGAAAGTGGAGACTGTGCGGACACTGGCCAGGCTATCTGCAGTGGCAGCTGTCCTCCGCCCGCCCTACAGTGAGCCACAGCATCACCAAGCACTCCTCCCCTTTGATCACATCCCCAAGACTGGGGAGAGCGACCACCACCGACCGAGAAAAAAGGCTGTGATGGTGCGGGCATCACTGTTGATGGTGATGCCGCTCGTCCGTGCATGGATAGTGTTGATGGACTAAAAACAAACAGTTGCCTACATATGGCACAACGCAGCACGGCTCTGTGACACTGAACCCAAACAGTGTGATCAAATGTAAAAAGAAAAATGAAAGACTAAAGAAAGATGCAATGTATGAAACCCCTGCCAAAAAGAAGAAAAGAAAAACATGAACATTTAGCGCCACCATTTTGGAAGTAAAAATGGCTGCCAAATTCAGCCCACAATACAAATGCAAGGAAAAAGTGCAAAAGGGGTGTGGTTTTGGGCGGGAATGGGTGGAATTCACATAGATTTAATCTACAAATGGGTGGACACATAACCAAACAACACCTACAGACTATGTGTTCATCCTCATATGTCCTCTCCATTTGAAAGCCTTACAAGCCCTCATTTCTCATCTCCACTTATTTCAATTACAACAGTTTTGGCTTATAGGTGTCGCTTAGCCCAAAATAAAAAAAAGCAGACAGGAGTCCTATCACTGCTTAGCAGGACTACATGAACTCAAACGGATATCAGCAGCATAACTTTCTACTGCCCGGTTAGGAAAGATTTTCCATTTTGTCTCTTAAGCTTCAGTCATGGAGTTCTCCAGCATATCTGCTGGCTCTTTTGTTCTTTTTCTACTCTTTTTGGTACGTAAGGTACCTTTTCCACCTTACATGCCACTGTAACTCACTTCTTGGGAAAGTTCTGGTCTGTCCTAAGGCTACTACTAAAGGGGGACTCTGTCCCCCATTTCTACCTTTTTATGTAGCACTACTACCTCCCCAATGAGGCTAGTGCAGTGGAACCCTTTCCCACATTTATTTTTCTGTAAGATATGTTTCTCACTCATTTGTGAGCGAGTCCCTGAAAGGCTGCTGGCAGTGTACTACTGTGCACCTTTGTTTACTGCAAAGGTGCCTTTTGGCAACTACAATGGCCAAAATGATATCTTGTTGTTTAAGCCCTGTCTCTACAGACCACTGTCTGTTGGTCATCACCCTCCTTTTCAAGGGTAGGAAACAACCATAAATAATAAAGACTGGTTTAGGTCCCAAAGATCCCAATTCACATCCTCACCTTGAGTGACACAAGTGCTTCTGAGCTGGTTATCCAGGATCGGATGACCACTCACAGTCAGAATAATGCAGGCTTGCCGATAGGTTTACTGGAGTCATCCCCAGCACAGCATTTTTGTGTATTTAGGTAAGTCTAGGAGTCATTGTTCAGCTGAACACTGGAACTCCTATCTGAAGTACAGAGAGGACCTTGAAGGATGCTGGGGCTCCTCCTAAAACGGCCACTGGCCAAGCCAACTCCCCATAAGGTACATCATCTCTCTCTCAATGAGGAGAAGCCTATCAAAGTTGTCTCCCTCCCTTGAGCCAGTGGGTACAACTGGTTCTTCATCCTGCTCTTCGTTTGTGTGCTCCCGTCTCTCAGAGAACATGCAAATCTGTTCCAGTCCAGAAGGCCTGCACATTCTGAGAGGGGACCCCCACATTGTAGCTGGACCCCGATTTGCTATACCTGCTTATCCCTGTGCAGCACCATTGAGGAACATCATCTTCATGACCCTGCTGCTGCTCCTGGCCTCCAGGGTAAGTTGCTTCACCAAAGCTGAATTTCGGACTCCTCGTTGCTAGCAGGTCCTTGTTGGCCCACGTGAAGACTGTCCACTGCCAAATGCATAGTCTGTCCTTCTCCTGTGGTACACCAAGAAGAGACATTCCTTCTTAAGGATACAGCGGTCCAGCTGCAGGCACCATCCGTGACAGAGCCCGGAAGTGCTGCCAGCAGGACTCAATCCTGACTCCGATACACGCCACTGCAACTGCGACCATGGGCCTTCTTCAATGCAAACGACAATGTGAGAAGTCTTCTCTAAGTCTGCTGACTTACCTGAAGTCACTGGTCTTCCTCAACTGGGGTCTCCTAGGTGTGCTTCTATACCCTTTTAGACCCACTGATGAACCACATAAATCTCCACACGGTGCAAACACCATGCTTGCAGCTATCCCTGCCCCTGTCTTTGGTGGTAGAACCTGGATGTAGGAACCTGCTGTGTGGTCACAGTGATTTCCCAAATTGGTGGCTGCACCCCTTTTTCTCTGGAAAGCAGAGTATTTACTTACCAATTTGTAGCACAATAACTACACTTGCCTTTTGGCTTTGCCCTATGTTAGCCTACGATGAAACCTTTGATATAAGTAGAACTGCTTACGTACCTGTGATTCTGGCTGGGCAATTGTTCAGGGACTAAAGCTGGTGTTGGGACAAACTCCCAGAAGGCCACTAGGAGTTTGCGGTCTCTCGGAAGGCCCAACACCTTCCACAGGACTAACGGAGGACTCTGTCAAATGGCAAGTTCAAACTGTGGTTTATTACAGACAGAATCAACAGGGATCAGCACAGCGACAGAAGAAATCTGTGACGTGATACAAAATTGTGTCACTGCTCCGTCACTACTTCGGCCTCTCTCCAAAAACCTATTGACATGTAGGATTGGCTGTCTGGAGCCTAATAACCTATTTGGTCACTGTTATGTGTTATTCTACTGGCTCTCCCATGTCAGGTGGCTGGCCTGGTCCATTCCCAAGTCACTATCTATAAATATGTTGCAGTGTGAGGTTCTTGCCATTGGTTCTTGCTTGTTGCTACCCACCGCTAGGATAATTAACTGTGATTGGCTATAGCCGACATCCCCAGGCCTGGGATCTGCAAAGGTTCTCAGCTCTTGGTGTACCTCTTCAAGGTAATAAGAATGACTATGTGTCTGCATTGTAACTTGTGTGTACCACCTTAATCTAGGGAGTGCTCTTTTTGCCCGGGACAACACTTGCCTCACATTGTAGCATCTTTGTTGCAGTCTTCTGTCTGGTAGCTTGAGATCGGCTCCCTTTCACAGCGCTGGCCGCTGTCCATTGTCTGCGTCAGCCGGGTCACATGTTCGGAGACCATGATTTTGAGCTGTGCAGCTCGGAATACTGAGGAATTATTTGTATTTACTGCAGCTGGTGCTTTTGTCGTTCAGGAAATAGAATGTCACCTGTATCTTGTGGCCTTGGTAGTGGCTACTGTCTCACACATTTTGCTCTTTGTCCAGCCTGAATTCAGCTCAGCTTGGCTCTGGCTGAGAGACTTGTGGCCTGCTGTAAATTTCCTAAACCATTATAATGCAGCTTCTACAGTGTTCGTGCTATACTACATTCTCCATAGGATAGTCACACTTGCTTCTGTCAGGTCCCATAGGTGCTCCTGCAGTTCCATGAGGTTATTCGCATGTAAGCATTTGCAAGCTTTGCTCAGGATCTGTTGCATCTTGCGGTTTCTGCATTGCTGCGCTTGGCTAATGATAAAAATAATCAAAGCAATGACAGTATATAGAACTGTACGCTTGTGTTCTTCATGTATTGGAGTTGGTGTTTATGTCCCGGAGTGCGGATGGCACGTGTGCTTCATGTCGAACGCTGCTAAGTCGTGGTGTCTCCGGTGACGTCAGCAAAATGGATTCTTGACGCTTTAATCAAGACTGTCGATTCAGGTGTCTTTAATTGTAGCTTGCGGCCCCTCGTCCACTCTGGGGTATATTTGTATTGCACCTGGTCTGTAGGACTGGCTGAGGGGGTACCTCTCGACATACTTGTCAATCATCAGCCCTTTGGGGATTCGTCCAAAATAGAATGGGTGATTGCAAGGTTTTCTGGCCTTCTTCCGGGTCATGAATTTTGTAGGAGGCCGAGGTGGGGGTAGACTTCCCCATCCCTCTTCACGGTCATTTCTGATGTCTGTATTGGTGAAACTGCTGGTTTGCATTCCTATTTATAAAGCCCGAAATACAATGAAACCATTCTGTTCCCTCTTTCCTTCCCATTTTCACACAGCAACAGAGTGACACATTTAGTACAGTGTCTATATAACGTGTGGGTGGTTTCCCTTTCAGACAGACTGACACACACCTTGTAATTGAACTTAATCTTAATACACCAGTGAAAGATGGTCTAACTGTTGAGGAAACCATGCAGGTCCACTGAAGGTTGGGACAGAAAAACCCTACTAAGACTCCTTTTTTGGAGGAATTACCATAAAGGATGGCAACATATTCAAGTATTTTAAGCAAATGTATAAATACAAAAATAGTCATATGATCAGCCTTCTGATGTGATCACAGCATGTCATGTATGTTACATCTGAAACAAATTGATATAGATAACGAAGCTCACAGACACAAAGAAGTCTCACACCTCCATAACGGCTCATAATCACCAATGTTGATCTGAACAGAATAGCTTGATTAATGTGGCCATTTCAGTTTAAATATAGGATTAAATTGTACAGATACACGCCTATGCATACCTGGACCGAGCTGCGAGAATGGCCTTGTGTGCAGGTCTAGGGTGACCGTCCAACAGCAAAGTGATGTCGCAGAACTCTGTGCCAGAGCCTTCCAAGCATGCCTTCATATCCTGCACTAGCGAGGTGCCTAAAACATGCCACAAACAAGGGGAAAGACAGACCAAAGAGTGAAAATGTGTTAGCAGATGAGAGAATACAAGGGTCTTCTCACTGTATCTCAAGACAAGTAACTTCTTACTTTTCACATCGAGTATCTTCAAGGACATTACAGAAAAGGTTAATACATTCCCTGCATTGTGCAACAAGTTGGAAGCTGAAGAGAGATTTAACAAAAGGTGTTATCATTTCTGTTGACATTGCAGAGAATGAAGGGTCACGCAATGCAATCAATAAGAAGTTTCATGATGTTTCTACTTGCTCCTCTTGGCTGGAATATGCTGCCAGATACCAAACTGTTAACAGAAACTCAAAGGTGAGTACTGTAAGCGACAGAGCAGGTTCTGTATAAATAGTTGTATCTCTTTACATGATGTCGTAGGCCCGTAACTGCATGTCTCAGAAATATGGACCAACAGTGGTCTACAGTCCATGATCTGTAGTAATGATCCCCTATCAGGTGTGATCAAGACTCCAAATAAGCAGTGAACCTGCATATTCTAGTCCTTACCATCAGGTCAATACTCGTAACAAGGAGAACTAGGGAGTAACAGGCATTCAAATGCCTGACTCTTTACCCCACATGTACTGCTCAGGCATTCAACCTTGTAGATTTGTCGCGGCTGTGGGTTGTCCAAAATGACAGGGTGTTGCCTTGGGGACTTATTTGAATGCTCAATGCCATCCATGATGTCAATGAGGCAGTAGCGAGTTATGTCAGGAAGAGGCATTACAAGGGGTCGGGGGTGCTAAGGGGGCTATAGCCCTGGGTCTTTTGGTTGTAGCCTGGGATAGCTCAGGGGCTACAACTAAAAGGCTAGCTTGCCCCAAGTCCGACATTAGCGTAGCCCCAGATCTTTTCCAGAACTAGCAACACCCCTGATGGCAGGGGTGGTAAGTGCACAGGCCCAATTCGGGTCAAGAGGGATACAGAGACTGGAGTGTATGCTTGCAGCATCATTGTTTAATCTGTACAAAAATGTGTGACAAGGAATCTTGGAAAAGGTGTCAACGGATGTTCGCCCACTGCCACGATAGGCTGCCGCAGCTTGAGTATGCTGATTAAGTGGTGCTAAAAGGACATACACGTAAGGCCTTCCATCTTTGGATTGATGACAAGACCTCATTTATGCAAGAGAGATCTTTGTACGGTCGACTATTAAATAATCAGCTATAATGCAATGGGCGGGAAGACCGAGGGGTAAAATGTAGATTAGACTTAGATGGGGCATTATTGCCAAATGTCTCAGAGGCCCACTACCTCTGCCGATATGAAGGGCATGGAGCAAAACAAGCCACTAGAATGGTACAGGCAGCAGGTAGGCTAGTATGACTGATTGTGAAGCTGGAAGGCCAAACAGCAGATGTCATTCTCAGATCTTCTAAGGGCAGAATTCCATTTTTGACGGTTATAAAGTCTTATTTTATGGGAGCCCTACTCTTTTTGCTCCACCCCTTTACTTTATTTTATGGGGTTTATAATTTATTTTGGTAGTCGGAGGGACTTCTGCTGAAGTCAACCTGCTACTACATCCCCTTTTCACTCTGAGAGGATATGGTCCTGAGTTGCCTATTAGTCTCCCTGGCCCGGGGATGATTCTTAAGCACCGCCTATGTGCCCCCGGGGTGATTATATCACCCTACTTTGGTTAAAGGGGTAGGTTGGTAGCAGCTAATATTTTTTTTATGCTACACGAGGGGTGTAAGCAAATTTACTGCATTAGTAGCCCAATGTACCTTTATGGTCGCCACCAGAGTATTTATGGTATTTGTCCTACTATCTGCCATTTTGTTTTAGGAGGTTTGGGGAAATTATAAGGCAGGCTTGAAAAGCCCTTCTGCCCACATGGAATCTTTGTGAGCCCAAGATGGCAGCCCCCATAGCGATTTGAACTGGTTTACACCAGTTCTTGGTGCTGGGCAGGTCACTACACTTCCAGATGAGTGGGCCTTAATGTTGGCCAATTTATGGAGCTACCTATAGCGGATGGCCACAAAAACCTTTGTTTTAAATCCACTAATGGGATTGATTGGCTGGCAGAGGTCAACCTCTGTGAGTGAAGGTACATAAAATAGAACCTTGTTTGGAAGATCAGCATGTTCGCTTACTGCTGGAAGATTTTGCCACTGAAAACATTGCAGCCGATTTGGAGACCCAGTGTGGTGGTTTGGGGGAAGGAATCATTTTTTTCTGGGTGCCTGTGGGAAGGAACTGCGACCTATCTGGCTTTCCATTATAATCGCAGGTCAGTCTACATGGTTTGTCTTGTTGTTGCCTATGGGCACTTTTCTTAACACTGGAACTCACACAAGTGACATTGCAAGTTACTTATCTTGACTGTGGCATTTATTTTAGGGTCATTGCAGTTCTCCATAAAGACCTGCAATTTTAGTGACTCCCCCTGTTTTATCAGGAATTTTAAATACAAGTATTATTCAGTATTGCCTAGGATATAAATGTTAGCATTGAGTGTTGCTACTGTTTCCCTCGATGGTGTGTAATATGTCCTTCTGGGTCTGGGGACTGTGAATGAATAGCATAGACTTTATTATCCCTCCTGGCTGTGTTGGACATTATGCTCGCATGTTTACTACTTCTATGTGCTATAATTGTATTGTGTGCATATGTATTATGTACCATATTTTAATTTAGAGCATAGCAGGACACCAGCACTTAGGTTCTGTGTGGCACCCTTGGATCCTGAACATGGTGGTGATTACGGTGCATAATATTGTCTTTGGGGGTCTACCCTTCACTTACCCCTGAAAGTCTATGAGTATAGTGCCTGCCACCAGGTATGGGGTTTGCATTATAAGTGGAGTGGCTTAGGCCTTAACTGCCGATTTACTATTTCTTTTATCTACACTATGCTCTGCTTTGTGTTAATGTTAAAGGTATTTATATAGTGCACGGTCACCAACGGAGTTGGTCTCCAGGCGCTCAGGCGAATCTGTAAACAAAAAGGTGGGGAGTGGGTTAGTGGGTGAAGAGGGCGTAGGAAAGTGAGAAGTGGTGTACTGTTGGCAGCTTCAGTTCGGTTTTCACTGTGTGCTGAGCTTGGGTGTGCATATAGGATCAAAGCAAGTCCTGGCGTGTTGTTGTTGCAATATATGTGTTGATTGTAGGTGTGGTGAAGTCTGTGTGGTTTGATGTAAGAGAGGTGGTTGTGTGGGTTTTTGTGTGAATTAAGTATGCAGAAATGTGAGATTTTTGTTAGTGGGTTGTATGTCTCATAATCCCTGTAGTTTAGTGTAACAGGTTGTCATACTAGGTTGGTATATTCTTTCTCGGCGCCCGTTGGCTTCAGTTCAGTTCCCCCCCTCTGCTGTAGAGGAATTACCAGGCATACCATAGACCATAGGCTCCAAAAAAAGTGTAAAGACATGTAAATTCTACAGCGGGGTAGGCTGTAAGGGGCGATTAGGCAAGCGGGGGAGGAACATCCAATCAAAAGAATGTTACCAGGGGAAATTAAATTGTTGATCGAATGGATTGTGTCCTCCCACGTATTCCTCATCTTATGACAGACTCCCAAAGCAGTAATAATTTGCTGGTGGGAGTACAAATAATATTTTGTTGTCATGGACTGAGTGAAGGACCGCTTTTCCAAATTGTCCTTCCTGACTGGAAGATGAATCCAGGCAGTAATGTTTCACAAATGTGTGAAGAGACGACCAAGTGGCCGCTGAACAAATGTCTGACTGGAACACCTCTCCAAAGTGCACCAGAGGTTGCCCTGCCCCTTGTGGAATGTGCTCTCAAATCTTCCGGTGGGTCTTTGCCCGCTAACCTGTAACATTCCCCAATAGCTAGGATGATCCATCAGGATAGGGTCTGTTTCGTCACAGCTAAACCCAATCTAGGGCCTGTATAGCCAATGAATAATTGGTCATTTTGACAGATGTTAGCCATTCTTGATATGTAAAAGCTGAGAGCCCTTTTTGGGTCCAGCCTATGTAATCTTTCCTCCTCCTTTCCAGGATGAGGAGGTGGTTAGAAAGTTGGCAAAAGGATCTTTTGCGACAAGTGGAAGTCGGAGACTAGCTTAGGTAGGAAAGAAAGTTTTACCTTGAGAACAAGCTTGTCTTTATAGAAAACAGTATGGGGAGGTTTACAGGAAAGTGCCTGGAACTCGCTTACCCTGTGGGCTGACGTTGTTAGCAAAACAATTTTCAAAGTTAACAGTCTTAATGGGCATGAATGTATTGGCTTAAAAGGGATGCATGTTATAAATGTTAACACCAGGTTAAGATCCTATATTGGGACTTAGAAAGGAACTGGTGGGAACATGTTAGTAAGACCCTTTAGGAATTGAACAATCAGAGGCATTTTAAAATATGAATCCTCTTCTGAAGAACGCTTGAAAATAGACAGCGCCGCTAACTAACCTTTAATTGTTCCAATCTGGAGTCCCAGATTCGCCAGATGTAATAAAAAAGAAAGCATCATAGGTGTGTAACAAAGAAAAGGGTCCCCATTCTTATTCCTGCACCAACTGCTGAATTTGTTCCAACGGCAGCGGTACAAAGATTTCGTTTCTGGCATTCTGGCCGAAAGAAAGATCTCCATTTCGTCATCCGGAAGGTCCCAATCCCTGTATCTCAAGCTCAGAAACCATACGTGAAAGATGAGAGTCTTGGCCTCTGGGTGGAGAACCCGACCCTCCTCTAGCGAGAGAAGGTCCTCTCTTTGTTAAAGACGTATTGGAGGGCAGATGGACATGTCCAGAAAGTCCCGGTACCACGTCCTCCTGGTCCAATCCAGGGCAATTAGGATCATGGATTTCCCGAACTTTCTCAACCTTCTGATCATGTCAGGAATGACGGGGACTGGAGGAAATGCGTACAGGAGTGGAAACTCCCAGTCCACTACGAACACGTCCCCTAGAGCGCCCCTTGGAGGAAATTCCCTGGAGCAAAACAGTTCATACTTCCGGTTGATGCTGGTCGTGTACAGATCTACTTGAGGGGTTCCCCAGAGGGTGAAGATCTCTGAATGACTTCCCGAGCTAGTTCCCACTCGTGGGAGACTGTGCTCTGCCTGCTCAGAGCATCCGCCGCTGTGTTCTCCTCTCCGGCTAGGTGAACTGCCGACAGAGAGATTCCTTCTTTAATTTCGCAGAACCAGAGCTGCATTGCTTCTCTGAACAGTGGTAGTTGAGGTAGTACATGGCCACTGTGTTGTCTGTCATTATCAGAGCATTCTTTCCCCGTACAGCGGGCAGAAAGGCCTTCAACGCAGGTCTGATTGCCATTGGCTCCAAACTGTTGATGTGTAGTTTGGACTCCGATGGAGACCAATGACCGTTGATTGTCAGATAACGGGCGTGTGCTCCCCACCCCGTGAGTGAGGCGTCCGTCACTACTGTTATCTCCGGCCATGGCTGTCAAAAAGATTCTCCCTTCAGAATGTTGTCCTTGCAATCCCACCACAGAAGGTCCTGTGCTACTCTGCTCAGAACTTGAAGGTGGTCTGACGTCCTGCCTGAGAATTGGGACCACTGTGCCCAGAGAGCCCATTGGAGGGATCTCATTCTCAGGCGGCCCTCTGGCACCAGGAAAATGCAGGATGCCATGAGACCAAGCAACCTTAAAAAAAAAAAAAGGATTGAAGGCCGGAACACCCTGGTCACTCAAATTTGTTGACTCTCTGCAGAATATGTTGAGCCCTCACCTCAGGTGGCAAGGCTTTCCCTGAGAAAGCATCCAGGACTGCTCCAATAAACTAGAGTCTCTGAGATGGTATCATGTGGGACTTCTTGTAATTGAGGGAGAAGACCAGTATGTGGAGAGTGGCAGGTTACACTGAGATGTCCCCATGCTTGTTCGGGTGAACGTGCCCGGATCAGCCAATATTCCAGGTAGGGGTAGACATGAATTCCCCCTCTCCTGAGACTTGCCGCCACCACCGCCATTAATTTGGTGAACACTCTCGGGGCAGAGGTCTGGCCGAATGGCAGAACTCGAAACTGACAATGAAAATCGCCAACTGCAAACATCAGGTACTTTCTGTGCTTGTGATGGATAGGTACATGAAAGTAAGCATCCTGAAGGTCCGATGGCAACATCCAGTCTTGGAGTTGGAGAGCCTAAAGGATCTGAGAAAGGGTAGCCATCTTGAACTAGTCCTTCCTGAGGAACTTCAAGTTTCTTAAGTCCAAGATGGGTGTCAGTCCTCCATACAGGGAGTACCAACCCTTGTTACTCTACCCCATAGGTACCAGTTCTATAGCACCTTTCTCTAGCAGGGCCAAAATTTCCTGCATGAGGAGCGGATCCGGAACTTTGAAAGAGTTGTTCCCCGGTGGATGATCCCGAGGCCTTTTTTTTAAAAAAAATAAAGGCTGTAACCTTGGGCTACGGTTACCAGTGCCCAAGCATCTGAAGTAATGCCCCGCCATTCTTTCAGATGCTGAGAAAATCTGCCTCACACTAGGGTCTTGTGAGTCAAGGCCTCAGAGTGGTTTTGAGGCGGCTGAAGCAGTGGCTGAGGGTAAAATTGTTGCTGCTTGGCCTGACGTAGCACCTCTCCCTCGTACACCATGCAGGAATCTTCTATGACCTCCACGACTTGTTTATCCTCTTTCAACAAAGGAGTAGAATCAAAAGGACTTACCCCTCCAAGAAGATAAACCCAGGGTAGGAGTGTTGAGGCTATCTAATGGCGGCACTAAGAAATTTCACTGCCACCTTGGAGGTCTGCAGCTTTTCCAAACTTTCATCAGGCTTGCTGCCAAACAACCTCGAGCCGTCAAAGGGCATGTTAAGGAGTCTAGGTTGCACATTGGCTGCAAATCCGGACTTCTTCAACCACGCAAATCTGCGCCACACATTACTGGTTGCCATCAATCTGCTGATGCAATCTGCAGTATCCAGACTGGACTAGAGGCATTCACATATTTCCTCCTTACCATCCTCGATAGCCAGAAAGCAGTCTTTTTCTTCTTCTGGGATATGGTCAGCCACCATAGCTACGCAGTGCCACAGGGTAAACGTAAACCTTGACAAGAAAGAGGTTGTGTTAGTTGATTTTAAAGCCATACTACCAGCAGTAAATATTTTTCTCACCCAGGCATCCACTCTCTTATCTTCCTTATCGCGAGGGATAGAGGGGTATGCCAATTGCTTGGTAGATGCAGCAGCTTGAACCACCAAACTTTCTGGTGTTGGGTGCTTTGTTAAGTGCTCTGGGTAACTGCTGGATGTCCTATATTGTTTTGCAAAATGTGTATTTACTGAATCCGCAGTCTCTGGTATTTCCCAATTTGTTGAAACCCTTTGTTGTAGGGCAATGTGAAAAGGCAAAATTGGATCTCTCTAGGTACCCTGATCCAAAATATCTGTCATGTTGTCCTGCTCGAAATAAGGTGTAGGCCTGCTCCAACCTAAACATTCTACCACCTTGCTCATTAGTTGCCTATATGAGTCAACAGATCAATAGGATCTGGTTTACCAAATTCCAGTTGTGGAGATGCATCTATACCACTGGCTGATTTTAGGTTATCATACAACTCTTTTAACCTAGACTCTAGAAATCAACTCCTCTGGCACATTTGGGGTGCCATATTGTAACCCAAATGGTGTATTATCATCTGAAGGCTCATTGTCTTCATAGATTGAGGTTAGAGTCTTAAGAAAATTTTTCTTTGGCAAGGGTTTGAAAACATTTTCCTGGGTTACTATTGGCTTTGACAACTTCGAAGAAATCGGAGTAACCGATTTTGTATGTTTTTTCAAAGGAACCCTCGATGGACTTGATTTCCTGGCTTGTCGAAGCCCTCAACGACTTTTCCTCAGATCGAGACTTTTCTCAATGTAGATCTGGCTTATGGCTCGGATTCGAAGATTTTATTGGTTTTGTCTTAGACTTCCCTTTGCCATCTTGATGCAGATTGACAGGGACATGGGTTTTCTGCTTAGTCTTTGAGGGGGTCGGGTTGCATTCTCAAAGATGTCAAGCATTTCTTTAGGAAACGCATCCCATCGGCCGAGGAATCACTACAGGTGGAAGGTGACCTGTGACGCCGGTTCTTGGCTTTCTTAGAAAAAGACGAGGAATGGCGTGATCAACTTCTCAATCGAGATTTTTTAGATCTTTACCGTCGAGGAAAATCCCTTGACTCAACGGAATTTCTTTTTGAACTCCTTGAAGGAGACTTCGAAGGTAACCTGCCGACTGCCAATTTACCTTTATGCTCCCTCAGAGCCTTTTCGGTCACTGCCTGACAGGAGTTACAGTCAGAGGTACGATGACCGGTATCAAGACACCACAGACATATGCGGTGGCGGTCGGTGATTGACATCTTTGATCCAGAGTCTTGGCACTTCTTGAAGCCCGTCTTAGGTGTGGATGGAGCAGACAGAGAATAACATTTTTGTTTCAGATAATAGTGACTAAGTTCAGTGAAGAATGGAAGCATGCCTTCATTCTTCGAAGCGTTCACTCAGAAAAACAGAACTGAAGCCAACGGGCGCTGCGTGCACTAGTTATACTAATGATGTCGAAAGTCGAACGGAGCCCTCGAGGGACATAGACTCGTCAAGATGGCACACAGTGCCTCCCGTCGAAAGATTTGCCAAAGCAGCTAAAGTTGGAAGCATAATCATCATAAGATGAGGAATATGTGGGAGGACGCAATCCATTTGAAGTATATATGTTTTAGTATACCACTGTGGTGTTTACTTTTATTGTGACCGTTGGGATTAATTTTACCTCCCTGCCAGACTTCCTCCATCCTGATCCACTACAGCTGCTATTAGAGCATGGGTCGGCAACCTTTGGCTCTCCAGAGGTTTTGGACTACAACTCCCATCATCCCTAGCCATTGTAGTGAATGACAAGAGATCATAGGAATTGTGTTTCAAAACATCTGGAGATCCAAAGGTTGCAGACCCCTGCATTAGAGTCTGCCCTTTCCATTTGGGTGACACACTGTTCTATCATTAGGTTAGACGATTACACAACCCTCAACAGAGAGTTGTGCAAACATATTCGTAACAGAGCTTACAGGGACCATGCACAGCCCAATGCCAGCTATCTGGGGATATTTGGGGTTTTGCGAATATCGCTCCATTTATACAGGTTAATAATGAATTCTGTAGAAACATCCTGGCTCTATCAAAGTCAGCCCAATATTCGCCATGCATCCAGAGATGGGATTAGAATGTATTAATGACCCGGTGGCAATTGCCCTTACTCTTTTTGTCTGTCTGTCTAGAAGAACAAGCCAGCATCCCGGCCTTAATGTTTTGTGAATTTTTGGGTACACAATTTTCAAATATCCTGGTTGAAGAAGGTCAAGGAGGACCTCTGTGGTAAGTGCGAGCCAAGTTTTTGGGGTGGGATAATATCCCAGCAGGTGCTAAACATATTGCAAAGGGTTTGTTGTTGAATAGAGTTGAACTGTCTAAATCAAAGAACATGGCCCACACTATCTAAGTGTTTTCAAGTTTACAAGTGTATTTACTGTGGTGCATTAACTGTAATCAGCAATATCATATTTCCATAGCCAGATTCAATGTGCTGAAGTTGGAAACTGTACAGGGCGCTCAGATGGGTAAAGATAATGCAACATGTTATTGCCCATTTTGCCCCTTTATGTTTTTCTGTCCAATGCACAAGGCAGTGAGCCACAAGGAACCTTCGTCTTGACTGAAAAAGATGAATTTCAGACACAGCAGAAAGGTGTTACTGTATCTGTCGATTGACAATGATAAGCCAGTGCCCTGGGCACTACAACATGTTTTGTCCAAAGCTGTTCAAATCAGAACTTGGGAGCTGAAAAACTGTTAGCAGGGGATGCAGTAGAACGCATATAAGAACTACAAGACATGATGCTAGTAGGGTAAACTTGAAATGACGACGCACAGTAGCTTAACAATTATTGAAAAGATGAATAAACATCAGAGAAGTCAACAAAAGTCCCAAATTTGTGTCCACATGAAAGTGGTGTTCTACAGTGGTGTAACAGCACGCAGAGGATTTGCGAGGAAAAGAAGATAGGGTAATGGCGCCCCCTTGGGGGATGGTCTGTACCCTCTCACTCGTAATGAGGAGTAGCAGTGTGGACTCCTCTTCTTCTTCTTCCAATATGGCACCCACTGCTGGAGGAATGAAGTAGTCAAGCCAAGGAAAAACAAAGTCAAAAACCTTTAGCCAAAAATTGACAAATGCATATTCTACAAGAATATAGAGTTACAGTGTGACCCAAATTAACGCAGTTTAATGACTCGGGTTATGCATAAAAGGGCAGTCATAGGTTTGCTGCTGCTCAAAAAGGTGTTTGCAATTGTTGGGTTTGAGATGCTCTGGATTGAAATTCCATGACAACAAGTTATTGTAGAATAGGTGTCCTCAAAATTCCTCGACCTTGAGGTGAAGATACCAAGATTAATGCTAAGTAACCCTAGATGTGTTAAGCAAGATGCTTTGGAAATTGTATTTAGCATCAAGGACTGTTAAAGATGCCCAATGGAATGTGCCACTCTTCAGTCTGTGTGAGCAAGTTTTAGTCTGAACCCTTGGTTGAAGTATTTGAAATATAATGTTTCTTTGGAATGTAGGCAATTGTTAAACACTTCATACAGTGTGCACCGTGAATGTACAGTTTAATATATTCATGAAAGTCTGCAAGTGGTGAAACATGCACAACCACAAAGGCTTTGATGTTGACCACATGGAAACCTCTCGTTCTCAAAGTGTTCTGTTTTGAGCCGTTTGCTCAAAGTAATCATACCAGCCATAGGTAGGTCCAGGTCCCAAATGCAAACATATTGACTAAAATGGGGATTTTCTAATCAGTCAGATCAGGTAATTATCTTGTACGGTCTCAAAGTAAGCCAACAGGAATTCCATAAACTGTCAGATTCACTGCTATGTAATGTTATCTTCTCTATGTCCATTTTCTGCAACCTGGGTGGGCGTATTACATTTAAGCTACTATGGTACCAACACAAGCGAAATAAATAAATAAAATTAGCCCTCCATTAGGTTATCTTTAACTTGGAAAAAGAGATGGCTGGTTCTTCCCACCATCCATGTCTCTTTTTGATGGAAAGCGGTTGCTGCTTTGCATTGCGTGAGGGAGTGTGGCAGGGAAGCAGAGGGTGTAATGACTAATTGAATGTTTTGGGAGGTGGCATACCCTTTATAAACTGGCTATTCCCCCTGATAGGTCATAACATCCCCTTTCACTCTCTTGGGTAGTGCATTACTATTTTGTTAGCTTTCCATGTGTCCTGACATTTTTCCAGAGCCTCACTATAGACTGCAAATCTTTTTTCTATATTGCTTTGGTAGCCCACATGGCTACCTTGGCAGCAGTATCACAGAATTCCCCATAGTGTTCATCATTCAGACAGCGTGTCAATGTTACAGGCGGGTGGCACCTTTTTAAGAGGAGGCACCACAGAAAAGACATCTAACCACAATCATAGTAATTTGCAATCGGCAGGAGCAAAATGGCTGTAACAAGGCCATTGACTTCCTTGCCCTTCTTGTAGGTGCCACAAGGCAGAAACAGCCATATTTGACATCTTGCCAAGATGAGTTCTAAAGCAGAGCTTGAAAACCTTGCTTTGGAATTGAAATCAAGTTCTATTTAGGTGAAGGTCTGCCAGGCATCTTTTTGTGTGCCTGTGAAACAGGAGGGAGGTTGGCCTCCGCTGATTGGGAGACTGTCGAATGTTTGAAAGTCACATGGTTTGTGTTCACGAGATTTTTCATTGTTCTACTAAATCCCCTCTACCTGTGAGACCCCCAGCACATTTTGCTTGAATCCTGGATCTTTTTGTCTGTTCTCCTGAATGAAGGAAAGTGTTTTCCCCCTCATTCATTCTTTTTCACCCTGACTACGGGAACCCTTGTTCATTATGTTTTTACTTTATGGAGTCATGCTTTCCTCCATATTTTGTAAGGCATTTGTGATTCATTTTTGCAGCGCACAGCACATTGTGTGCAGTGTTGCTGGGAGCCCTTTGGGCATTCCTTGTTATATTCTTTTATTTTCCTTGTGAGAACTACTGTTCCCAAGGATAGGGGGATACTTTTTATCCTGCTTACCTTTTCTTTCGTGAGATCAGCACACCACCTTATGGGAAGTGCTGGGGGGTTACAGTGTATCCCCGTTCTCACTGCTCCTGTAACATTTCCATTACAGTGACAACCAGACCTGAATGGCTGGTGGCAACGGACGTGTTCTACCGACTGTATTTTTTACTCACAGGCTGTCTTCACAGCTGAGGCAATGCACAGAAGAGTCACCATTGACCCAAAATGGTGGCTGTATTCTTTTTTCGCATTTCTTGTGTGCTTGTCCTTTCTTGGTTGTTTTTCTGCCGTCCTGGGTGGGGGAGGTCCTGCTTTGACTTTTGTCTTCGGCAGGAATCTTTTTGGGAAGCCCGCCGAGGCTTTAGTGTGTCTGTGAGGACAGGAAGCAGGGAAGGATTCCAAAACTCTGCTGTTCTTTGTCTTCTGGGATGCCTACCTGGAACCAGTTCCAACCGGGATGCTGGCTGTCCTGCAAAGACAGTCGCTCCCCAAAGTTTGAATGTAGCATGAGTGTTCATTGGCTGGGTTCCTGGATAAAAGGCGAGGATTCTGAGGCCGAAGACAAGTCGACCACTGGAACAGAAGTACTGGGGAAGACAACCAGAGATATCTGCAGCACCTTCTAGCAACCGAAGAAGCCTGCTGAAGGGCCGTTGTCCTGACCCAGTTTTCAAATCGACAGGGAAGCTTCGAAGAGGATGACTTTCTCCCTTGGACTGGTGGACATAATCAGTAGTAAGACAACCTTCAATTTGGGCCATCCCTAGACGTGCTGCGACCTTCCAGGGCTGCAAACCGACAATTGCCTGGGGCCTGCGACCACTTCGCGGTGCATCGTCTTGCAAAGGACGAATTCTCCCCAAACCTTGGTGGACTCCTTCCGAACCTCCAAAGGCAGGAATCCCGTCGTCAAAGACCCCTCCCCAGAGTGCTGGATCAAGCAAACTAGGCAAATCGTTTGGATGAGAACCATTCTTTATTGGGGTCTGTGAGAAGGCACTAAAACCACAGATCTACGTTGGAGCGCGAGGAATCTTTTATTGGGGGTCCGGTACCCTTTCTCGACTCTGCTGCTGCGAAATCCATTCCAGAGTCCCTCCTTTCGTCACCACGACCAAGTAACAGGAGACCGGGTGTACAGTTGCTGCATTATGAATGCACCCAGCTTCAACTTCATCACTCTTCAGGTACTGTGGGACTCTTGGTATTAATTACCTTGAGCCATTCTGCAGCTCCTTTGTTGCTGGAGTGCTGAGTCCGGTGTTTGCCCATACACATTCGCCCAGGCTTAATGCTTTTGCGCCTACAGGGAAAGCCAGCCAGCTTCACTGAGCCTTTTTTATCAACAAAAGCTTGCTACTTACTTATAACTCAAAAATCCTCTGGAACTCTGCCTTTTCTACAGTTGTGCCTTAACTGCTTTTCCTCCAATCTGACCTTTAAGAGCTGAAACCTACATTGGGATAGGCTGATACATCCTTAAGAACTCTGAAAGGTCATCACACATCTTGAAAAGTACTGACCTGCTATTGTTGGTGTTGTTCATAATTTTATTCTTACAAAAGAATATTCTGAGTTGCTATAACAGTGGGTTTTTACTTGCCTTTGAGTTGCCTTCATCAACCTTACAGTCTTTATACTGTGATTTACTTACCTGAATTATTACATTGGTTTTCTATTGTGTTTGTATTTGTATTTGTATTTTATTTATTTATAATGCGCACCTAACCCGGGGGTAGCCAGGCGCAGAGGCAGCAAGAGGGTTGCAAAACCTAGTTACATATATACAGTAGGGTGAGGTCCAGCTGCGGTTACAGTGCCGGACAAATCATTAGCTTATTAGCTTTGAAATAGTACATACTTATCTGAAGGTTTATCTTTGTCTTGTGTATATATAAAATGAATAACTATTATGATATAACTACAAGTGTGTGTTTCTTTGGGCCTATATATATTCGAAGTACTTTGTACTTACCTACAGCTCACATCTCCCCCCTACGATAAGCCTGTCTGTTCTGCCATACTACCAATACCTTGAGTTGTATAGGCCTATATTAGACGTGGGGCTCTGTATGCCAATGGGAGTTTCATAAAGTCCTACCCCATGCAGACTTTAGAAAAACAGCCCTAACAGTTTGCGACTGCAGAACAGGGGCGACGGGGACCGACACACCTGTGAATTTGTATATATGTTGAGACCAAAAGGCATTCTTGAGTAGACGACCTGGAACCGCTTCCTGTGTACTTTGAAGAAAAAAAAAAGATGACGCCAAAGATACTGCTTGAACCTCTGTTTCTGGACTCTTAATCCTTCTGACAGCAAAGCCCTGACAAGAAGGAATCATCCCCAGAAAACCCTCCCCCTTGATACGCAGCCAGTGTGTGCTCCCCAAAAGCCCTTGCTGTGTCATCACCGTCCCAGCCACGGTTTCATTTTTGAGACCAAAGGGTGTGGTTTCTGTTGTCCAAAAGTGGTTGCCCCATCAGTGGACTTGACAATGGACATCCTCTGCCAGGCCTTCTTTGAAGGAACCTACATTGCCTTGTCCACAGTGCCAAATCTTGACCGGATCACCTCCTGATCATTTCTAACAGTTAAAATTGTAATATCTGGCTGCTGGAGCTTCCTTCTCCACCAACTTGGGGGAGGTCTCCTGTCATCCTTCACCCTATTATGTGTCATTGGTCCTGTCTTATCACCTGGGGATTCTGCGTGCAATCCTTGCTGCCTATAATCGTAACCAGAACCAGAGGAAAGTCTGAGGTTGGAACCCACCTATACACCCACATCGCCTGGATTTCAATGCACCCCAGAAGCCTCACTTGCACCTGGGGGAGGTACAACTGATTCATGGAACATTTGACAGCTTTGACTGCTGACTTTTTCCTGGGCACCTCAAGCAATCCCAATTGTTAGCATTTGGAACATTGACATATCTGCTATCTTCCTTCAAAGGCCTCTCCTGCGTTGAGTCTGTATTCTTGGTCTGCACCTTTTTCTGGCAAGGTCCCACATCACCTTTAGCCTGAAAACTTTCTTTTAATGCTTTTGGGAGTCCATACTATAACCCGGAGCTGCCTATTGATTTTGTCCCATTATTTTCTAGGGACAGATTTTACAACTAATCTTAAGAATTCTAAATTAACAGACGTTCTTACTTATGCTAAGATAATTGAATACTTGTTTGGATTGTTGTTTTGTGCCCTTTAAGGGTCATCCCACAATTTCTAATCTCGATTTGAGAAGTTAGGACTTGCATCTAATTGCAGAAATGTCCATTATGTGCATCCCTTTGTAGAACATATATTTTCAATTGTACACTTTGCGGGCTATCATTTATTCTATGCTTATGTGAGTAAGCTGTGCATTACTACACACCTTCCTTAAACTCCTGAAAGTAAAGTCTTGGCTGCTCTGTCAGCTAACAGTGCAAGAGACTGTAATAAAGGAAACCAAGCCTACCACAACACTGTCAATCTCTAGAAGCTCTCACCAGAGGACCTTTGGGATATCCCCTTAAAATTCCTGCAGTGGACAATCTCATGCCTGTTGCCACTATTCCTATGAGCAAAATAAATGGGTGTGATATGTGTAAAAGGGGGGGGGCATAAGCAGACCTGGAACATAGGAGACATTTGGTTGAATGGATGGATTCTACCCCTGGTTTATGCTGTTTTGGGTGGTTGGAGAGGAAACCGGTTTGAGACCGGGATGTATGTAGAGATTTTTTAAACCATTATTTGTTTGCTTCCTTAATAGCCGACGTCCATTGTGCCACCCTGAAATTCAACTGCCCTTCACATCGGAAATGTAGAAAGTTAATGTTCTTTATAGAAGAGAACTGGGAGGAGGGGATGAATTACACCTGACCTATCTCCAATATCACCATGGTGAATTATCTTCTCAGTTGCCTTAACCTTGTGGTGCTCTGCTTTAACTGGGTAGGTGGGTACAGCAACCTGGCATTCATTAACTGGACAAGAGAGTCTCTTTGAGGCTCATGTAGATGGAAAGGCAAGAGCTTTTTGTCAGGGTTGGATGGCATTGCTTCTATAAGGTGTCAAAAAGCAGGCAGTGGAGCAGCTGAACCCCATTTCTCTTGTGGTATATCGGCCCAGAAAAATAAGCTCCAACAGCTGGGCATAACAAGTATGTGGGCAATACATTTGATTCCAGGTTAGGCATCCACATGAATGTATACCAAAGAGAAGGGGTTGTCGCGTTGAGCATGAAGTCAGCCATAGAAACTTTTCCCGTGCAAGATGTTAATAGGAAAACTCCACAAGCTGTGTTCGTTCTTTAGAACTTGGATGCTTTAAGTTATATCTCTGTGCACACCATGGAATAATAGCATGTTGATAGAAATTAAGATCTGTAAATGACAGGGAAACCTGCATATACCAAGAAGACTCTTGAAGGTTAAGTGCTATTAACAGCTGGTGACAAAAGCACCCAGAATTTGACATCTCTCCAACAGTTGCCACACTTCCTTCGAGGCAATTGTAAAACTCAATTTACATACATTATAAGCTCACATCCGTCTCCTTTTCCCTATAATTTATTGTGTTATTTTTGTTGAGTTCATGTGAACTTTTCACAAAATTAATATCATTAATACATTAACAAATAAAATCGAAATCACATGATCAAGTATCAAAAAGAACAACATGTTGGTAATTCATACATTAATAAATACACAATCTCAGCAATTATAAAGAAAAGACACTCATTATCAGCATCTTACTATTGTGAAAGCAAATTCGATATAGAGCTACATGAAGGGGGGACTCACTGTTAAGGCTGTATGTTCAGAAGGCTGTGGACTTAATGGAATCATAATCATTTACTTAACATTCTAAGTTGCACATGTATAGAGGTCAAAGTTGCACATGTATAGAGGTCAAAGTTGCACACACTCTGAACACATGCTAAGCAGTCTCCATTTTGTGTTCCAACCTACATGTTCGGTAGAACCTATGCTCTGTGGATATGTTTAGCTGTGGGCCACGTACTGTACGCAGCGGAAGTTGATTAGTATGTAATAACAGTGTTAGCTGTGCACTGCAAAATTGGGGCATTGAATTTGGTTATTCTGAGGCCTCTTATATCTATGGATAACAGTATTACGTGCTTGTATCCTTTCAATTTAGCCAAATGTAAATAGTCGTTTTTCCAATCCCAATGCTCACATTTTTTAATCGAAGGACCTTTTTTTTAGCTCTTTATTAGTCATTTTCAATACCAATCATTGCATTAACAACCATACCACAAGAAACAACAACATACCCATAAAAAAACAATAAGAAAACACTGCAGTGGTTCCAAGGCCTGCCCCGCAACCACACATTCCTCCTTGGTTGTATATCCCCAATTTCCAATCCAGTTTTGATCCAGTCCTGGGTCACTCCCCAGTTTTATTCAACTTTGGTGGTGCGTGTCCCTCCTCCCAATTTGATTACATCCCTCCCCATTTCATTACACCTCTCCCATCAGCGAGGTTTCAGCCTTTCCACTTGTGTGGAGTCCCAAGCAATTACAGAGATTAATCTCAAATGTCCAATGTGCCGTGCTGAGCCTCGGTAATAAGATAATGCACATGTGGCCACCAGATGTCTCTAAGTCTGGCCTGAAGGTGCGTCAACCTACCATATTCTGTTTCCATTTCATTACAATACAAAATATCATCTCGCCACTGCTCCACTCTTGGTGCCTGTAGTTCCCCCACACACCATCGTTCTCTTAGCCAAGAGTAGGAGTAGCCCGACTATCTTCCTCACCCGCCCCGGGAACTGCTTGGTAAAGCCCAGTAGGGCGGACACCGGCATCGTCTCCACCCTTTCCCCTACAATCTCACTCAGTACATCGAAGGACTTCTTTAACAAATAACAGTTTTCGTCGCTATCATAGTGAGGCTCTCAGTCTATTTGCCTGAAAAGACCAATATTCATTGCTTCGAAGTTGCTATTTCTATAGGAATAGTCAGAATTATAATTTGCTCCGATTCGAGTCAGGACCAGACAGGTGGGAGATAGCCTAGATTTCAAGCAGAAGGCACCTCGCCTTTTCAGGGCTTGTCCACTGAGGGAGATCAAGCCCAATTCTAACCTTAAATATTCCATTGGCGTGGAAGATGTCAGATTTGGAATATTAGGACAAAACTGTCCCACCACTCTAGTCAACCACGAGGTGTCTCTCATGGTCAAAGCCTCCAAGCCGTAAAGTACCGCTGGGCAGAAACACTGATTTTTATAGTGTCAAAATACCCTCTAAAGTATAGCCCACAGTCTGTGTTGCAAACATTTTGAACAAGAGTGTGAGCTGCCACGCCTTAATGCTTTTTGCAGCTATTATCTGGAGATAAGCCGCTCGCACGCTCATCTCGAGGCCTAACTCTTTCTTCACGTGCCCGGTATCTAATTATTCAGCGCCACTTGCACACCAAACATTTTGTTTCAAATATCCACAATTGCCCCATGGGTGCTGCCTATAAGAGCGGCTTGGGATTTTTGGCGCTTTTGCTTCTTTCCCATTTCTTTTTTGCCTGAGCAGCCCAGTGGGGCTGTGTTGTTCGTGGTGTGTGTGGCCTGCTCAATTACGGCGGTCGCCATATTTTACAACAAAGTGCCTCCCCAGTCCGGCATGCCTTTTTGCTCCAATAGGACATCCAGAGCAGCATTAAGCCAATCAGGGAGCCGGCCCCCTCACCAAGGCACACCACTATTCAATGTGTGCTCTATTCATTTCACACTTTCTTCACCTGCCCGGCATCTACACTGCTGCAAAATCAAAGCCTCTCTTGGGACCATGAGGCTTCGTCCAAAATTTCTACTGCAACAGACCTTCAGGTAGACCTAGAAGGATCCTATCATAATTATTCAGTGCTCCTTTGCGCACCAACGAATTTTGTTTCAAATATTCACAATTGCCCCGTGGGTGCTACCTATAAGAGTGGCTCTGGCTTCTTTTTCGCCCGAGCAGCCCAGTATGGCTGTGTTTGTGGTGTGTTTAACCTGCTCAAATATGGCAGTCGCCATACTTAACAACTAAGTGCCTCCTCAGCCCGGCATGCCTTTGCTCTGACTGGACATCCAGAGCAGCCTTAAGCCAATCAGGGAGCCGACAGGCTGAGCCAGCCCCCTCACAAACGCCCCTGTCTGGAGCTGGAGGGAGGCCCCTTCCATTCTGCTGCTCCTGCAACTCCCCGCAGTCCATGCTGCACAATGATCAAACTTGTATACCTGCATTTTGGGCCAATAAAAACGCCACTACATTGCACCGGTAAGCACCCCGATTCACCTTCTCCTCGAACATACCCCACTACCTGGTCGACTGCTGATTTCTGCCTTCCTAGATCCACAGCTTGACCGCAATCTGTTTCTTCTTCCAACTTGTTATGTGCATCTGCTGGTAACTACACATATAGCATGCTCTCTGCTGTCTGCTAATGCTAATCCCATAATCCTCCTTTAAGAAGTGCTTTTAAAATCATTACAGCCTTCATTTTGTGCTGTACTTCGTGCTTCTTGGCAAAGTTGTATCTAGGTGTCTTTCAAAATCATTGCATCCTCCATTTTGTGCTGAACTTAGTGCTTCTTGGCAAATTTGAATCTAGTTGTGCTTTTTATTCTGTGCACGGTTTGTCTTCATTTGCACACCTCCTCCTCTGGGCCTGCCTGGCTGCAAGGCCACTTGGTCAGTTCCTGTGCACTGTGCAGCTCCCCTGCTCATCTCTCTCTCCTTCTCTATTCCCATGGCACTCTCCATCTCTCCTATGTATTCTAACTGCTATTTTATCACTTATCCCAGGTATCAGGTAATAATATCGCCATATATATGGTCACCGTAAATAATATCTCCAGGAAAATGTTGTGGCGATATTATTTGGGTGACCATATATATGGGGACACGGGCAAAAAAAAAAGAAAAAAAAAGTTTGGGGGTTGCAGGGGTGTCCCCCGCATGTTCCATGCAATAATGTCGCCACAAAAAACGGCCATTTTTCAGCGATATTTTTGCATGGCGAGATTTTTGTGGCAACATTATTACATGGAACCTTATCCCACCTCTCTCATGAAGTCTGGAAGAAAAATGTCCTCTTTGACTCAAATCCAGGCCTACCTATCGCTGACACTTGCGTCAATGCCACTCTCCAAACCAAGACCCAATAGGCCTGGAGGTGGAGTGGCATTAATCTTCCCTGAGTGGGTCCCTGCTTCCATCATTCATACTTAATCCTATTACTCTTTTGAATGCCTCGTTGTAGGCTGGGGGTTTCGCCTACTCCCTCTCTCTCACCCTCGGCCACTATCTACAGACCTTCTGGCCCCATCTCCCCTTCTCTCTGAATGGGCCGACCTTGCCTTATCCCTTTCAACCTTTTCTTCCAAACTCCCCCTCCTTGATGACTAACATTCACCTCGACTCTCTTGAATAATCCACCTCTCAGTTCCGGGTCCTCTGAGACTCCCCCTCTCTCACTATTGTTCCTTCCGGCCCGACTCACTATGCCGGCCACACTCTTGATGCCCTAATCTCTGGCAACATCCCCATCTCTAATCCGGTCACCACCTCCCTCTCCTGGTCCGACCACTCTCTCCTTTACTCCCACCTGGGGTCCCTTGGCCCACAATCCGAGCCACCACTTGCACTGTCAGCCTCCTTCGCCGTCATTTGACCGATGAAGCAAGTGTCAGTTGCTTCTTTTACCTCCACCTTCATGCCACCTCCCCCTCCCCCCCTCACCCTGACTACCTCTAACTCTGTCCTTGCTAACTTGAACCTAGCCATTTTTAACCCCCTTGACATCCTTGCCGCTGCCATGAGGATCTGCCTAAAACCTGCCACCAAGAACAACAGCTGGTATGATTCGATCTAGCATCTCTGAAACGCAAGAGCAGAGTAGTTGAATGTGTCAGACCTTGGGCTTATCCTCTGACAAACTGTCCTGCCGCCTGCTCCAAAGGCAATACCGCTTCTCTATCCGCTCCAAGAAGCGGGTCCACATCCAAGTCTGCATCTCTAGAGCCACCAACAACACGGCCAAACTTTTCAAAATCTGCAAGGAACTCGCCAATTGACTTGCAGTCTCCACCTCTCTCCTTCCTTCTCAGGCTCTCTGGACTGCCTGGGCCTTCCACTTCACATCCAAAACTCAGAACATCCTGTCCTCACTCTCCTTCACCCCCATCTCTCTCCCATGCCTGCTCGCCTGCCTCCCACACCCCTCACTCTGAGGTCTCTAAAGTGGTCCGCTGTATAGGCCTCCTTCAAATAGGTGCTAACCTGCTCCTGCAGAACCATCAAGGACAACATCTTCTCTCTTGCCTGGTTCTTGCTGACTTCTGTAACACTCCTTCGCCACTGGCTCTTTCCCTCTATCCCTCAAGCACCTGCTTAAAAAGCCATCTGCTGACCCCTTCTGCCTGGCTAACTATCGCCCTATCTCTACTACCCTGTTAGAAAAGATTTCTCATTACTGCACCTTTCCTTCCATTTTAATGGACCCCCAAAAATGTTTGCTTTTATTTTTTGATCCTGACCTGTACTTTTTACAGTGCAGTGAAGCCTTAAGCTTCAGTACACTGTCTTTTGCTCATCTGTTATGGGTAAACTGGCATGTCCTTCAGGCTGTCAGTACTGGGATTTTTTTTCCCCTTAGTCTTCTTACTTAGATACTACTTTTAGTAACTTGTTATCACTTTCGCAATACTTTCTCTTCTCTTTCTGCACCTTTGGCTGACTCGCATCCTGACACAGCCCTTTCTAACCTTCATCTTTCTATCTCCGACACTCTTGATGTACTTGCCCCCGTCATGAGGATCCGCTTGAAGCTCAAAGCCAAGTGCAGCTCTTGGTATGACTCCGACCTCGTCACCCTTACACGCAAGTGCAGGGTGGCTGAGAGGGTGTGGAGGGCAACAGGTGCACCCTCTGATATGCACTACTGACTCCAAATGCACTACCGACTCTGTCCTTGCCAAGAAGAGACCACAGACAGGTGGTACCTGATTGAGCTTGGGAGAGGTGTTGGCGTGATTGTTTAATGGGGGGTGCATGTATGAAGGGGTGAGGGATGGTGCGGGTGTATTGGAGGGAGGGTTGCTCAGTTTGGATTGGGGGCAAGGGTTCCTAGTGAGTCTTGTATTGGCAAGGAATGTGGCCCTAGCTAGGGGTTTGAACAGTTTGGGTAATCTAGCGCGGAGTGTAAGGTTTCTATATGTAGGGCTACATGGGCTGACAGTGTTGGTTTGGTTCGAGCTGGAGGCGTTAGGTAAGGTAATGTGAGTATGAGTCATGTTCATGGGGGTGGATGTTACTGCGGGGGTGAGCAGGATATGAGAGTATGTGGGATTGGCAAGCTGATAAGGTTAAGGATGGTCCTCAGTAGGACTGTGTAGATGGCTGGCAGATACATAGTCTGGTGTGGTAGGGCTCGTAGGCAGTGTCAGTGGTGGGGTGTAGTACACAACCAATTCAGGTCAGTTGAGGTGCTAGACTGGGTGCTAGGTGAGGCGAGCTTACTGCTGAGTGGATGCAGTGTCTATTAGTGTGGCAGTCTTGTTGGGTGCAAGGATTCCGCTTTAGCAATAGGCAGGATTCAAGAGATGGGTAGATTTAACAAAGTACTAAGTGGAGAACAAACATGCAGTTTCAAGAGGAAATGGGCTAGTTCAACAGTACTCTAAGTGGGATCTTACATGCAGTATTAGAGACAAACTAATTTAGGCAATGTAGTAAGTAGGAACATACATGCAGTTTTAGAAAAATAGCCTAGTTCTATAGTGGGCTAACTAAGAACATACATGCAAATTCAGTGAGGTAAGCTAGTTTTGCAGTGCAGTAAGTGGGACCGTACGTGCAATTTTCAATAAGGTAAGCTGATTAAACAGTGTAAATGGGAACATTGGGGCAGTTTCAGTGGGATATGTTGGTTCGTTAGTGCGCTAGCTGGGTCATAAATACAATTTCAATGTCAAGAGCTAATTCAGCAGTGCAGTAAATGGGAACATACATGCAATCTTCATTGAAGTAGGCTATATCAGTAATGTACTACTACTAGCTGAAATCATACATGCCATTTCAATGAAATAAGCTAATTCAGCAGTGCAGTGGGAACATCACATGCCTTTTCAATGAGGTGAGCTGATTAAACAGTGCCATAAATGGGAACATATGAGCAGTCTCTGTGATATGGGTTGAGTACAACAGCGTGTGCGCTATTATAGTGGGCAATTAGATATGCGCATCTGTGCAGGCTCTGAGACTGAACTAGTTCAAATGTACAATCGACACTTAGTACAAACGGCAAGTATCGTGCGTTGCTGGGTACTAGTTGTGAGATAGATGTTGGTAAAGTCAGTATAGCCGTGTAGGCTATTGCCTATTCTATTGAGAATAGGCAATAGATGTTGTTTAAGTAAGCAAGTCGGTGCAGTGTGGTGCTGGTGCAAATTGGGCAGCTGGGAATGGATTCAAGGTGAATGGGCAGCAAAGGGAGCTCAAGCAGTGCTGGTGGGGGTCGCCTCACCCAGTATGTGATGAGCATCTGACTTCCGACGTCACGTGGATTGGGTCACAGCTGGAGTTTCTAAGGTGAAGCTGTAGCGCAGGGGAGCTGGTGGGGGCTCCTGCCCACTCCAGCACAGGATGGGCTGCACTTTATGACTACCTGCACTTCTCCATCCCCACCCCCCTTGGCACTTCACCCCTTCCTTTTCCTTGCATTTGAGCGATCTGAATGACACAAGGTCTAGTAAGATTGTTGTTATTTCCTCCCTCGGTTTCCTTTTCCTTGTCTTGTTGCACCTAGAAACACTTGTGTACCGACGTGTGGTAACTTTTTATCTTTGTACAATGCATTTTACAATGCAGTACAATGGGGTACACTTTTGTTTTTGCCCTAGACTAACACTCAGAGGATTTTTGGTTACTCTAGGTGTGCTAAATGGACAAGCTGGTTGCAGTAGTGACTTTTTATCATTTTTTGCTGCTTTTCGTTTTAGCCTTACCGCGTTTGGCTAATAACTGTGGCTAGTGACCAAACATGGACATGCCACAAGGTTCCGCGCTTCTCCTTTGGCCACCTGCTTTTTTAGCCTTCTTCCTGGCCTGTGAGGCCAAGAAAATCCTTATATGGACTTCCAGTGCCCAAGAAATGCAGAGGCTTTTGGCAGGCTACTGGAGGGCTCTGTGTGTTTGCTGGCAGGATGTGGGCTGGGACTGTCTGGTCCCAATCCACTACTGGTTTCAGTGTGCCTGAGTGTTATGCATGAGTGTTCCCGCCAGTGGTCCCGACTGGACCACTGCTGGGGTGTGTGTGGAGCTAGTTCTGCTATTGGGAGTTTCTGCTCTAACCTTGCTTTTGGGATAGGAAGAGGACCCCTGCACCCACTCTATAGAGATCATGGAGTAACCTGAAGGAGCCAAGACTCCTGTCCAGCTGCGAGACCCGTGAGGAGACCGGTGACCAGTCTAAAGTAGGCCTGGGGACCAACTCCTGATGCTGTCCTGGAAGAGCCCTGTCTTGCAGTCGATCTTCAGCAGTCCTGCGAGGGAGCTGCGACCCGTGGACTGGAGGGAACATCCATTCCTGACGTCTGCTCAGTACCCTGCGAAGAAGAGCCTTCGGAAGTGCACTGGGACCACCCTGTGGCTGACCCGCTCTCAGTTTGGGCTACCGTGCTACCGATGTCGCCGTTCCGCGTTGAGGCCTGGAACTTGGGGACTACAAGACTTACCTCAGCAAAATTTCTGAGTCCTAGAATCAAGGGGATCCGAGATAGGAGGGGAGGTTCCTTTGTGTCCCTGTGCTGCGGTGACCACCATCCAAAACAGCTTACCTGAGCCAAGTCCAGTCCTGAGAGGGGTCCTGTATCGTGTTTTGCTTGATTCTGCCACCTAGAGTCCTTGCATCAGCCAAAGACAGACTAGAAATCTGTTCAAACCTACAAACCCTGTGAATCAAGAGAGATGGCAGGAAAAGCGACCTCGGACCTTCTTCCATTGACCTGCCAAGTCCTGTGAAGAATCGGAGTACGGGGGGGGGGTGGTACAGTGGTTCTTACCTGCCCCTAAACTCCCTTTAAAGGCTTTGCTAACTTTTCTAAAACTTTAACAATACTTTGGCTTTGCCATTGCTTGCTCGTGCCAGGCTTCCGAAAGTTGGGGACACTTTGGTTAGTTAGAATAACTTGGCCTCTAACCCTTGGAATCGTTCACTGGACCCCAGAGACCCTACCTTTATTTTTTCCAGCATTATAAACTATGTCGGAACTTTTCCTGAACTTTTGGGCATAAGGTCCCAGACAACTTATTGATGCTAGTGCTAATTCTCTGTGGACCTGTAGTGCATAAACAAATCTACACTTTCCTTACAGGGTTTTGTTCTGTATTATGCCCTAGTGACTGTATATATGTATTCTATTATTCAGACCCTCCAGTTTATAGCGATTTTGCGATCCCGCAAAATGCAGCGAAAAACGGCAGTTTTTGCAAAAAAGTGCAAAAACAGCAGTTTTTGCCAAAACACCTACAAAAATGTCCATTCAAAATAAATAAATAAACAAATAAATAAATATTTTAAACTCAAGGGACCAAGGAGATCAACTCTTATTTTTTGGACTCAAGAAATGAAATGCGCAAGCACATTTCATCACTAGAGCAAAAAAAAATAAAAAAATAAACAGTTCCATCCACAAAGGACATCTGAATGGACGCTTCTTATATGCGCCCATTCAGAAGTCCTTTTTCACCCCTTTGCGCAAATCAGGGGCATTTCGGCGCATTTAAAAGTGCATCCCAAATTGACACGCAAGATGCTCTTTTAAATGTGCAGAAATTGTAGGCCACTCTATGTGCCCACTTTAAATACGTGCAAGATGGGTGCCACTGCTTACAGGGTCTTAAATGACCCTATTGACTCATGCAATACTTTAAAAAAAAAACATTTCTAAGTGTGACAGCTGCTGTCTCACTTGCATTTCTGTTCCCCAAATGGGGTAGAAATGTGTTTTTTTGGGTTGTGTTTACAGTGGCAGGAACCTTACGGGCCAAATACGATGAAATGCACAGGGAGCCTGTAGACCATTGTCGGGAGAGCGCATCTAACACAAACGTATTCAAGGTGGCTTGCCAGCGCATCATTTGCGCTACAGCTCTGCCCCGTGGAAATGTGCAGGTCACCTTTGAGATTAAGGTGGCCTGCTCATTTAAAAAAATTGCTTATCTAAAAACAGCACATCTTCTGCTCTATTTTTAGATGCCCCATTTTATTTAGAACAAAATCTACAGTTTTCTACAAAAATTGAAAAATGGTCACAATATCTGAGAGAAAGGAGTGAGAGGGGATTGATGGGTGAGTTGTGGTGTCGTAGGCAAGAAAGCGGAGGGAGATCAGAGGGAGAGCAGTGGGTCAGAGGGGGAAGCAGTGGGCAAGAGAGCAGAGCGGAAGTAGTGGGGTGGTGGGCCAGAAATCAGAGAGAACAGAGGTACAGAAAGTGGAAGGAACATGGGCTCAGGGGTAGTAGTGGGCTGCAGATTGGGAGAAAGGATGAGGGAAGAGTGTGATAGAATGGGAGAGAGGATGAAAGATGCAGAAGTAGCATGCAAGAATGAAGGACTGTATACTGCAGGAGGAATTGGGGAGCATACGGTGTGAGTTGGGAGTATGATTTGGAGTTTGGCAGGGACTAGAAAGCGCAAATTGCGACTTGGCAGCGTGACCGAGCATGTGAGTATGTGCATGACTGAGCATGCGGTTCAAAAATACAAGTTGTGATGGGGAATTGGTGAGACGTGTGAGGTGTGTTGGGTGAGAGAGGTGTGTGGGTGTTTGCGGGATTGGGGAACATAGACTGGGAATATTTTCAGCATTACAACTGATAATGATTAATAACGTTAATAATATTAAATAGGCATGCACATTAAACCAAAAACGTAGCCAAACAAACACTGTTCTGCCAAGCCAGAGACATCTAACACTCTTCCTATTTGATATAAAAGATATATATATATATAGATATATATTGACACCCTGGCTCTCTTGTAGCCTTGCACACAGCCTCTTTCCTGCAATGTACCAATCCTGCACCCTTCAGTCAATAGAAATTGTGCTGCAAAAATGCTGCAATAAATAAAGGTTTGTGTCGCAAAATCCTGGAGGGTCTGATTATTAGTGTTGTGTGATACTTCTACCTGTTAGTCATTTTTCATAATGATATTTGGACATAAATAAATAACTGTATTTTTATACATAGTGTTTAAGTGTAATTTGTGACTCCCATTGAGTATACTCATTGTGGACCCTTTACAAGCTTACCACCTCTTGAGACTTAGCCTAGAACACTCGTCACTGCTACCTTGAACTGGTTTGGTTACAGCTCCCAGAGCTGCCCAGTCACAATATAGGTTGGCCTTATATACATCTGTCCACAAGCAAAGCCAGTGTATAGAACATATGCCCTAACATCCCTTCCTGGGTAAACTCTTGGAAAAGTTGGTCCTCCCTCAACTGACCCTCCACACTGATCTTGTTGGTTGCCTTCATGACCATCAATCGGGATTTCGAGCATCCAGAGGTACCGAAACTGCTCTCCTGAACACTGTGAAACTATGCTTGCAAATCTTGACTCCAACTCTCAGCTGTCCTCTTTCTCCTCTATCTTTCCACTGCCTTTGACGCAGTCAACCATTCCATCCTCATAAAACGACTCTGTGACACCCTCTGCATCACTGACCGTGCACTGGATTGGCTGACCTCCTTTCTCAATTACCGCCCCTCCCAGCTGCAACTGGGGCCCTTTCTCCTCCACCACCATACACTCTACCTGTGGCGTCCCCGAGGGCTCTAACCTATCGCAATGATATTCAGTATCTATCTCCCCCCTCTTGCTCACCTGATCTTCTTCTCTCCTCATTTCCAGTGTTATGCCGATGACACACAGCGTTTCTTCAAACTTCCCTCTACTCCCCCCTCTTCCTCCTCTCTGTCCCCCATTCAGGCATTGTGTGCAGCAAACGATCTCTGTCTCAATGCCAGTAAGAGAGATCCTCCTCATTGGGACACCTGCGGTCTCTTTTCCTCCTACCCTTTGGCCACCCTCTTTGGGTCCTCTACCCCCACCATCCTGTGAGGCCAAAAACCTCATGGTCATTTTTGACTCTGTCCTCTCCTTCACCCCTCACATCATGACCTAACAAGAAGTCCCGCTTCTAGCTCCACCTCCTCAGAGGCAATCTTCCTTTTCTCACCTTCCCGCAGAAGCTCAATTTCTCCAGAGATCTGGCCCTCTCCAAGCTGGACTACTGCAACAGCCTCTTTCTCAATCTCCATCTTTTCTCTCTTCGCCCCTTCAGCTAATCCAGATAGGATGCAAGGCTTATCCTTGGCCTCAAGCCCAGGGACTGTATCTCTCCAGCCCTAAAATCTCTCCACTGGCTCCCGGTGGTAGCAAGGATCAAATTCAAGAACCTCTGCATCATCCACAAGGCCTTCTGGGGCCTGGGACCATGCTATCGCCCTCCCTAAAATACTCTGCTGCTAGAGTCCTACGCTCCTCTAATTCCAACTCTCTGACTGTCAAACACTTCTCCAAGCACAGAGTAGGGGGCAGGTCTCGCTTCTCGGCTGGTCCTCTGTTTGGAACAGCCTCCCTGCCCCTCTCAGACTTGAGCTGGACCTCCTTAAATTCCAGAAACTGCTCAAAACACTCTTTCCCTCTTCCCCTTCCTTGTTAATCACCCCACTACGCTGTGACCAGTGGCCTGATCCTCATGAATCTTTCTGGATTCCGGGCCCCTACTCCCAGTCAATACCGCCCCCCCCACTGCACTGCTGGCCCCTGCTTGGTGGCTGCACATACCACCCTTGAGAGTCTCCTGTACTAGCACTTGTTTCTGCTTCTTGGCTCTCCCCAGCACTTCCATCCCGGGCCCTCCTCCAGCACTTGTCCACTCCTCTGATCCCCCTTCCATCTCCTTCCCCTGCACTTCTCCTCAATGAACTTGCACGGCCGAATGCCACAAAGCCTAGTAGGACCACAACTGTATTTTACTGTTTCTTGCCACTGTTATTTCCCCTGTTTGCCTTCCCATTAAGCCTTGTGGTTCTTTGAAACACAATTCTGTTGTATAAAGCGACCTTACAAATACTCAATAAAGTCATTGAAACCCGATTTATCTTCTTGCTCGCAACCAGCTTTGCCTTTGTTTTAACAAAGTTTATTGATAAGTAATTTTCAGCAGCATACAAACATAATTCACTCAGCAACCTCTTCATCCCAACATATGTATTGTCGAAGAGGACAAGGTGATCAGCATATAATAGGCTGGTGATCCATTCCTCTCCCATCTTGGGTAAACAATTAGCCGCACCACGCAACTTCCTAGGTAAGTCGGCTAAGTACAATTTGAACAGTAGGTAGCCAGCACGCAAGCCTGCTTGACCTACCTCTTGATCGGTATCAGAGTTGACATATGGCCTTTGTTGTTCAGTCAAACCCCAGTCTTGAAGTCATAATGCAAAGCTTTCAGAATTTGCAACAGACTCTCTGGGCAGCCAAGATTTCTCAGTTTTCCCCATAATAAGGTGCAGCTCACTCAGTCAAATGCTGGCCGGAAATCTATATACGTTACATATAAAGCAGGCATGGTCTTATGTCGATCCCCACTTATTAGCCTGTCAAGTAGCCTTATATTATGTACAGCGGAAGAGCCAGTTCGGAACCCGTCTGAAAGGGGTCCAAGGCATGATTGTAGTCAGGTGAATAACTTACCGGTTACATCTAACATGGACAGCAGTCTATACTTGGCTGGAGATGTTTGGGCGCCCTTTTTATACACTGGTACTAAAATAGACTGCTGCCATGAATTAGGGATGGTACTTTCAGAACAGACCTTATCATAGAAGAGCTTTACTATCTAGGACCACCCTTCAGGATTTTCCCTAAGTACGATGTTAGCCAGGCCATTTGGGCCCAGAGCGCTGGAGTTTTTATTTTTATGGCGGCATCTTGAATACATTCTTGTGGCGCAACAATGGGTGAAAACACAGTAAAATATTGGTTAAGCGAGTTTATAGGTTCGGCAATACACATATTAATGTTTATGTGGTTAATCCAGGCTTCTTCATTAACAGGATTAAGTATGAAAACTGGTTTTGGAGCCCTTAGCAATGGTCAGCATGTGCCAAATGGATCGTATATTCTTAGTCTTTAGCACAGCTATCATTCAACGCCATGTACCGTTTTGGGCTGAATACGTCAAACAAACTAGCCAAGTATTTATACTTGGCTATCTTAATACTTATAATCATGTTGGGCAATGAGTGTCTAATTTCCTTTTGCATAATCCGCTTAGCGTCCCTAGTTTCTTTGTCGAAGGGCTTTTCGTTCTTTTTATTGGTAATGGCCAATGGATAACTTTTATTAATGCCCACAATAGATACAGGTGTTCTAAGGCAGTGTTCCATTTCATTTGCAGTAAATAACTAACTGTGTAAATTATACAGCTCAGCATGTCATACAATATTGGATGCCATCTATAATAGATTTAAGGCGATTGCCGGCATGGTACGGAACCACACCTTTACACCTATTCATTGCTTTTCTAACATCATCCATCTCCAGAATTAACGTTTGATCTGCGTGGTCACTATTGTCGTTAGGTATGATATTCAGTTCAGCTTAAAAGAAATAGTGCACCAGTTCTATCATAGCTGTCTAAGGGGTGTACGTAGTCTTCGAAGCCAGCAACCAAATACACATGTTGGGCTATGCTTGCAAGATACCTTGATGGTGCTTTGTTTGTTTAAAAGGAACGCTTCATGTTTCATAATGACTCTACAGTAAAGGTTAGATTAGCCACTGCTCCAAGAGGCTAATGTCCCAAACTCCTGTAAACGAGCAAGTTCACACATCGAGTATACATTGCGTACAACCCCATCCACTATACCAATGTTTCTACAAAACAGCAATCATCTTCACTGGACATCTCCCCCTTCGCTCAGCTGTTACTAATATCAATAACGATGGCGAGACAAGGCTCCCAACTGATATACTTTAGGCTTGTAATGGCAACTTTGAGAAGAGACAAACACTTTAGAACACATGCAATAAACAAGTACCTATATCCACTGGCTGATCAGAGTGTACACGCACTGGCGGCTGCTGCTTCCGCCGGACAATCTCCACGATTAGTGGTGCGGACAGGCTCTCAAACTCCTTCATCATGATGACCTGGTTATAGTGGGACTCCTTCACCACAAAATTCAAGCAGTGCTCCTGATATCAACCACAAAAGGAAGTGTCCAATGTTAGATATAACAGCAGAAAGCATGCCTTATGACATGCAATGACAAAGATTAAAATCTAAAATAGACAACAGGTAAGGACACAAGGCTCTGGATGTTGTTGTGCAAATTGCTCCCGTTTAATACACTTCAATTGATAACGAAAACCCCACAATATTATATTATACAAATATAATATTGTCAAAGAAATCTTACACCCTCTTATAAGGCACTTCAATTATACAAATTCCATAACACATTCTTTTGCATAACCTCTGGGTATTAAGCACGTTATAAATAACCTATCATATCATATGTCAATAGACTTTGCCCTATTAAAGTCTTCTGGTTTCACATTTATCTCTCTAGTCCTGGACCTAACTTTAAGCCTCAAAATAATTTTCCTGGCAGTCTCTAAAACTTTACATGTAAAGACATGAAATAGATATTTCAATTCATTTTTACACAATCAACATTTATGTTTCACCGTCTTTATCCCAACCCACGCCCTTTGACAAATTCACAATGGTAAGATACCAATAAACATTGAATAGGAACATCTGCAGTACTGTGGCCATTTATGTGGAAACCCTGGGGCCTCACTCATCATTTCTATATGTTCTCCTTTAATTTGAATTGGTCAATATAACTTTCAAGGCTTAATCATTTACTTGTACTTCTCACATGCACCTTCAGATCCTTTTTGCCTTCCTTTGCCTCCAGTCATTCAGTAGTTCAAACACAGATTTTCTAAGTGCTTCAATACTACACAATATACCCTGGACTAATTTCCCGTTCTCAATTCCTTACGGTTAAGATGGATTTTCAGAACCAGCCATGAAGGAGGGTTCCGAGCGGCCACCCTATTTTAGCGAACAGGGAACATACACTTAAGTAAAGTCACACTCCATCAAGGTAGTTCAGCTGAGCAGTAAGGCTTAGGCCGGAGAAGATATGGGATTGGTGTAATGATAAAATGAGGCACGCATAGAGCACTCAAATCAAGGCATTTGAAAGCGATTCAAAAATGAAAAAATAAACATGGACACTGTATGTAGTAAAGCAAGTTAAAATCAGTTAAGCAATGCAAAGCAATTGAAATTCAAGGAAAGGCAACGTGAAAGCAATGGAAACAGTTTTATCCTGCAATATGAAATAAGGCCCCCAACATCCTTCCCTGCTAAGGCGGGTAGGCCTAGTGCCCATAAATACCATAATTTGCAAGAAGGTTAGGAGTCTTTAAAGTGAATAAAGTAGTGGCAAAGCCAACAGGTGAGTAAAATGTTCCAGTGAAGAGTGAACAAAGGTAAATTCAAAAGATTAGGGGTTCTCTACCAATCACAAAAGTCTAGGGAAGCCAGGGGGAATCCTTGGCAAGTACTCCAATCATGAGCCGGCATGGGAGAGGTAGGGTGAGGACTGTGCACCGGTATAATCCTATGGAGGCAGCAGGGGTGGAAACAGGCATGCAAGCTAGAGCCCCCACTTTTACTCAAATTCTACAAGAAACCACACCCAAGGCTGGGCCCACTTTGTTTGATAGTTGATTATGTTGCCGGTGGTTAGGGAGAGCAGGTACAGTGGTCTCTTTGGTGTTCACGTCCGGCAAGGCAGCGGTTCCGAAGTCTGACCAGATGGTCCCTGATGCTTTGCAGCTGAGCAACCCAGTCACCAAGAGAAGCAAACCACCACAGGTCTGACAACGTCAGGAGAACCCCAGAACACAATAGAAGTGGGCAGCAGCAAACACTGTGCTTAAGCAGCGGCAGGCACCTCATGTGGCAGAGACAAAGAAAATGCTCTAAAAAGGGCGCTCTTCAAGATGGAGAGCAACAGCTGCAAGACTGTCCTTAGGCCACAAGCTGTTGACCTATGAAGTTCCCATCTGAAACTTAACTGCCCTGGGTGGATAGAGCTGGTCAGCCCACAGGGTAATTCCGGAACTTTTCCGAAAGCTCTAAGGGGCAGGGTCTTTGTGCAAAGGTCCAGGCTGGTTGGTCCAACCAGTCCATCAGTGTCGGACTGGGACAAGAAATAGGCCCAGACACCCAAAAAAAAGTGGCCCCCCATCAGCTAAAAAAAGTGGCCAACCCTACGCCCCATGACCCTTGACCTCTGATGACTGCACCAGAAGTGATGTCATTTGACCCCACCCCAAAGTGACATCCCGTGAAGCGGTGAAACACGACCTTTCACCCCTTGACAAAACAGGAAGTGGCATCAAATAGCATTGTTCCTAAGTACACTATGAAAAGAACAAGTTATTTCTTACCTGGTAACGTTCTTTCGATGGGATGTTCCTCCGACATATTCCTTATCTTTGATAGATCACTTCCAGTTTGCTGGCCTCGGAAAAAATTTTCAGTAGAGGGCGCTGCGCGTCGACATCCCTCGAGTCGGTGTCCCTCGACAGCCTACGTATTGGCGCCGACGTCATCATGCATATAAATACTCGCGCAACTTCCGTTGCTCAGTTCCGTTTTGTAGCTTGGAATTATCTGTTCATGAATTGGTTATTGACCTCGAAGGAGCGTAAGCTGCAACCATAAGGTAAGTTTTACTGAGGGGATGGATGGGAGGGGCGATAAGGAATACGCCGGAGGAACATCCCATCGAAAGAAGGTTACCAGGTAAGAAGTAACTTGTATTTGTTATCTTTGATAGACTCCCATAGCAGTGATGTGTAAAAATGGAGGTGGGAGTAAAATTGTCATATTCCCTTTTAAGAGTGAACAGAGTGTAACACAGCTTTGCCAAATCTAGTCTCTTGACTAGAGGAGGAATCCAGATTGTAGAATTTAGTAAAGGTATGTGCGGACGACCATGTGGCAGCCGCACATATGTCTCAAATTGGTACCCCTCTCTGGAGGGCCGAAGAGGCTGCGATACCCCTGGTTGAATGAGCCCTAAGATTTTGAGGAGGCTCTTTCCCTGCCAATTTGTAACATTCTAAAATGGCTAAGATAATCCATCTGGAGATGGTCTGTTTTGTAATTGGCAATCCTAGTTTGTGCCCTGTGTAACCTATGAATAGTTGGTCTGATTGTCCGATCCTAGCCAGTCTGCTGATATAAAAACTCAAGGCTCGCCTTGGATCCAGCCTATGTAGCCTCTCTTCCTCTTTCCCTGGATGGGGAGGAGGATAGAATGAGGGTAAGGTTATTTTCTGAGTAATGTGGAATTCAGAAACCACCTTTGGGAGGAAATTAGGCTTCACTTGTAGGACAACTTTGTCCTTGTGAAACATTGTATGAGGAGGTTTACAAGATAGGGCTTGTAATTTGCTCACCCCCCTGGCCGATGTCAAAGCCACTAATAAGA
Source organism: Ambystoma mexicanum (assembly GCF_040938575.1). Classification (NCBI taxonomy): domain Eukaryota; kingdom Metazoa; phylum Chordata; class Amphibia; order Caudata; family Ambystomatidae; genus Ambystoma; species Ambystoma mexicanum. Next base: position 1,174,668,370 of record NC_090932.1, on the reverse strand, counting down.
CAGTTTTAAGGGTGAGAAATCTTAACGAACAAGAGTGGAGTGGTTCAAAAGGAGTACCCATCAGGAAATTCTAAACTAAATTTAAGTCCCATAGGGGAACTTGGAACGGTCTCGGGGGATAGACATTAGTTAACCCCTTCAGAAATTGTATTACTAATGCTAATTTGAAATATGATGACTCCACTGCAGTGCGCTTGAAGATCGACAGCGCTGCAAGGTAGCCCTTGATTGTACCAACTTGAAGACCTGAATTCGCCAAATAGAGTAGAAAGGATCGCACCATTGGTGTACCACATAAAAAGGGGTCAATATTCTTTTCTCTACACCATCTGCAGAATGTGTTCCAGCGGCATAGGTATAAAGTTTTTGTTGCTGGCCTTCTGGCTGAAAGCAACTCCTCCATGACGTCATCTGGGAGGTCCCAATCCTTGTATCTCAACCTTTCAGAAACCAAGCGTGAAGGTTGAGGGTTCTGATGTCTGGATGGAGAACCTGACCTCCCTTCTGTGAGAGAAGATCCTCCCTGTGTGGAAGATGAATTGGAGGGCAGATGGACATGTCCAGAAGGTCTGGGTACCACGTTCTCCTGGCCCACTCTGGGGCAATTAGGATCATAGTCTTCCGGAATCTTCTCAAACTCCTGATCATCTGAGGAATGACAGGGAATGGAGGAAACGCGTACAGAAGTGGAAACTCCCAATCCACTACGAACGCGTCCCCTATAGCTCCGCTCGGGGGAAATTCCCTTGAACAAAACTGATCGCACTTCCTGTTGATACCGGTGGCAAACAGATCCACTTGAGGGGTTCCCCAAAGGGCGAAGATCTCTTGAAGGACTTCCTGAGCTATCTCCCACTCGTGAGAGACTGTGCTCTGCCTGCTCAGAGCGCCCGCTGTCAAGTTCTTCTCTCCGGCTAAGTGAACTGCCGATAGAGAGATTCCTTCTTGGATTGCCCAAAACCAGAGCTGCATCACCTCTCTGCACAGAGGCAGTGATCCTACGCCTCCTCTTTTGTTAAGGTAGTGCATGGCCACTGTGTTGTCCGTCATTATCAGGACATTTTTCCCTTGTACAGATGGCAGAAAAGCCTTCAGCGCTAGTCTGATTGCTCTCAGCTCTAACAGGTTGATATGTAGTCTGGACTCCGATGGAGACCAACGACCGCTGATGGTCAAGTCGTTGGCATGGGCTCCTCACCCCTTGAGCGAGGCATCCGTGAATACTCTACTGTTCTCTCCGGCCATGGTTGCCAAAACAGTTCTCCTTTCAAAATGTTTTCCTGACAGGCCCACCACTGAAGGTCTCGAGCCAACTTGTCCGGAACCTGAACGAGATCTGTCATTCTCCCAGAGAATTGCGACCACAGAGTTCTTAGTGCCCACTGGAGAGATCTCATTCTCAGGCGAGTCTCTGGCACAAGGAAAATGCAGGATGCCATGAGGCCTAGCAACCTCAAAAAGTCGAAGGCTGGGAGACGTTGGGCATTTTGAAACTTGGTGACCATCTGCAGAATATCTTGAGCCCTCACCTCTGGTGGCGAGGCTTTCCCCAGGGAAGTGTCCAGGACCGCTCCAATGAACTGGAGTCTCTGATGGTATCATCTGTGACTTCTTTAAATTGAGGGAGAAGCCCAGTTTGTGAAGGAAGTGTCAGACATAATCTAGTTGGACCTGAGTTTGTTCGGAAGATACTGCTCTGATCAACCAATCGTCTAGCTAGGGGTAGACGTGCATCCCTTCCCTCCTTAGACATGCAGCCACTACCGACATTAGCTTGGTGAAGACCCTCGGGGCGGAGGTCAGCCCAAATGGCAGTACTCGAAATTGATAGTGAGAGTTGCCAATTGCGAACCTCCGGTATTTCCTGTGTGTTTGAGATGGATTGGCACATGGAAATCAGCATCCTGAAGGTCCAGAGATACCAGCCAGTCCTGAAGCTGGAGGGCCTGAAGGATCTGAGAGAGAGTTACCATCTTGAACTTGCCCTTCCTGAGGAATTTGTTCAATTCTCTTCCAATATGGGTCTCAGTCCTCCGTCCTTCTTTGGTATCAAGAAGTAGGGGGAATACCAACCCTTGTTCCTCTCCACTACAGGTACCGGTTCTATGGCACCTTTCTCTAGCAGGTCTAGAATCTCCTGCAAAAGGAACGGATCTGGAAACTTAAGAGTTGTTCCCCGGTGGATGACTCTGAGGGGTGCGTAGGAAAGGCAGGCAGTAACCTTGGGCAACTGTCTCCAATGCCCAAGCATCTGACGTAATAGCCTGCCATTCCAATGGTGAGTTAACCTGTCCCCTACTGGTGTTTTGTGAGGAGAATCCACAGAGCGGTTTAGAAGCAGCTGATGCAGATGCCGAGGGTAAAGAGGCACCTGCTGCGGCTTTTGTACTTTTAACCCGTCCACCTCGGGTGAATTTCATTTGGTCTCTTTCAGCCGGCTGTCCCCTTGCTCTACCAAATGCGGACTAGAAACGAAAGGACCTACCTCTCCAAGAGGTTCCTGAGGGGCGATAGGGAGTTTGACGTATTGCAGCTCCAAGGGATTTTGCTGCTGCCTTAGATGTTTGTAACTTCTCTAGACTGTCATCAGCCTTTTTACCAAATAAAGAAGAGCCGTCAAAGGGCATATTCAAAAGTCTGGCCTGAACATCCGGAGCAAAACCAGAATTTCGTAACCATGCAAACCTGCGAATTGTAGTACTTGCCGCCATGGCCCTGATGATACTGTCAGCAGAATCAATGCCAGTTTGAAGGGATTCGCACATTGTGTATTTACCATCTTTAATGATATTCAGAAAAGCTTCCCTTTCTTCTCCTTCCGGGAGGCAGTCAGCCGCTGATGAAGCACACTCCCAAAGTGTATGGCTGAATCTTGCGAGCGTACAAGTAGCATTAATGGATTTAAGTGCCATGCTACATGCAGAAAAGACCTTTTTTGACATAGCGTCAAATCTCTTGTCATCCCCGTCTTGTGGAACAGTAGGGTATGCAGATCTACTGTTCGATGAAGTTGCTGCTTGAACAACTAGACTCTCTGGAGTTGGATGTTTTGACAAATATTCAGGGTCAGAAGCAGACACCCTATATTTGGCAGATAGTTTCTTGTTAACTGCCAGGATAACCTCAGGAGTTTTCCAGTTGGACGATATTTTCCTCTGCAATGCAGTATGGAATGGATAAGTAAACGAGGTTGGCAAACAAGGACGGCGAGGCTCAGCGCAAGGACCTGAATTATAAAGAGTGGTGTGAGGAGCGCTGCGGGTGAGTGTGGGTGTGGGAACTTGGCAAGTCCTCCACCAATAAGACAGAACCAAGTTGATTTTACAGACACACTGCGCGCACACACAAGATAAATTACAGTTGGTATGTGTTCACTGTTACAGCCGAGACGCTGTTTCACGCGATTACGCTTTCAATTGACCTTGCAACTGCATCTTAAGTGGAGCCCAAGATCCTTTTTTTTTGTTGCTTACCACACACATGTGTTATTAATAAAGACTTCCCACTACTCAGCCTCAGTAGAAGAGCAAGTGCTCGAAACACGTGTTAGGCTACCTTTTTGGGATATAAACACATACCAACTGTAATTTATCTTGTGTGTGCGCGCAGTGTGTCTGTAAAATCAACTTGGTTCAGTATGGAATGGAACCACAGGATCTTCCTGTGGGCCTTTAATCAAGATGCCTGTAAGGTCATCTTGTTGAAAAGTAGGTAAAGGTGTAGACCAATCCATGAATTCTATTATTCTGGCCATTAAAGTTGTATAAGGGGTCTCAGCATGTTCCCCTGGGTCAGGTTTGGCTAATTCTGCTTCTGGGGAAGTATCCAACCCACTTGCATCATGCAAGGAATCTTGCAAGTCCTTCAACCTATTTTCTTCAGAGATAAATTCCTCTGGTACAGGTGTTGCAGTTCTCTGCAACCCAAAAGGTCTTTCCTGATCAGAATCCTCACCTTCTTCATAAACGGAGGATCAGGCATTGAAATAATCTGACATTGGAAAAGGCTTAAAACCCATTTCTAAATCAGAAGGGGCTAAGCTTGTGGTAACTGGTTGAGAAAATGTTGACGTCGTCGACGCAGAAGTCAAAGGCTTCGAAGAAACCGAAAAGGGCGTCGAAAAGGTATGAAGTGACCTTGAAGAACTCAAGATGATCGGAATCCTACTCGGAGTCGTCGAGGTTATCGACGACATTCTCGAGGTCATGATGGGAGCCCTCGGTATGACTACTGATTGCGAGGTAGTTACAGTCGTCGGTTTCTCCTTTATCGGCGTCGACATCGGCGTCGAGGACGGCGCCGATTCGACCGATCTATGCGTTGACGGGCCCTTCAATAATGGCGTCGATGACGCAGATTTATGAGTCGAAGAGGCCTTTGACGAAGGTGTCGATGACGCAGTCTTACTGCTTTTTCTCGAGGGTTCGGATTGCTCTCGAGCAGTTTCTTTCGCCGGGTGCAACGACTCGCAGTGTTTCGACTTTTCGGGTCTTTCACCCAGGGTATCACCTTTAGCCGTCTCCGAGGGGGTCGAGGCCGCTTTCTCGAAGACGCTAAGCATCCCTTTTTCGGAATTCCTCCCACTTGGCTGGAGAGCTATGTTTTGTGGGGCAGGTGACCCTTTCAGGAGAAAGAGAAGAAGACGAAGAAGAGGGAGATCTATAAATGGCTCTTTTTCGAATGTCTGGATCTCGAAGAGTGATGGGAACTACTTCGAGACCTCGAACAAGAATGTTTACCGTGCTGGTGAGGAGACGAATGTCTCGACTCTGCCGAGGAAACTTTCGAAGGAGTTTTAGAAGTTTTAAGAGTCTTACCTCTTTCAAACTTCCCCTTACGCTCCTTAGAGGCTTTCGCCGTCATGGACATGCAGTCCTCGCATGCTGAACACTGGTGTTCCGATCCCAGACACCACAAACAGATCCTGTGAGGATCCGTCAACGACATTTTCTTTCCACAATCTCGACATTTTTTGAAGCCAGACCATGGTGTCGACGGTTCAGATGAGGAAGCCATCGAAGCGAGTAAGAAATACTTGAGGAATAAGTACAATATACTTTGAGTAACGAACTGAGCAACACGATTCCGAGGGCCCACGAAGTGCGGAAAAACGGAACTGAGCAACGGACGCTGCGCGGGTCTATTTATACGCATGATGACGTCGGCGCCGATACGGAGGCTGTCGAGGGACACCGACTCGAGGGACGTCGACGCGCAGCGCCCTCTACTGAAAAATGTTTCCGAGGCCAGCAAGCTGGAAGTGATCTATCAAAGATAAGGAATACGTGGGAGGACACAATCCCTTCGGAATATGGTTATGATTTCAATGTGATATACTTTTCATAAAAGAATGGATCACCATATGTATCATTAATATCTGTGTGTATAGATCCATATTGCACGTTTGAGGTGGTTTTATTTTCACCCCAAAAAAATAAATACATTCAAAATAAAACATTTTTTCAAAACAGGCCCAGCATTGGCCTGAAACTGGCCCCCACTCCACAATGACGATTTCGGGCCGAGGGGCCAATCCGACCCTGCAGTCCATGATTCGAAGCACCGAAAAGGGTCTTCAAGATCAATTCAGAGAGACAAGAATTCACTGAGGCTTGTCTGGAGGCAATGCTGGATGTTTTCTACTGTCATCCTCTGGTCTTCGGTGGGGTCCAACCCGACTAGACAGCCCTAGCCCCCACAATCCGGCCAGATGCTCACATTGCTGCTTGGCCAAGGAAAGTCTAAGCTTTGCGGGAAAGGGCTTTCAATTTATGGAATTCCTGACTGCGAGGGTAGGAAGAAGGCCAAAGGACAAAATGGCACGCCCATTTTCTATATATGTTATTAAAAATGGCATTGTGCAGTAAAATGAAAAAGTACACACGAGAAAAAGAAAAAAACATGATAGAAAAATATTAGCTGTCACCAAATGAAACTAAAAGAAAAAAGGATACAAAATACCCCTAATGCACTTCACTGTAGGGTGGGGCATCAGGAATCTTGCAAACGACTAGATTCCCCTGCAATGTTAGCTTTAGGGACTGACCAGTGCTCCCAAACTCCCGAAACAGAGGAGCTAAGCAAGGGAAGTAAAGCAAAAAGGTTTTAGTTACCTCCAAAAGTCAAGCTAGGAATCATATCATAGCAAAAAGACAGTGGGTTTCTTTAGGTCTGCTCAGGGAGACAAGAAACATATTGAGAGTAGGAAAATCTGATAAACCACCTACGATACACATTTGATCACAAGAGCTTGTTAGGATGTCTCAAAACGAAAGTGTTCTTTGCGCAACAGAAGAAAGTCAAAATGTATCTATGTATGTTGGGGGAGATTCCTGGAACATAATACTGGCAGGGACGTCATTTGGGGATCGCAACTGCGACCCCTGAGGTCTCCATTGCTACCCCCGATTTTTTTTTTTTAAATGTCTTTTTTAAATGTAAACTCATTGGCTGGCTGTGGCCAGTGCCATCTGGCTCTTTGTTTCTTGAGTCGCTGGCTTTCTTGTTCAGGCCTCTTTAAATTACGGAAAAAAAACAGGGTGTTGAACTAGTCTAACTCTTTGAGCAGTGACTCCAAATAAGAAAGAATAGGAATAACAAATAATTTGTCTTTCTGGAATTCTGTACAATAATTGCTAGACTCATTAAAGGTTTATTTCGGGCACACTTCAGGGGGTGAGTCCCTGATTTAGTCTGTTCTTAAACACCTCAACTCAGCCTTTCATCCTTCTGAGATCGATAAATGAGTACCAACAGAGGTTGGAAGATATTGTATGTATATTTGTTATATGATAGGTTATTTATAACGTACTTAATACCCAGAGGTTTCGAAGTGAGGACCTGGGGATCGAACCTGTGTTGCTCCATGTCGTCTTGCTTCCAAGGCGAGCATGTTGCCGCTGAGCTATCCTCCCGGGACACATTTCTATTTTAAAGCGCTTAAGCGCAAGTCCTTTATAATAAACCACCATTATCATTTGGCTGTGGATGTCTGCTTGCATTCACAGTAATTTGGTAATATGGGACTATATGAACTATACATATGGAGATCCATTCTTGTATGAAATGTATATCACATTATAGTGCTTTCGTAACCATATTTTTCGTTGTGTACTTATGGTCAAAGCTATGTGATGTCCCTTCCTGTTTTGTCAAGGGGCGAAAGGTCGTGTTCCTTCGCTACCCGTGATGTAACTTCTGGGTGGGTCAAATGACATCACTTCCTGTGATGTCATTAGCGGTTCAAGGATCGTGTGATGTCACTTCAGCTACCCCTGGCATTTGGTGAAATGACGTCCCTGAATACTGGCCTCAAATTAAAGTGTGGGATGGAGGAGGGTTCTGAATTGAGGGAGGGGAGAAAGGATCCTGTGCTAATTTGTTCTGTGTTTATTTGTGTATAGTTTATTTGTGTATAATGCCTAATAAAGAACTGAAAGAAAAAGGAAACAAAAGACAGTTGGTTCCATTGACGTCAATTGAGCAAAAGTTGCACATGGAAATCTTTCCTACCCACTGTAATAAACCTTTATTTGAATGTAAGTTTTTGATCATTCATGATAATTTTTCCCTCAAATTGTAAAAGTCTGCAAAAGGACTGCAATTTCCAACCTTATTGTTTCAATGTTACTTCATCTTCTAAATCTTAGAATGATTTCCCAGATACCACTCATAAATCTCATTAATTGAGGTTTCCACTGTGTGAAAAAGACCCTTTGCACTCACCACCTCTTAGCGTTGCAAATATCTCAGGCAGTTCTTTTAACAAATGTACTCCTGCAACATGTGTATTGCCATGCAACTCTTTTTAAAGCACACATATATTCCCTTATCACAACATCAATGTAAGTGAATCCCTATGGTCTCAGGGATGAAGATTGTTGCACTTAAGCAAACATATCAGAGCCTAAAAGTCCAAACTTCAGAGTAGCTGGCAGCGTCCCAGTCATTTTCTCAATGTTTCCAAATTCTGATTCCCACACACTGCCAGATCTGATCCACTGTGGCAATTTTGCAGCGCTCCCAAGGCTTCTGCGGTTTGGGGTTACACAACGTAGCTTTAATATTCCGCAGGCACACGCTTTTGACTTAACAGCTGTATGGATATTGCATGGTTGGTGACAGAATTACATTTTTGGGCTACAGCCTAGTGGCAGTGAGACATACTCTTTGCCACTCATGTGATCCGTACAGATAGGCCCTATTTCCTCAATAAGTATGTCTGAGAGGCTGCAGAAATGGCTGGTCTCTGTATGACCATGCCCATACCCATACACAGTGCAGTAGGTCTCCATCTGGCTTACCTGGGCGAATCCCCAGACCTGTTCACATCAGGAAGCCTGCATATGTGTGCCCGTGAAGTTTGAATGCAGTGAACTAATCTCTTAGTTACCAGGGCCCTCAAATTCCAATGACAAAGTTAGCTAAAAAAGAATAGACTACAAGTGAAGAAAAGTAATCTTCTGTAGGAAAGCATGACTGACTAACATTGACCCACTGATTTCATGTAGCCAAAGCAGCGCCACCATTATAGACCATTTGCAGTCTGAAGTCTCCCAAGGTGAGGGTTAGAGACCATTAGATGAGATATCACGTTTTAGCTATTGTTGATTTCCATAGTGCCTATTTAAATACAATCACTTTGTGTTGCCTCCAAGAGAAGGTGAGAGCAATCAAGGAACACAAGACAAAGGGAACCGGTATTGAGGATTCACAGCCTTGGACAATTCAAATCACACAAGTGCAAAAAAAGAGGGGGGAATGGGGCAAGTGCTAGGGGGAAACAATACTACAGTGAACAAAAAAGTGCATGCTACCCAGGTCTGCTGAACCACACAGATACGTGCATGTTGTAGGCATAGCAAGGAAATGCCAAATAGACTAAATGAGTGCAAGCAGAAGGGAGAGTCCACCAAGTTTAAAATGATCATATTAGTAGGACAAAACAGTGCCACAAGAGTTAGATTCCGTGCATCAGGTGTCCTGATCTCTTTCTTTCCAATGAGGTCTAATCCAAAACCACACTGGAGACTGCAGCTAACTTAAGATGTGCTATCTTAGTTAGCCATAAGGCTACAAAGGAAGGTTACTACCAAATTGCCTCATTTTGAATTTGGGTGAATTCAATTCCCGTTCAGGGACTTTGTTAAGACAGCAACATCAAGATTGTGCAAGTCTCCTCTGCTGAGGAAGTACCTAGTTGGAAGACTGGCAAAACAATCTGATTTAAATGGAAATCAGACAGAAACTTCAGAAGGAAAGAAAGCACAGCCTGAAGGACAAGCTTGTCTTCATGAAAGTATGGAAGGACCTTTTGAGGAAAGAGTGTGGTGCTCTGACACTCTTTTTGTGGAAGTATTGGCCACCAAGAAGGACATCTTCCAAGCGAGAAGGTCTAAAACACAAAAGGCAAAGTGCTTAAATTGCCTACTCATAATGGCATTCAAAACTAAGTTAACATCCCATTGTGTAACAGGTTATTTGAATCGAGAGTAGAGATCAAGAAGACCCTCAAAATGCCTTTTGAGAATTTCATTTTTAAAGAAAAAAATCTTCTTGGAGAAATAAAGGAAAGCAGCGATGGCAGAAAGGTAATGCTTTCAGGACTGAACGTGAATGTGATCCTCGAGTTGGCTCAAACTAGTTTCTCAGTAACCAGATGGTGCAGCTCTGCAATGGAAGACAGGGGTGCAGTACAGCCCCTGACCCTCTTTCCCAAATGAACTAAGAGGTCTTGGGGAGGAAGTAAAATACTCCCTTTAAAAGTAGAATGAGGTCCAAGAACCACATCTGCCAGGGCCAGTAAGACACCACTAAGATCAGGCTGAAATAGCAAGCCTTCATGTGAAGATGTGCAGAGACCGAGGGATTAGAGGGAACACCTAAAGATTTCCCCCCAAACAAGTCTGGGCTGAACATATGTTTTTTTTGTGTAGTTTTTTAGAAAATGTTTGTAACGCCCAGAGGTATCACAGCATCTGTAAAAAAAGTGATGAAAGAAACAGTAACAAAACGGATGTTCATAGTGAGACAGATGCCAACGACTGAGATCAGTGGAAGGTCTTGCACCAATAGACTCATTGTGGGCAGAGTAGTGCTGGAGCAGACCCGCTGGAGCGCTTAGTCATATCTGTCAAAAAGCCATGTTTTTAGTAGTCTCCTGAATGAGGAGTAGGATGGTTCACTCCTAATGGCCTGAGTTCCAAAGGCTAGGCGCAGTGACAAACTATTGCCACCTGCTCTGACATTTTTGAAGCGTGGAGTGGACAATGAGATGCTGCTGGGGAAGCGCAGGGTACGCATGCGTTGTATCCTTCTGATGGTATTGTTCAGGTGAAGGGGGGCTTTGTTGTAAATGCACAGTTGAACGATTGATAGGGTCTTGAAGTCAATCCGGGCTTTGATGGGCAGCCAATAGGCATCATGGCAGGCTGCTCTGATGTGGTCAGAGCGGCGGAGCCCCAAGGCTGCGCATAATGCTTTATTTTGGAGCGGTTGAAGCTTAGCGATATTGGCAGCAGATGTGCCCTTGAGGAGAACATTGCAGTAATTAAATGTATCGAGTATGAGGGCTCTCGATAGAGTGAGGCAGTTATTGCTAGAGATTAACTTTCTGCTCAGGGATATGAGCTTCAATGTGTAGGCGGTTGAGGAAGCATGGGCACTGATGTGCTTCATCATGGTGAGCTCCGCATCGAGATAAACCCCCAGGTTTTTAACTTGTTTGAGGACTGGGATGGTGACGCCATCAATGTGGAGGGAGGAGTAGGAGGTATCCAGGAATTTGAGTTGTTGGGGAGAGCAACTATGAGTAACTTCATTTTCTAATCATTGAGACAGAGATTGTGTGTAGTCATCCAATTTTTTATAGCACTGTACACATTGTTTATGGTGGCAGAGCTCTCAGTGTAGTTGCCTGAAATTGGGATGAGGATTTGCATATCGTCTGCAAAGTTTGTGTAAGGGATGCAAAGAGTCCAGAATGTCAAAGAGCGGTTTGGTGTGTTATATAAGGTGGGGGATAGGCAGGAGCCTTGTGGGACACAAAGGGGGACTGGGATGGGGTCGGTGGCAGCGTTGTCTATGGAAACTCAAAGTGGGATCACTGAGGAAGGATCTGATCCAAGTAGTAGCTTCTAAGTAGAAGTGGAAGTGGAAGTAAGAGCTGAGGTGTTGGCAGAGTGAGTTGTGATCTACCAGATCAAAGGCTGCCGAGAGGTCAAGGAGGAGGAGGAGTAGGGGAAGGGCTAGGTTATCAAAGTCACATATAAACAAACCGAAATGTGTTCCCGTTGGGTACAATTTAAGTGTGACTTGAGACACATTCAGCATAAAGACATGCACCAAAGAACGAATCATCTAGTTCCTAATGTACATGATGTGGGTGTGCACACATAGTACAAAAAACGTCATGCACCATTATAGTGACAATTTCCACGCGGTTCAAACTCAGCGTGAGCAGCAGATGTGGCGTTTCGGCGGAGTGGAGAGATGACAACTGCCTTCTTCAGGACAAAATGTCTCTTTCTAGCCCCTAAAACTATAGAATTAAAACATACCAGTTGGTTGTTAACCAAAGAAAGACCTCCACTCTCTTCCACAAGCCGGCAAGTCTGACAACTGATCCCAGTTGAAAAGCAGGTGCATCCGCAAAGATCTCATCTTGAGCTTAGCCAAGGGCAACACCAGGATGCACAATGCCATTTGGCCCAAGGACCTCTGAAGCCATCATGCAGAATGTTTGAGACATGACAAATACATGATACATCATCTGTCTCAGACTCAGGAGGAGGAAAGGACATACACAGAGAGAGGTCCAGGATTGCTCCTTTAAACTTGATCCTTAGAGATAGAAGGAAGCAACACTTCTTTATGTGGATAGAGAAGCCCAAGTCATAAAGAGGCTGGAGAGACTGTCCTCCAGAGATGAGGCTCTGATTAGCCAATTGTCCATGTAGGGGTAAATGTGGATCTTCTAAAGCCAAAGAGGTGTTGCAACAATCGTGAGCATCTTTGTGAACACTCTTGGGGCTGCATTCAATCCGAAAGAAAGGCACATGCATTGATAGTGATCGACATCCTGAGTGAACCTCAGGACCTGACTGTGTTCCTTTTTGCTTAGGCATCCTAGGCATCCACTGGTGTAAACCAATCCCTCACCTGGAGAGCCTCTAAGATTTCAGCTAGAGTTGTCATGTGAACATTTTCTAGATGCAGGAACGTGTTGAGATCTGAGAGATCTAAAATTGGTCTGACAACCCCTGCTTTCTTCAAGACTTAAGTATTAGGAGTGGAAAGCCAGATTCCTCTTGCTCTACGGAACACACTCTTTCGCTCTGAGGCAGAGAAGATTTAGAATATCTTGCAAGTGCTCTGGAGAAGACCTCGGAAAGGTAAAGGAGGAATATTCAAAGAAAGACCCTCTTTGATGGATGCAATCACCCAAGGGTCTTGTCTGATGCACAACCATGCTTCGTACAAGGAGGAAAAGCATCTCTCCCACCAGGAATGCATGGTTCCTGGTGTGGAATGGAAGGATATGCACCCCTGACTCAGAGTCAAGCCGACTTGGGTGCTGAGTCTTGGTGGTAGGAAGAGGATACTGCTGGTTTTGCCCTTTAACGAAATGTGTTTTTCTTCCTTGAAAATGAACTAGAAGAAGCAGTGGAGGGATGGCACCCTGGTTTCTGAGGGGCAGAAATGGCACAGAGAGGTTGCAGTAATAATATTTGCCATGCAGGTTTGAAGAGGTTTTCCTGTCATAAGGAAGATCCATGGCTTTATCCTGTATGTAAGCATAAAGCAAAGTATTTCAGTATTTGAGAAGAGGTCTTAAGGTAGGCATGCCTACGCATAAAAACTGAAGAATATATGACCCTAGACATGTTATCAGCGAGGCCTTTATTGGTCTGCAGTTGCTCTAATGCAGCATCTCTGCACACCAAAGGAAAACTTTCCCCTGTGTGTCAGAGGTCGGCAAGTCAATGAACTTTTCTACATCCGCACACATTTTAATGTTGAATCCTGCCAGAAATTAGGCTGTATTAATCTGCCCGAGTAATAGAATGCGATTATCATTTCTTACTTTGAGATTCCCATAATTTAGAATCTTTGTCGAACACTAAAATGGAATTTGGATAGGACCACTGCTGCAGAAACCACTACTGTTTTTATGAAATTTCCCATATCGAATGAAGGCTTGTAGTTCGGATTCCTGCATTTAGAATCCAGAGATTTGGAAATTATAGGCCCAGAATGAGGACACAATCAATTAAGGACGCCATTAAGGAAATCTCCATAGCCAGAGAGGTTTATCTGGTGTGGAAGAAGCAGCCTTGAAAAGAGGATCAAATCGGCAGGTTTCTCGGGAGGCAGAAGATACAGATCTTACATAGCTTGACATTACCAAATGGAATTGCTTTGAGGAATTATCCTCTTCTTCTGAAGTAGTAATATCATCTACCCTCAGCACCTTGGGAGGGGTATGATTCACTGGCGGACTATCCACTGAGGTAGGTACCGAATGCCCCTTTGGACCTTACCCTCGCCCCTTGTCTGAAAGCTTGCAGCCCAAAATGTCAAAAAACTGGTTGGGCATGGCAGATTGCATCGCTGCAGCAGTGATTCATTCACCCAAATCAGCAGTGGGCATTGAAGGCCATAGAGCAGGAGTCTCCTCTGAAGCATCAATAATGAGAGTCTGAAGGAACTTCCTTTTCTGGGGAGAGAACCGACGCACGGATGAAACCTCTTCCCTAAGCGGTGTACCAAAAAGCTCATGAAGCAGTACCATAAAATAATCAGAAGGGTCAAAGTAACTAGCCTCTGTATCAGAACTCTGAATCAGTTTTGGGAGAGTGCCAGCATTGTTTGTTATGCTTCTAATGCCTCGAAAAAGTATCAGTCGGCACTGAAGCCAGAATCTAACAAGCATTATAATCTTTCCTCTTACGGTGGGAATAGTGCAAAGTAGCTGAACTAGAAAGCACTAGTGACAATTTAGCAGTACTGGGACCATGGAGGGAGATAGGCTCAACCTCTGGAAGAAAGGAGCTGGACTCCACCTTCTTAGGAACTTTGTGGTCCTTAGAGTGACATTTGAATTTTCGGGATGGAGCCGAGAAAGGAACACTGCTCTCTGGTAACTTTGTAAACTTGTCTGCCGTGAGAAGGTCTTCCGGTACCAAAGGCCAAGTCTTGTAACTTTACCCTTCACCCTCCAAGAGGTACTGGCAGGTGCATGCACCCAGAGTGAACCCCTAATAGGCCCCTTGGTACTCTCTGAGGGGGCGATCTTAACAGCGGTACCAAAGGCGGTGCCGCGTCTGGGGCTGTGCCCAGTCCAGACATCCTCATACGGCTAGGATGCAAAGTCTCCAATCCTTCCAGGGTGTTGATGGTGGATTGAGGTTTCAGACCCATCTTGAGCATGGCAAATACGCATGTTGTCAGGTATCTGGGTTTGATATCAACACATAAGTGACATGAACTCACCGGGTGGAAGTTCCTGAGACAGCTCACACAGATTCTGTTAGGGTCACCCGCCGAGAAGTACTATCACATCCTATGCACCACTTGAATCCCGTCCTCAATGGCATGTGCGGAACAGGAGGCAATGTTGTGAAAAAAGAAGGCAACCGAATCCAAAAATATGCCCCACAGTTAGGTGATAACACCAAACGTGGAAGACAATTCCCCAAAAAAAGAGAGGTGTACAGAGATGCTCTTCCCACATCCAACATAATAGGCAGAAAAACTGCAACTGGGAAGCGTCGGTTGGTGACACACAGTTGGAGGCTGATCAGGGAGCCCAGAAGGGATGCTCACGTATACAGAACTCCATTCTAAACTCTTAAGTGACAGCATCCTCTTTCGGAGAAGCTTTTTCATGTCCAGCCTGCACTACAGGCTATCCCATCTGGTTTCCCACCAAGTTGGGGAGAAGGGTGCGCAGGACACTGGACTGCCTGTACCTAAGCTCTCTCTTGTACTGGAATTTTTGGAAGAGCAAGTTTTCTTATCCGCTGGAGAATTTTTCACCAGTACCTGCTTTTGCTCCAATTTAAAGACCACATTTGGCCATAGTGGCTAAATGCAGTATCCTGGGCTGATCTCCAGTTTGAATATTCTGCTTCTGGATGTCCATCGTGGGCTTTTTCTCTGTTCTCCTGCTGACCCCACTAGTGCTGCTGGATAAGGCCTTCCATGCTGGGACGTCTATAGGCCATTATACCTCAGTCTTCCCGTTCTACCGCCGAGGTCATCCCATTTCGGTAATGGAAGCTGACTGGAAGGGTGTAGAAACAGCTTCATCTGCCCCCCGGAGCTGTCCTGTGGTACCCTCCACCATCTTCTTCATGGGACAGTCTTCGGGATCACTGGCACCCTCTCCTTGTCCTCTGAGCCAGCAGATTGTGCTGGAATCTCCCTCATCGTTTGTGAAGAATCCTACAGATCCCTCACTGAAACCCTGCCTAACGTCTCCTCCCAGGTGGCCAGGGGAATGCAGACACTTCCTATATTTATATTTAAAAAGTATATAGCGCAACTAAGGCCCAAAAAAAGGGCGTCTAGGCGCTAACAGGAGCGGGTGGGGCAAGTACTAAATGCCAACGGATTAACATGATCCTGGTCCTGATCCTGACCTTGGGGTGGTGTACTGCGGGAGTATCACCTCGGAGGAGATAAGGCACAATATGGTGTGGAGATCCTGTGGATGAGACGCAGTATTTGTCCTCTGAAAGGAAGTGCCTTTCTGGTTTACAAAAACAGATAATGGCATATTGTCATTATAATGTCCCTGACCCACATATAAGATCTATGACCCTAGGTGCAAGTCCTGTAAAATCTGGGCAAACCTGGTCTACAGAAATAACTTTTAAGAATAAACACCCACCTTGCTCCCAAAGGTATAACGTGAAAGGATCTAGCAAAAGTGTCTTAAATCAAATATCTTCCTCTGTAACAACTAATTTGGACGGATAATCTTTTAGGGAGTTTAAGGGAAATACATCTACCCTTAAAATTAACTAATTCTTAAATGAAACAACTTTTTTGAAGGGGACTACAAGTCCCATGATCCTAGGGGTAGGGCTGAAGAGGCATGCAGTAGTCAGGCAATTAAGCCTAAGAGCCCACATCTGAAGGAACCTGGGAGGCATAAAAGGCCCCCTCAGGTGTCAGCAATTGGAAGGAGCTGGAACTGTTACTGGAATGCCATTTGTAGCAGTAGTAGAAGAGAGAAGAAACCATGAGGCTGGCAAAGCAAGCAGAAGTTGGAGAACAAGAGGGACAACAGAACGTGGAGACAGCAGAATTCACCTTCTTGTTCCGAGAGGGTCCTGTTCCCCCAAACTCTGAAGTGCAGAGGCTGTGTAGCAGAAGGCATGCAGGAGAGATGTCTTTCCCCATGTGAGTCTGCTTGCTGCGGTTGCCATGCAGAGAACGTGTTGGAGACCGAGGTGAGGAGCATTTGTCAAGCCATGGGTCTAATAAGCCATGGGTCTCAGGACCGATCCGGTGACACCTCTCTGATGGTGTCACCGGATCGGTGACACCATCAGAGAGGAAGGGTGTGGGTCCCCAAGAAGCCAGAAGCAGTAGAAGTTGTGGAAGCAATGCGACCCGGAGAGCAAGTGTTAAAGAGTCCGGCGAGTGAAGCCTGGCGTTCCAATAGTTCAGTTTAGTTTATTATTTATAGAGCGCACCTAACCCTTAGGTATCTGCAGCTTGAGTATAGTTGATTCGTTACAGGTACAGTTACAAGGAAAGCGGCAAAGGCATGAAGATCTGGTTACAGATTGGTCAGCCAGGCAACAATGGTATTACATACAAGAAGCTGAGGCACAGTCCTCGCTACACCATTAATGAGAGGAGAGTACAGAAGCCAAAGGTGCAGCAGGTAGCTATCTACAGGGTCAAGCAAATCAGTATCACAAACAGTCATAAATAATAGAAGAGTGGACAGCAGAGTGAGTTAAGTAGTAGCTGAGGTGTAAGTTAGTGTTGCTGGGCAAAGAGCCAGTCTTTCACTTTGGATCTGAATGTCCAAAAAGAAGATTGAGCTCTGATAGTAGAAGGGAGTGCATTCCAGCACTTTTGCTGCTAGCACCGGGAAGCTAAACCCCCCTGCAGTTTTCAGTTTATGCTTGGGGATTTTGAGGAAATATAGGTATGAGGATCTAGTAGGTCTCAAGGGTAGGTTCCTCGAGAATTTGTCAGTCAAGTATTTAGGGGCTGTGTTTGACAGGCATTTATGTGTGATGACCAGTGTGCGCAGCAGGATTCCATCTCATACAGGGAGCCAATGTGTGTCCCGTCTGATGGCAGAGATATGATTGGAGCGTGGAATATTCAAGGCAGATCTCAGGGCATTGTTTTGCAGAACTTGTAATCTGTTCCGAGTACGCTCAGTAGTACAGAGGAATAAGGTGTTACAATAGTCCAGCTTGGATAAGATCAAGGCCCTGGCTAGTGTAAGGCAGCTGAACGTGGACAAGAATGGTTTGCATGCATTCATTAGTTTGTTGGTATATGCTGTAGTAGAGGCTGTGGTATTGACTTGTTTTTTGAGTGCGAGGGTGGAGTCTAATTAAACGCATAGGGTTTTTATTTCCTTGGCGACTTTGATGATGTTCCCATCAATGTTGTAGGTTTTATAGCGTGAATCAAGTCTGTTCATACGCGCTTGGGAGCCAACGATAAGAAGTTCCGTCTTGTTGTTAAGACAAAGGTTGTGGGCCGCCATCCAAGCCTGTATTTCCAGGTAGATCTCATTTAGTATTTTGGAGTCTTTGTTGTAGCAACCACTGAGTGTAATGAGGACCTGTGTGTCATCCGCGTAATTCGTGTAAGTGACACCCATGTTATCAAGACGATCAAAGAGGAGCTTAGTGAAGATATTATAAAGCGTGGGTGACACTCAGGACCTCCGCAGAACTCCACAGTGGATAGGTAATGGTTCAGCAGACGCTATAGGAGCGAAGACCCTGGTTGTTCTATCAGATAAGAAGGATTGGATCCAGTTAGCGGCGTTAATAGGGAAAGCAGCGGCCGTGGAAAGATGTTTGGTCAAGATCTGATGGTCGACAAGATTGAATGCTGTTGAGAGGACCAGCAATAGAAGCATAGCCAGGTTACCCTTATCTTTGGCTTCATCCATTTAGATTTTTAAATCCAGGAGGTCAGTTTCTGTGCCGTGCCTGGGTCTGAAACCAGACTGTCGCAAGCCAAGAAGATTGTTATCTTTCAGATGTTTTTGAATTTTAAGATAGGCTGCTCTATCTAATATTTTTAGGAGAAAGGGGACTGTTATGGGTCTGTAATTGGTGAGATTGTTAGGGTCAATGCTAGGTTATTTGAGGGGAGGCATGAGCCATACCTCTAAGATTGTGGGGCACTGAGCAGCTATTAAAAGATGAATGCAGTGATGAATGGTGCAAAGTCTTTTGCTCCGTCCTTGATGATAGCGGCTGGGCAGATATCTTCCTGGCATCTTGAAGGTTTGAGCCCCATGATGATCTTTTCCACTTTGCAGTCACTGGGGAGAAGTGTAATAGCTGGCACGGTGTGGGTTGAGGAGCAGGCGGTTTGTGTGAGTAAGCACTTGGAGTTATGCTGTTCTTTTTGGTCTCGATTTTGGCTTGTAGCAGAGCTATTGTGTCTGATAAGGATTTCTGGATATTAGCACACTAGGCCTTGTCCTGAATGCAGGCTTCTGTGGGAGGGGGTGGGGACTGGAGTTCCCCTAGAATGGAAAAGCGCTCTTTAGTGCCAGATTTTACATTCTGGATTCTGGCATTATAGATCTCTCTTTTGGTATTGATAATGGCAGCTTTACACGTGGTGGCGGCGGTGGAGAACTTTTCTTTGTTTGGGATTGAAGGGGTCTTTTTCCAGTTGGCTTCGGATGATCTTTTGGCATTGTGGAGTGCTTTTAAATTGGCTGTGAACCACTTATTTAAGTGGGCTGCCGGTTTGGCCTTTCTAGGTTTGAGAGGGCCAATTTTATCAATTTTATTGAGAGCTTGTTCTTTGGTGTTGTTGTACAAGTCTACTGGTGAGGATAGGTCCATATGTGGATTATAGGTAAAATCAGTGATAGGCTGTAGCAAGGGTTATAAGTTGTCTAAGGTCTAAAAAA
The DNA here is from genome assembly GCF_040938575.1 of Ambystoma mexicanum. Lineage (NCBI taxonomy): Eukaryota > Metazoa > Chordata > Amphibia > Caudata > Ambystomatidae > Ambystoma > Ambystoma mexicanum. The sequence continues at coordinate 1,174,649,229 of NC_090932.1, read as the reverse complement.
AAAAAAAAAATAATTACGATTATTTCGGGACAAGGATTGAGGGGCCAGGGCAGTGTTGGTGTTATTTTGGGCATCCTTCTATATGGCGAAGGTGATACAGTGGTGGTCGGACCATGCAGAAGGTGTGTTGTTAAGGATAGTAGTGGAGCAGTTTAGGTCTTCTAGCCAATCCAGTGTTCTACCCTTGCTATGGGTAGGTCCGTTAATGCGTTGTTTGAAGCTAAGCTGTGTAATGTCATTGTCTATATTAGAGGCATTAGTCATTAGGGTCATGAATACCAAGGTTAAGGTCTTCCAAAAAAATGATTTGTGAACCCGGTTTGGTATTTTGGGTCAGGAGGTGGGTAATGCCTTCCTCAAAGGAGGTGATGGCCCCAGGGGTCGGTAGATAAAATGGAGTCGAATGGTGCCGGTGGCTGTAAGCGGGAGTTTAACTGAGAGGAGTTCCGCTGAAGGCAAGGATGCATTTGAGCATTCCCTAAGGCTCAAGTGTGATTTGGCTACAAAGGCCACTCTGCCACCTTTGCAATGACCATTACCGAATACCTAACCTAACCTTGATAAAAATGATTGTTGAAAACTTTAACTTGTGAAAACTACATGAAGCAGTGGTCGTGTGTGCCTAATTGTGATTCCCAAAGGAAGACTGAACTCTGTTCTTTACTTTAACGGGGCATTCTTTTCATACAAAGAAGGTGAACAGTTTAAAAGCACATTTAATATTGAATTGGAGAGCAAGCATTGCCCAAGCCAAGAGTCTCCCCATATTAAGAGTGAAACCAGCCTTTCTCCCAAGTCACAGAGCAATCTAACTGTTTTTGTGAATCTAATAACAGTTCAACTGGCCTATGATACAAGTGTGCAAGCATTACCTGAAGCTAAGAGAGTAATGGGTACTTACTTGGGGCGATAACAAGCAGAAAGGTGAAGGTAAAGTTTTGGAAGCAGAACTGGCTTCTTGTAAAGACTATTTTGAAGTTCACCTAACCTATATTGCAGAGACTGTGGAAGACAGAGAGAAGCGAGTCTTAAAGGCAAATCCAGGCTGTTATTGTCGCAGATAGACCAGAAAGGCAAAGAGGTTGCCCCTTTTGAAAAGAGATAATCAGAGGAAGAGTGTCTTGCCTACTTGACGGTGTTGAAGTACTATTGTCATGAATCACAGAGTGCGCCCCTTTTGGGCTTCTTGGTCCCTGTCACAGCGGGCTTGCACTCATTAATACTCCCAACATGGCCGTCCAGTGTAATCCCTTCTCGCTCCATGCGCTGGACGTACCCTTTTCTACTAATAGACCACGCCTTCCAGGGCTCGGCGCGTCTCAATGCTATTGCGAAGTAGCGACCAGACGTGTGCTCCATAGCTCGCGGTTCTTCTCCTTTTTCCAATCCCGCTATCCTTTCCTAGTCCTCCCCCTTCTACTTACCTCCTGGATTCCTGGCTATCGTGCTTCCACTGCCTCCTGGATTCCTGGATTCGGCGTCCCGGAATCTGAACGCATTCTGGATTCGGAAGAGAATCGGCAGCCTTCTTCAAGACCTGGTCCATCCGCAAGAAGGCATCGACCAAGGACACCAGTAAAGAACGGACTCAGGTGAGAAGGGGGGGGGGAACTCCTTGACAGTTTGAGACGCCACCCGACTGAACTTGATATTGATATGGAGGCTGCAGTGCAGGACCTGATGCGTAGTATGCAGGAATTATCAACCGAGGTACAGAATTTAAAGGCGGAGAACGCCGCTCTCAAACAGTTGGTCCTATCCCGGGATTCTGCTACAAAAGAAAGTCTTACTGGGCGGCATCAGGGACAAATACGACGGCTCAACAAAGACCCTTCGTGCATTCCTGGATTCGTGCTTGGTCCACTTTACCTTCAAGCCCCATTAGTTTTCGACCCCCAGGGCCAAGGTGAGTTTTATAATCTCTCACCTTTCCGGGAATGCCTTAACTTACTCCCCTCGTTAACTCTAGTGATGCCCTCTTGGACGACTATGATGGGTTTATACAGGCCCTTAAAAACATGTTTGACCACCCTGAGCAGGTTTACAGCGCCCAGGAACGCCTGTTAGACTTTCAGCAAGGTTCCCAGCATATGCTCACGTATGTGACCCGATTTAAACAGTTGGCTAAGGAAGCTGACTGGTCCTCTAAGGCGAGCTTTACCCTGTTCAGGAGAGGATTGAACAAAGAGATTAAGGATGAGCAGGCCAGAGTGGCACAACCAAGCTCGTCCCAGGCACAAATGGATCTTGCCATGCAAATTGACTTCCGTATCCAGGAAAGGAAGACAGAATAGAAAAAAAACCAGGGGAATCCCTCCCAAGGTATCATTTGAGAGTACTGTCAGAACGGACACCAACCCAAGCCCAGTCACGGAACCAGAGCCCATGCAGATTGGGGCCTTTCGTGGACCCATGCCCTCACAAGAGAGAATGAGAAGAATTCATACGGGCATGTGCATGTATTGTGCCTCGGGTAAGCATTTGGTTAGGGAATGCCTTCTAGCACCCCCTCGGCGTTCGGGAAACGCCAGCTCCCGATCCTAGATGGAGCAGAGCTTCGGGAGAGAGATGTTTGCTCCCCATCAATTCCATCCTTGAACTCTCCTGGACAAAACAATTTGGTGATATTACAGGCCTTTCTATCACCCTCCAAGAATAAAACCTATTCCATTTTGGCCCTGGTAGACTGCGGAGCTATGGGGATATTCATCGATCAAGAATGGGTTACAAAACATCAAATTCCATACGAGACACGAAGCACCATGCAACCTGTGGAAGCTATTGACGGAAGACCCCTCGCATCAGGGCCCATAAGCCTGCAGACAAAAGAGATTCAGCTTTCAATAAATCACCATCAGGAGCTGATTAGGTTTGACATCATTAAGTCAGCTCATTACCCCATGGTTTTGGGTATGCCTTGGCTACAGAAACACAATCCATATATCAACTGGACAGCAGGTTCTCTATTCCTAGGCTCAGAGTTTTGCATGTCTCACTGCCTATCCCTGGAACCTCCGTTAATACGCTCCAAGGAACCAACAAGACATCACTCATGGTGTCTAATGTCATACACGTTCCTGAGGCCTATCAAGGATATGCTGATGTGTTTTCAACTGCCATAGTCCAGGCCTTACCCCCACACAGACCTAAAGACTGCGCAATAGATACAGAACCCTCCACAGTGACTCCCTTCGGCAGGATGTTCATCCTTTCCGATCCCGAGAAAAAGGCCCTAAGAGAATACCTGGATACCAACCTTGAAAATGACACCATAAGACCTTCAAAATCTCCTGCTGGTGCTTCCCTATTCTTTGTTCCCAAGAAGGATACCAAGGAACTCAGACCCTGCCTCGATTATCGCGGCCTAAATCAATGCACCCTCAAGGACCGGTACCCGTTAGCCTTGATTTCGGACATCTTGGAAGCCGTGAGTGGCACTGTGATATTCACCAAGTTGGATCTCAGGGGCGCCTATCATTTGATTTGTGTCTGGGAAGGGGACGAGGACGAATGGAAAACCGCCTTCAGAACACCCTTTGGCCATTATGAATATCTAGTCATGCCCTTTGGACTAGCTAATGCCCTGGCAATTTTCCAACGCTTTATGGACAGGGTGTTTTCTGACATGTTGTTTCTCTTCGTCATTGTATATCTGGATGACATATTGATCTTCTCCAAGGACCCTATACAACATGAAGAGCACGTGAGGGCAGTCTTGCAGAGACTTAGAGAACACAAGCTCCTAGCCAAACCCGAAAAATGTTTGTTCCATGTAACATCCGTTCATTACCTAGGATTTATCCTTAGCCCACAAGGAATCGGTATGGATCCTTCAAAGGTAAAGGCCATACTGACCTGGCCTGCTCCTGCTTCCGTGAAACAAGTTCAATCATTCCTGGGCCTTGCCAATTTCTACCGCAAGTTCATATCTAACTTCTCCGAGATAGTACAACCGACTGTTGCTCTCCTGAAGAAAGACGCTCCCTTCCTCTGGTCTACACCCCAAGAAACGGCGTTCCAGCGTCTGAAGACAGAATTTACACAAGCTCCTATCTTGGCCCAACCCGATACTAGTTGACCCTTCCTAGTAGAAACGGACGCCTCAAATTACGCCATAGGTGCGGTCCTGAAGCAAGAATTAGGAGATAAACTGGAACACCCAATTGCTTATCTTTCACGAACCCTGACTCCTAGTTAAAAAAACAATATTCAGTCCTGGAAAAGGAATTGTTAGCCATCCGTCAAGACTTCACTGAGTGGCAACATTTACTTCTGGGAGCTAAACATCCAGTTCAGGTCCGTACGGACCACCGGAACCTCCAGATTCTACAGTTTTTGGAGTGTAGGAATAGTCGTCAGGCGCGATGGGCCTACTTCTTTGCCCAGTACCAGTTTGTCCTGATGCCTACCCCCGGGGAACCAGATCAGGTCCAGCAGCCCCGGGAGCAGGCATCACGTTCCCGGGGAAAGGCCCAGCGACCCCTGTTAGGGGCCATCTGGACACAGTCCTGGCGCCTTTGGCGCCAGGCTCATAAGGGGAAAACTTACCTGGACTTACCTGATGCAGACCATGCTGCAAGGGATCCAAGCCCTCAAGAGGCCTAGAAGGGACTACTTTACCTAGGAACTCTTTTGCCACTCGAGTGTGGCGTTGGAGGAATACTTACCTGGAACTACTTTGGAGGCTATTTAAACCACGCCCGAAGAGCAGCACACGCTTCGCGTTATCTGCATCCAGCAGCGTAACGCTCACCGTGCCTGCAGCAGCATCCAGACTTCAGCCACACCCGCCTCGAACCCGGAGCACCTAGAAACAAGGGAAAGAAGGAGAAAGGTTAGAACCAGAACATTTACCAGCTTCTTACCCGATTCCAGAGCCATTGCATCGTCAAACCAAAGGAAATACTTTATTTTTAAACTCGCCGCATCACCAGCAGCTGCGCCGCGCGCACCGTTCCTCGCAGCATCTTCATGTTTCACCGCAGTCTCCTGCATGTTCCGCCGCATTACGGCACCTAAGGGGAGATAAAGACAATAAGGTGAGCCAAGGGAACATATAGAGGAATACTGGTTACCACCCTAAGACCTACCTGATTTACCACCGGGGAAACCATTCCTCTCCTCGGGTCGGCGCAGCTCCCACTGCACCATCGCCGTACCCCGGCCCCTAAGGGGAAACAAAAGCACAACAGGGTGAATCAAAAGGACAATCAAGGGGAGCCACCTCCCGCCATAGACTTACCTAATTTTACCGCCGGAGGTATAACTCCTCGACTCTGGTTTTCTCTCAGTACCTGAATAAAGGAGAAGACCACAGATTACGGGATTGGATAGGAGTGATGGTCAGGCATTTGAACTCTTACGAACTGCATACTTACGGCGTCTTGCCGGGAGAGTCAAAATAGCCCTGGAACTCACCAATTGCTTTGACCAGTGGAGCAACTGGTCCATCACGCGCCCCTGCGCTCGAAGCAGGATGGAGAGCTCACCCTTTAAAACCATAAGGTGAGACTTTAGAGGGGACATCGGAGGGGGTCAGTGGGGAGAACAACGGGGGTGGGGGGAATTTACGCTCAATTCCACGGGTGGTTAATTCCCCTTTCTCCATTCACAGAAGAGTACTCCTACCGGCCAGACAAACGACACATCTCGGCCCTACGCATTACGCTGGAGGAGGCCGCAGCAGCCCAGATCAGACCGGCGCCTCTGTGGGAGTCAGGTGAGCGTAATAGAACGCGAATGTCAAGGTCCAGTCTTGAATCTTCCTGCAGGAGTGATGCTGGCCCACCAGACCCCCTAGGTGTGCCAACTCAACAATCTCTAATAAATACAATTACCAAACTGGCAAACCCAAGGGGAAAGGGGAATGGAGAACAAAACAAAAGCAGATCTTCACTGGTCTTTTCTATGAGACTTCTCGACTACTGGTTTTCCATCTGGAACTGGTGTTCGGGATTGATGATTCCTCAGTGTCGTGTCTGTGAAGATCTAAACATATATAATATACTATTACCTTCACTTTAATTAACCACAAAAACTTTAATATGTTTTCAGTTAAAGGAAATATATATATATATATATATATATCTGCAGCCTATGCTTGATAGCTGATAGGCTTAATATAGCTCAGTATCATTCTTTCTGAATCTTTAATATCTTCTTTTACGCAAACTTATAGTCTCAAGTATCTTAATTTATTGTGAAGCATTAATAGTTCAAAATCCTTCAAATAATAGTCTTGAGATTTAAAAGTGTTCTTGTCTGAATATTGATGTCGGAAATTCACAATCAAAAGTTTATATTTTTTCTTGGTAACTTTCACTTAACTGCAGTACAAATGTTGAAGAGGAACACGCTACTATTGACATCTGGAACTAGCGTGCTCATACCTGAACTCCCATGATGAATATAGGAATCCTTGACTGAAGATGTGCTCTCAAATGAAATGAAGCTAACGAAAAAACACGAAGCAAACGGCACCGCGCACTCTGGAAGATGAACCGTGCAGTAGAAGAGAAACCGCGCACACCGCTCACTCTGGAGAGAAGAACCGCGCAGTAGAAGAGGAACCGCGCACACTGCGGACTCCGGAGAGATGAACCGCGCAGTTGAAAAGGAACCGAGCACACGCGCACAACGGAAAGGATCCGCGCACTAGAAAATAAGCACTACCCAAACGGAAGCCAATTTAATAATACTTCCACGAAACAACGTACAAGAAAATGCAACTTCGTCACAACCAGGAAGTATCAGGAGCTCAACAGAGGACGCCCGATACACGTTTTAAGGTACTTTACTCAAACAAACAATCTATGACGAACTTCACGCGCACGCATGAATTCAAATAAACATTCGATAATTTAGCATTGTAAAACACCACTAAAACTTGACTCATGTAAACAATATACACCTAGATTCAGAAATACTATTCCAACTAGAACATTTATTAAGATTAAATGTAAATGCAGCCGCAATTACAGGGAAGCGAACGTTTACTTTACCAGCCGGTAAACAACACGAGCAAAGAGCACTTGAAAGTTCATAGCTTAGTAGGATTACTTTCTCAAACGAATATTGTTTCAAAATAACTTCTTGACTCCAATAGTAGATATTAAATTGATAACAAATAATAAGTGTTAACCACTTATTGACTTAGCTTGCTTCATCTGTATAGAATTTCTTCTTTCAACACTGGATGAGTTCTTCTTGAAATAACTTTCTCTTCTCAATAGTTTTTTCCTTCTTAAAAAGTTTCTAAACATCACTTTAGTTAAATTTTCTAGAGAGCTAAATAACTGCAACCTTCCTCTAAGGAAACTGGAATGAAAGGCAGTTTAGAATCTTAGTGAAAGTTCCAAACTACCTCACAGCATCTCTCATCCAATCACTGTTGTGGAACGGACCCTCCATCTTGGCTTGGGAAATTAGGCACTTCCTGAATAATTTTACATTAAGGAAACTTAAGTAAACAATCAGATGTTTAATTCAGAGCAAACACCCAAACATCATTCAACATTACTCCTACAAATATCTATGATGATGTAGCCTCCTAAATGGCAGTTTTCTAATAAAGTGTCACTTTGAAAATGTGGAAATATGCCATGGAATCCTGACAGCGAAGGCTTCCTACAATTTCCCACCCGGGCGTTATGGAGACCTCAGAAACTGACCACCTGGCCCAATTACTAGGGGAACTGAGGGCCGAAGTGCTTTCCGCCCGTCAAGAGACCAATACTCTTAGGAGAGAACTGATCTTGTCAAAGGAGCGAACTGATGACCTTGCTAGGCAACTATTGCAAAGTCAGGCTGGACAAGCACCCCTAATTGGTTCCGGGGGAAATCCAGCCCCTGTGGTACCAAGTAACCCTGTGCAAATAAACCTACCTGGATATATTCCGTTGGCTCCACCCGAACGCTTTGCCGGAGATCCCAAAAGGTTTGCCGTATTTATGAAGCAATGCTGCTTGCACTTTTTATGCAGACCTGGAGCCTTCCCAAACGATCAAGCCAAGGTAGCTTTTGTATTGTCATATCTCAGCGGCAGTGCAGCCGATTGGTCTATCCCACTGGTTACTCAGGATGACCCAATGCTCCAGGATTTTCAGGGCTTTCAAACTAGCATGGAAAGACTATTTGCCCGGCACTCTCAAGGACAGGCCCTGGATAACAAACTTTTGTCCCTACGGCAGGGTAACCAGGATCTCCTATCCTACATCGCGACCTTTAATAGGTTGATTGTAGAAACTGGGTGGCCTGGGGAAAAACGGATCACGTTATTTCATCGAGGACTTCGAGGAGAACTAAAAGATGTCTTGGCTCAAGTCGTGAATCCACCTCAAGACTGTGCTGAATATATAGACTTAGTGGTCCAGTTAGATCATAGACTTCAGAACAGAAAAGCAGATCGAACCAGGTTTGAGAACCGGGTGTTGGTCAAAACCCCCGCTAACCCCAAAGGAGCCGATGCTTCAGAACCCATGAAAATCGGAGGAGTTAAAGGACCCTTAACCCAGAAGGAAAGAGAAAGGAGACGGCACATGCAATTGTGCCTTTATTGTGGGACCTCTGGGCATTTTCTATGGGATTGCCCTGTAAAACCGCCCAAGAAGGCGGTAGGAACCGCTGATACAAGCCATATGGAGTCAGACTCGGGAAACGACCACGCCCGACAAGGGTCCGCTTGCCGAGCTTGAAGAAGCACACTCAGACCTTGCATTTCATCATGCCAATGGCCCTCGTAGATCCTGAGCAACCATCACGCATGCATGCCCTAAAAGCATACATCGATAGCGGGGCCATAGGAAACTATGTGGACTACGGATTGGCTTCCAGGATGAATCTGCCTCTCTGCCGTAAAACCACCTCAGATGTCATCACCACAGTCGATGGAACCGTAATCGCCTCTGGGCCTGTAATTCATTCCACCGCAGAGATGACACTAGTGGTTCAGGATGGGTATCGAGAGACTACTGTGTTTCATGTAATCAAAGCCCCACAGTTCCAGATAATACTGGGGATACCTTGGTTGGAAACACATAATCCTAGTATTGATTGGCAAGAAAAGAGAATAACCTTCCCGGGTTGTCCACACACCTGTTATTCAAAGAAAATTCTGAACGCAGGCCTGGCTACAGTAACCACAGCAGTCATGCAACTACCTCCAGAATACCAACAATTCCAGGACGTCTTCCAAAAGGAACAGGCTAACACCTTACCTCCTCACAGATCGTACGATTGTCAAATCGATCTCATACCTGGTGCACAACCCCCTTGTAGCAGAATCTATGCCCTTACGGAACCTGAGAACCTCCACCTACGACAATAGTCCCCTGCATCTTCAGCTTTGTTCTTCGTGCCCAAAAAGGAAGGTGACCTTAGAACGTGCATAGACTACCGCGCATTGAACCAGATAACGGTAAAAAACCGATACCCATTGCCTCTGATCCCTGAACTACTACACCAGGTGAAGGACGCTTGCATATATACCAAACTAGATCTCCGGGGGCCATACCATCTGGTACGAGTAAAAGAAGGCGATGAATGGAAGACTGCCTTCCGCACCAAATATGGATTATTCGAATACCAGGTGATGCCTTTCGGGCTGTGCAACGCACCAGCAGCCTTCCAATACTTCATGAATGATGTCCTTCGTGAACTCATTGACGTTTGTGTTGTCGTATATATCGATGACATTCTGGTATACTTCTCTTCGGAATCTGATCATGTGAGACACGTCCGAGCAGTCCTTGAGAAATTGCGCCAGCACAAACTATATGCTAAACTAGAAAAATGCGTTTTCCATGCCACAGAAGTTGAATTCCTTGGGTTTATCCTGACACCGAAGGGAGTCCGAATGGACTCACGAAAAGTAGACTCAATCCTTAAGTGGCCATCACCAAGTTCAGTTAATGGAGTTCAAAGCATGCTCGGCTTTGCCAATTTCTACCGCAGATTCATCCCGGGTTTTTCACATGTTGTACATCCCATCACAGCACTCTTGCGGAAAAATAAACGCTTTATGTGGACTGAAGAAGCCGAAAAGACCTTCCAAGAACTGAAAGCGAAATTCACGTCTGCACCTGTATTAAAGCATTCGCGCCCTGAACTTCCATACATAGTGGAAACTGATGCATCCAGTCTAGCCATGGGAGCTGTCCTGTCTCAAAGGGACCCTGAAACTGGCCAGCTCCACCCAGTAGCGTTTTGGTCCAGAAAATTCTCGGCACCCGAGTTAAATTATGCAGTTACCGACAAGGTTAGCCATTAAGTCCGCCTTCAAGGCTTGGCGGCCCTATCTACTCGGTGCCAGGCATACCAAGCTGTGATCACCGAAACTTACAATATTTAAAAACAGCCAAGGCTCAATCATCACGTCAACTCCGATGGGCATTGTTCTTTGCCGAGTTTGATTTCGTAATCACCTACCGCCCAGGTTGTAAGAAAGGTAAAGCTGACGCTCTATCCCGAATAGGGATGGGAGAGACTGAAGTGAACTCAGAACCAGTACCTATAATTACCGAACAAAGGATTCTTGGCATGACCACTCTACAAACCCTAGAGGACATTCCAGTAAAATCCAGCAACTCTTTGATCCTACAGCCTTGCAGGACTGGGTAAAGAGAGGCCCGAACTTTTCAGTTAGCAATGACCTACCTTATTACCAAGGCGCCTGTTTCTGACACACAAGGAACTACAAGAGCTAGTCATTTCCCGTTATCATGATACCCTGATGGAGGGGCACCCAGGTATTGCAAAAACCGAAGCAAAAATCAAAAGACAATTCTGGTGGCCCACCTGGCGAAAGGACATTAAGTCATTTGTGATGTCTTGCGGCGTTTGCGCCCAAAACAAAAGTCAGAAGAAAAAGCCAGCTGGGCTCTTACAATCATTAGACATTCCGCCTGCACCATGGCATACCTTATCATTGGACTTTATTACTGACCTACCTCCTTGCAATTGGTTTAACACCATTCTTGTTATTGTGGATCTTTTTTCCAAAATGGCCCACTTTATTCCTTTAAAGGGGCTACCTTCAGCTTCAATCCTAGCCAAGGAATTTCTTGAAAACATTGTTCGTGGGATTTCCATCCGTACTGGTCTCTGACCAGGGCAGTCAATTTCTCATTTTTGGAGAAAATGTTGTCAACTGCCGCAAATCGACGTGAGGTTATCAACCAGTTACCACCCCCAGACCGATGGTCAAACGGAACAATACCTCCGTTGCATGTTGCATCAGACAGAGTAATTGGAAGGACATTCTTTGGATCGCTGAATATGCATACAATAATTCAGTTCATTCTGGAACTGGGCAAAGCCCTTTTTATACCCTATACGGGCACCACCCTCGAACCTCAGACCTTGACTCACCCCAACACCTAGAAATGCCTGCAGTGGACCATTTACACTCCACGATTACACAAGCATTTAAGGAAGCAACAGCACATTTGAAGCAAGCGAAGGAGAAATACAAGAAGGATGCGGATCGGCATAGAAGTGATGCTCCGCAATTCCAGATAGGAGACCAAGTATGGTTGGCCACAAAACACATACCGCTCAAGGGAACACGGACCTTTAACCCGAGATATTTGGGACCTTACTCTATTAAGGCCATTATCAACCCGGTGGCCGTCAAGTTGGACTTACCGGCTAATATGCAGATTCACCCCGTCTTTCATGTGTCACTTTTGAAGCCAGTGCAACCAGGGACAAGTCTAACCAAGCCACCCGACCCCATCCTTATAGACGGGGAACCCGAATGTGACGTTAAAAACATCCTGGACTCCAAGATGGTGAAATCAAAACTTTTTTATTTGATTGACTGGAAAGGTTATGGACCACAGGAAAGGTCTTGGGGAATCTAGTGACCACGTACATGCACCTCAGTTGGTGAAAAGATTCCACCGAAATTTCCCGGACAAACCTAAACCACCGGGAAGAACGACTTTAGGAGGGGCCTTGGGGGGGGTGGGGGTGTGGGGGTGTGGGGAGTGCTGTCATGATGCCTACCCCCGGGGAACCAGACCAGGTCCAGCAGCCACGGGAGCAGGCATCACGCTCCCGGGGAAAGGCCCAGCGACCCCTGTTAGGGGCCATCTGGACACAGTCCTGGCGCCTTGGCGCCAGGCTCATATGCGACTTCAGTCCTGGCGCCAGGCTCATAAGGGGAAAACTTACCTGGACTTACCTGATGCAAGGGATCCAAGCCCTCAAGAGGCCTAGAAGGGACTACTTTACCTAGGAACTCTTTTGCCACTCGGGTGTGGCGGTGGAGGAATACTTACCTGGAACTACTTTGGAGGCTATTTAAACCACGCCCGAAGAGCAGCACACGCTTCGCGTTATTCTGCATCCAGCAGCGTAACGCTCACCGTTCCTGCAGCAGCACCCAGACTTCAGCCACGCCCGCCTCGAACCCGGAGAACCTAGAAACAAGGGAAAGAAGGAGAAAGGTAAGAACCAGAACATTTACCAGCTTCTTACCTGATTCCAGAGCCATTGCATCGTCGAACCAAAGGAAAGACTATTTTTAAACTCGTCGCATCGCCAGCAGCAGCGCCGCGCAGCGCTCAACGTTCCTCGCAGCATCTTCACGTTTCACCGCAGCCTCCTGCATGTTCCGCCGCATTCCGGCACCTAAGGGGAGATAAAGACAATAAGGTGAGCCAAGGGAACATATAGAGGGATACTGGTTACCACCCTAAGACCTACCTGATTTACCACCGGGGAAACCATTCCTCTCCTCGGGTCGGCGCAGGTGTCATGATGCCTACCTCCAAGGAGCCAGGTCCGACCCGGCAACCCCAGAGGCAGGCATCATTTCCCCCAGGGAAGTGCCAGCGGGCCCAAGCTGGGGCCCTTTGGACACAGTCCTGGCGCCTTAGGCGCCAGGCTCATGTTGGACCCCTGTCCTGGCGCCTTAGGCGCCAGGCTCATAAAGCTAGACATGTGTTCAAGTGTTTTAATGTGCACTTACCTGATGCAGACCATGCTGCTAAATCCAGGCCCTCTTGAGGTATGAATGGAACTACTTTACCTGTGGGACTACTTTCCCTGGGTGTGGTCGGGGAAGGATACATACCTGATCGGTGGAAGGATACATACCTGGAACTTTTTCCAAAGCTATTTAAACCACGCCCGATCAGCAACTCACGCTTCGCGTTGTTCTGCTCCTCGCAGCTGGACGCTCACCGTGTCAGCTCCTGCATCTGGACTTCAGCCACGCCTGTCAGCATCCTGGGTCACCTGCTAAGAGAGAATTGGAGAGAAAGAAGACCTTACCTGCTAAAGCTGCATCACGGAGACATCACACCGACAATCCTGAAAGGGAAGACATCATTTTGAAAGCATTTTGCTTCGATCGCTGCAGCGCTGCATTTCACTCACCTTTCCTGGGCACCTCCATCTTCAGCAGCGATCATCCAGATCCGCAGCCACTTCCCAGAGCCTAGAGAGAAAAAGACAAGAACACAAGGTGAGAGAAGGAAGGGAATAGGAAAAGCTCAGTTTCCTTCTAAGACTTACCTGTTGGGTCATTCCCATTTCATTTCGGGTCCTGCCGCTTCCTGGCATTCCGGACCCCGGCCCCCAAGGGGAAAAAAGACAGACATTGAATGAGCGAATGCAAAGACATTACCCGAACGCTCATCTAGAACTTACCTGTCATTTACTGGAACTGCACGTTTCACTTCGGGTTGGCGCCATATCTTCGGCATTCCGAACCCCGGCCTCTAAGGGGAAAAAGACATAAGCGTTAGCGCTTGCTGCAATAAGACAATGAACATTATTATTAAGCTTGAACTTTTGAACTTGCTACAGAACTCTTACAGCGCCTTACCTGAATAGTCAAGCTTATTTGAACTCCCATCAAACCTCAATCCAGTGAAGTAACTGGGTTTCAACGCGCCCCTGCATCAGAAGCAGGATGGAGAACTCATCCTTCCAGACCCTAAGGTGAAACTTCACGGGGAATCGAGGAAGGGTATCGTGGAGGGTTGGAAGGGAGTGGGAGGCTTGAGCATTATTCCGTCAGTAGGTAATACTCCCTTTTCACGCACAGGGGAATATTCCTGCGAGCCAGTGAGTCCATCTTCAGAGTCCTGCGCTTCACCATTGAAGAAGCATCAGCACTCGAAGCCAGACCTGCGCCTCCGTGGGAATCAGGTGAGAGTGACAGAACGCGAAGCCTGCCCACAATTTCCCGGGCGCTATGGAGATTTCCGAGACAGATCAGCTGGCCCAGCTTTTGGGGGAATTACGGGCAGAAGTGCACTCAGCCCGCCAGGAGACTAACGCTCTCAAAAGAGAACTGATCCTATCCAAGGAAAGAACAGATGACCTGGCCAAAAGGTTATTGCAGGCCCAGGCAGGGCACACTTCCTTTACCTAATTCCGGAGGTACTTCCACATCAATGGGCTTGAATAACCCGGTACAAATCAATCTACCTGGACACATGCCTTTGGCCCCGCCTGAACGTTTTGCGGGGGATCCCAAGAAATATGCCGTCTTTATGAACCAATGTCGTTTACACTTTCTATGCAGACCCGGGGCCTTCCCTAACGACCAGACCAAGGTAGCCTTTATACTATCTTATCTCAGTGGCAGTGCTGCCGATTGGTCTATTCCATTGGTAAATCAGGATGATCCCATTCTCCAGAATTTTCAGGGTTTCCAGGCCAGCATGGAAAGATTGTTTGCTCGACACTCTCAAGGACAGGCCCTTGATAACGAACTGCTATCCTTACGACAAGGTAATCAGGATCTCCTGTCCTACGTTGCCACCTTTAATAGACTGGTTGTGGAAACTGGATGGCCAGAAAACAAAAGGATCACATTGTTTCATCGAGGCCTGCGCGGAGAGCTTAAGGATGTTCTAGCTCAAATAGTAGATCCATCCCAGGTCTGCGCAGACTACATAGACTTGGTGGTTCAACTTGATCACAGACTTCAAAATAGAAAAGCAGATCGGTTCAAGTACAAAACCCGAGTACCGATCAAAACCCACGCTAAACCCAAGAGTACCAACGTATCCGAACCTATGCAAATCGGCGGTGTTAAAGGACCATTAACGCAGAAGGAACGAGAGAGAAGGCGGCAAAAGCAACTTTGCCTGTATTGCGGGACTTCCGGTCACTTTCTTCTAAATTGTCCGGTTAAACCACCTAAGAAGCTTGTTGGAGCCACTGATAACGATTTGACACCTGATTCGGGAAACTACCTAGCCCGACAAGCGTAGGGGTCCGCTTGCCGAGCTTGAAAACAAACTCTTTGACCTCGCATTTTGTCACGACAATAGTGCTCGTGGACCCAAAACAGCCTCAGCTGTTGCATGCTGTAAAAGTATACATCGACAGTGGAGCTATTGGAAATTACATAGACCGTGAATTGGCTTCCAGGATTAAGCTCCCTCTCCGCCCGAAAGTAACCCAAGATGTCATTACTACAGTAGATGGAACCGAAATAGCCTCAGGGCCTGTAACGCATTCCACTGTTGAAATGACAATGGTGGGTCAGGATGGTCATCGGGAAGCAATCGTGTTTGATGTGATCAAGGCCCCACAATTTCAAGTAATTCTTGGAATTCCTTGGTTAGAAACACATAATCCCAGAATTGACTGGCGAGCAAAGAAGATACGTTTTCCTGATTGTGAACCAACTTGTTACCCAAGAAATCCAGTTATGGGTCTAGCCTCAGCAACTTCCACCCCTGTACAGCTACCGTCGGAATACCAAGAATTCCAAGACGTTTTTCAGAAGGAGCAGGCTAACACGTTACCTCCCCATCGGTCTTTTGATTGCCAAATCGATCTGGTACCCAATGCTCAACTACCTTGTAGTAGGATTTATGCTCTTACGGAACCTGAGAACCTACATTTGCGTCAGTATTTAGATCAGTACCTAGCCAATGGTTTTATTCGCCCGTCCAAGTCTCCAGTCTCCTCAGCTCTTTTCTTCGTGCCGAAAAAAGAGGGCGACCTTAGAACATGTATAGACTATCGCGCCCTAAATCAAATAACGATTAAGAATCGTTACCCTCTGCCACTGATCCCTGAGCTTATCGACCAGGTGAAAGACGCTTGTGTGTACACCAAGTTAGATCTCCGAGGAGCTTATCACCTGGTGCGTATAAAAGAAGGCGACAAATGGAAGACTGCATTCCGCACCAAATTTGGGCTCTTCGAATATCAGGTGATGCCCTTCG
The DNA here is from genome assembly GCF_040938575.1 of Ambystoma mexicanum. Lineage (NCBI taxonomy): Eukaryota > Metazoa > Chordata > Amphibia > Caudata > Ambystomatidae > Ambystoma > Ambystoma mexicanum. Next base: position 1,174,633,030 of record NC_090932.1, on the reverse strand, counting down.
GTTTGTGCAATGCACCTGCCGCCTTTCAGTACTTTATGAATGATGTTCTTCGGGAACTTATCGACGTCTGTGTCATTGTTTATATTGACGACATCCTGGTGTACTCTTCTTCAGAATCCGATCACAGAAAACATGTTAGGGCAGTTCTTGAGAAATTGCGCCAGCACAGACTATTTGCAAAGCTCGAAAAATGCATTTTTCATACCACAGAAGTGGAGTTTCTCGGATTCATCCTGACACCTCAAGGAGTCCGAATGGACTCGCGAAAGGTGGACGCCATCCTCAAATGGCCATCTCCTAGCTCGGTGAAGGGAGTTCAGAGCATGCTCGGCTTCGCCAATTTCTATCGAAGATTCATCCCGGAATTTTCCCGAACAGTCCAACCCATCACAGCTCTCCTAAAGAAAAACAAACGCTTTGAATGGACTCTTGAGGCCGAACAAGCCTTTCAGGACCTGAAAACCAAATTCACCTCTGCACCTATATTGAAGCACCCGCACCCAGATCTCCCTAACATTGTGGAAACCGACGCATCCAGTTCGGCCATGGGAGCTGTCCTGTCGCAAAGAGACCCATAGACTAACCAACTACACCCTGTGGCCTTTTGGTCCAGGAAATTTTCTCCTCCTGAAATCAACTACGCAATTACCGACAAAGAGTTACTGGCTATTAAATCTGCTTTCAAGGCTTGGCGTCACTACCTTCTCGGGGCAAGACACACCATCACCGTAATTACGGACCACAGAAATTTACAGTATTTAAAGACGGCCAAAGCTCAATCTTCACGACAACTCCGATGGGCTCTATTCTTTGCGGAATTTGATTTTGTAATTACCTATCGCCCTGGCTGCAAGAATGGTAAAGCGGACGCCTTATCCCGGATTGGCATGGAAGAACCCAATTCGAGTTTAGAACCTGTGCCAATCATACCTGAACAAAGAATCTTAGGCCTAACTTCATTGCAAACTATTGAGGACATCCAAACGCAAGTAAAACAACTTCTAGACTCTTCAGCCTTACTGGAATGGAGTCAAAAGGGTCCTCATTACACCGTTAAGGATGACTTACCCTACTTCCAGGAGCGGTTGTTTCTGCCTAGTAAAGAATTGCAAGAACTTGTTATTGCCCATCATCATGAATCATTAATGGAAGGACACCCTGGTATCGCTAAAACGGAGGAAAAAATCAAACGCCACTTCTGGTGGCCTTCTTGGAGAAAAGACATAAAAGTCTTTTGTATTGTCTTGCGGAATTTGCGCCCAAAACAAGGGTCAAAAGAAAAGGCCAGCCGGCCTACTTCAACCCTTGGATATTCCACCGGCACCATGGCACACCTTGTCAATGGACTTTATAACTGACCTGCCTCCTTGTGCTGGTTACAACACTATCCTTGTAATTGTGGATCTATTCTCCAAAATGGCCCACTTTATCCCTTTAAAAGGTTTGCCTTCAGCTTCCACCTTGGCCAAGGAATTTCTGGAGAATATAGTTCGCATACATGGTTTCCCTTCCATATTAGTCTCGGATCATGGAAGTCAATTTATCCCCCCTATTTTTGGAAGAAGTGTTGCCAAATAGCACAAATAGATTTGCGGCTATCCACCAGCCACCACCCCCAGACCGACGGACAAACCGAGAGAACCAATCAGACTCTCGAGCAATATCTTCGGTGCATGTTACACCAATCCGAGTTAAATTGGAAAGACATCCTTTGGATCGCAGAATATGCATACAACATTTCAGTGCATTCTGGAACCGCGAAACTCCTTTTTATACTTTGTATGGTCACCATACTCGGACCTCTGATCTAGATCCACCTCTGACCCTGGAAATGCCCGCAGTAAATCATCTGCATTCCACAATAACCCGAGCCTTCAAAGAAGCTGCAACTCATTTACAGCAAGCCAAGAAAAAGTATAAAGAAAACGCTGATTTGCACGGAAGTAAAACTCCTCCTTACCAAGTAGGAGATCAGGTATGGCTAGCAACGAAACATTTACCCCTCAAGGGCCCGCGAACCTTCAATCCCAGATTCATAGGACCTTATCCCATCAAGGCTATAATTAATCCCATGGCCTTTAAACTGGATTTACCGTCTAACATGCGTATTCATCCAGTTTTTCATGCATCACTTTTGAAGCCAGTACAACCAGAGACCCGACTGTCCAAGCCTCCAGACCCAGTTCAAATTGAAGGGGAATTAGAATTCGAAGTTAAAGACATTTTAGACTCCAAGGTGTTAAAGTCCAAACTCTTCCATCTTGTTGACTGGAAGGGATATGGACCTCAGGAGAGATCATGGGAGCCTAGTAACCATGTTCACGCACCTCGATTAATACAAAGGTTCCACCGGAGATTTCCGAACAAGCCAAAACCCCCGGAGGGAACAACCTTGGGAGGGGCCTTGAGGGGGGGGGGGGTACTGTCATGATGCCTACCTCCAAGGAGCCAGGTCCGACCCGGCAACCCCAGAGGCAGGCATCATTTCCCCCAGGGAAGTGCCAGCGGGCCCAAGCTGGGGCCCTTTGGACACAGTCCTGGCGCCTTAGGCGCCAGGCTCATGTTGGACCCCTGTCCTGGCGCCTTAGGCGCCAGGCTCATAAAGCTAGACATGTGTTCAAGTGTTTTAATGTGCACTTACCTGATGCAGACCATGCTGCTAAATCCAGGCCCTCTTGAGGTATGAATGGAACTACTTTACCTGTGGGACTACTTTCCCTGGGTGTGGTCGGGGAAGGATACATACCTGATCGGTGGAAGGATACATACCTGGAACTTCTTCCAAAGCTATTTAAACCACGCCCGATCAGCAACTCACGCTTCGCGTTGTTCTGCTCCTCGCAGCTGGACGCTCACCGTGTCAGCTCCTGCACCTGGACTTCAGCCACGCCTGTCAGCATCCTGGGTCACCTGCTAAGAGAGAATTGGAGAGAAAGAAGACCTTACCTGCTAAAGCTGCATCACGGAGACATCACACCGACAATCCTGAAAGGGAAGACATCATTTTAAAAGCATTTCGGTTCGATCGCTGCAGCGCTGCATTTCACTCACCTTTCCTGGGCACCTCCATCTTCAGCAGCGATCATCCAGATCCGCAGCCACTTCCCAGAGCCTAGAGAGAAAAAGACAAGAACACAAGGTGAGAGAAGGAAGGGAATAGGAAAAGCTCAGTTTCCTTCTAAGACTTACCTGTTGGGTCATTCCCATTTCATTTCGGGTCCTTCCGCTTCCTGGCATTCCGGACCCCGGCCCCTATGGGTAAAAAAGACAAAGACATTGAATGAGCGAATGCAAAGACATTACCCGAACGCTCATCTAGAACTTACCTGTCATTTACTGGAACTGCACGTTTCACTTCGGGTCGGCGCCATATCTCCGGCATTCCGAACCCCGGCCCCTAAGGGGAAAAAGACATAAGCGTTAGCGCTTGCTGCAATAAGACAATGAACATTATTATTAAGTTTAAACTTTTGAACTTGCTACAGAACTCTTACAGCGCCTTACCTGAATAGTCAAGCTTATTTGAACTCCCATCAAACCTCAATCCAGTGAAGTAACTGGGTTTCAACGCGCCCCTGCATCAGAAGCAGGATGGAGAACTCATCCTTCCAGACCCTAAGGTGAGACTTCACGGGGAATCGAGGAAGGGTATCGTGGAGGGTTGGAAGGGAGTGGGAGGCTTGAGCATTATTCCGTCAGTAGGTAATACTCCCTTTTCACGCACAGGGGAATATTCCTGCGAGCCAGTGAGTCCATCTTCAGAGTCCTGCGCTTCACCATTGAAGAAGCATCCGCACTCGAAGCCAGACCTGCGCCTCTGTGGGAATCAGGTGAGCGTGACAGCAGGTCCCACTGCACCAAAAGCACAACAGGGTGAATCAAAAGGACAATCAAGAGGAGCCACCTCCCGCCATAGACTTACCAAATTTTACCGCCGGAGGTATAACTCCTTGACTCTGGTTTTCTCTCAGCACCTGAATAAAGGAGAAGACCACAGATTACAGGATTGGATTGGAGTGATGGTCAGGCATTTGAACTCTTACGAACTGCATACTTACGGCGTCTTGCCCGGAGAGTCAAAATAAACCTGGAACTCACCAATTCCTTCGACCAGTGGAGCAACTGGTCCATCACGCGCCCCTGCGCTCGAAGCAGGATGGAGAGCTCACCCTTTAAAACCATAAGGTGAGACTTTAGAGGGGATATCGGAGGTGGTCAGTGGGGAGAACAACGGGGGTGGGGGGAATTTACGCTCAATTCCACGGGTGGTTAATTCCCCTTTCTCCATTCACAGAAGAGTACTCCTACCGGCCAGACAAACGACACATCTCTGCCCTACGCATTACGCTGGAGGAGGCCGCAGTAGCCCAGATCAGACCGGCTCCTCTGTGGGAGTCAGGTGAGCGTAACACAGTTCCACATCACTCATGTTCCAGGAACACAAAACCTAATTGCTGACGCCTTATCTCGACGACCAGGCTACGAGCCCATTGAAGACAAGGCATATCCTCAGATGATTTCCCCCGAGATCTTTGTAGCCCAAGCAGTCAACCTCCTTGAAGAAATCCAAGCTCAGACCCAATCCTCTGATCTGTGGAAGGATATATCTTAGAAAAATCAATGGAATCTAAGGGTCCGGGAAGAGTATCTGTTCAAGGACAATGTATTGGTCATCCCTACAAAAAGGCTACAACAAAGAATAATAAATCTCTGTCATGATATCCTACACTCCGGACATCGTGGCATCGCCAATACCAAAATCAAAGAGTTCTGAGATGGGCAAGAATGGGTGGGGGGGATTAGCCATAGGGATTACATCACCTAGGGGCAGGGAATGGGAGGGATTACAACTGTGCATCCCTCCTCAATTGTCATCCTTATTCGAAAAGCATTACAGACCTTCATTCAAAGCCCATATTTGAAGCTCTTATCTTAACGACCATAGTTTCGTTGTTAAGGTAGTGCTTTCAGTGCCACCTAATAGTACAAACTAAAATACATTCTCTATACCCCCTCAGCAACCGTCCTTCAATGGTCTCTTACTTGTAGACTTCTGATCTGGATCACCTCTGCGGGCATCCATCATTGTTGCCAGCCCAACTGCTGCCTCTTATGAAGCTCCCCTGAAACCAAGTGCCCCCAACCTGGAGTGGGCAATGAGCAATATTTCCTTATCAAATGAAATGGTTAGCAACATTCGTACTGTGACAGAACATATGACTGGGATTGCAATTATTTTGCCACCACTGAAAAACAATAACAATAATACACTAACTATTACAAATAGAACATGTTAATGTGTAGCAATGACCAGCAATCTAGTTGAGGTGCAAATCTACTTCGGGTGAATTTCTACTGGCTTTAACCTAATCTGAGATTAAGTTGTTTACAAAGAACATAAGTGAAGTGGCAAATGGGGCAATTTTTAAGCGCAGCCATAAACATTGCTCAAAACATATAGGAATTAAAGAAAAATGTACTAGCACTTTACGGTTAAGCATAGGCAGCATGTTAGTGCACTACTCCAATGGGTGGTCATATACGTATGCAGTGCACAGAGAGCATGGTGGGAGGATAAGGTTTAAGTTACTTACCTGTAACTATTGTTCTCCAGCATGGATTGACTTGCTCATGAATATTCCCCATTATCCGGCTGGGAATCTTCAGTAAAAGAAAAAACAGTTTTACTTTCACTTTAAAACTGTATTTCTCCACTAAACCAATGACTGTCCTCTGGGTCATACTTCCCCCATCCAATGACAGTCCTCTCCCTAAGCCCCTCCCCTGGCAGCCATCTTCAGATTTGGTAAGCACGTAAAGTGGCAGTATGGCTAAGAAGAGCCGCAGAGGGGCCGGAGGGAGGGATCGCATCTGAAGCCATGCCAGACCCATGCTGGAGGACAATAGTTACAGGTAAGTAACTCAAACCTTCTCCGGCATGGGGTCTGGCATGGATTCACATGCTCATGAATAACAAATACATAGCAGTACAACATTATACAACCACAGGAGGTGGCAAGGCTCAATAGAAGAAATTAACTCTTGATGACAGTGTGTGATACAGTCAGAGAGCCACCTGGAAATGGAAGCCTTGGACAAGGCTTTTTCATGCTTCACAGGACCAAACTTCGCAAACAGTTGTGAAGTCTTCCGAAAACTCTTTGTGCGTGTCACGTAGAACTTCAGGGCACGAGCGACGTCCAGTGAGTGCAAGGCCCTTTCCGCCAGCGACAAAGGTTTCGGGAAGAAAACAGGTAACAACAAAGGCTTGTTGAGATGGAAATCCAACGGAACCTTCGGCATGAAAGAGGGTTGCGTATGCAGTACCACCCTTGATTCATGGAAAGTCAGGTACGGTTGCTTGCAGGGTAGGGCCTGGATCTCATCTACACGGCTGGCAGAGGTGATGGCCACAAGGAAAGCTGTCTTCCATAAGAGAAGCTTGAGTGGGGCCTGATGCATAGGCTCGAAGGGATCCCCCATGAAACTTGTCGGAACCACGTTGAGTTCGCACGCCGGGGCAGGAGCCTTCACCGGTGGGATAAATCAGAAAAGATCTTTGACCTTACATGTTTAACCTGTAGATGCATGTTAACCTGTATATGCACCGCCCTGGTGCTAGGCACTTTGCGAACACTCTTGGGGCTGACTTCAAGCTGATTGGTAGGGCCTTGAACTGGTAGTGCTGGCCCTGCACCACGAAACAGACATTTCAGATGTTTCTTGTGAACGGGGGTGCGGAAATGTGCATCCTCCAGGTCCAACAACGTCAGGAAGTCTGCTTTTTCCAGTTGGTCGAGCACGTGCTGCAACGTGACCATCCTGAATTTCTAAGACTAAGCATTTGTTCAGACGTCGCAGGTCCAGGATGCACCTCCAGCCCACTGTCTTCTTTCTGGCTAGAAAGTACCTGGAATATACTCGGAGCTAAGTCCATCGCCCCTTTTCGTAGCATGACTCGTACCTCTTCCAGAAGCTGAGGCATGTGCTGCTCCTGCCTGGGAACCAGCGGAATGCAAGGACACCTGCTTTGGAACTCCAAGGCCCGGGGCGAGGGCATCCAGCACCCATCTGTCGGTAGTGATCTTCCTCCACTCAGTGACGAACCTTCGTAAACTGGCCTCCCACTGCGGTGCTTGGTTGACAACAAAGCTGTCCTCTGCTACCGTAGGCCTGGGAGCGGGCTCTGTAGGCTTCTTGCATTGAGGATCCGGAAGGCAGGCTGTACGACGTGGAGAACCCTTCAGATGACCTGCTCGATTTTACCCTGGAGGACCGAAAAAGATGACAAGCGTTGCTGTTGGAGAGTGCCGCGGGAGCGGGCCAACTCCATATCTGTCATGATGGCCTGGAGGGACTCGTCGACTGCCTCCCAAACAGATTTTCTCCATCGAACGGCATGTGCATCACCTTCGCTTGGACTCCCTGAAGGAAGTTAGTTAGTGGTCTTCATCCATCCCTGGTGACAAAGGCAGACACTGTTACCCATTTGCCGGAACCCTGTGTCGGCGACGTCCACCGCCCACTGTGATGGCGTGGTTCGATGCCACTTCTCCTTCCTGTAAGAAAGGAGGGCCTTCATCCTCTTGTCAATCGGGGAGGAACTCCAGGATCGGTCCTAGTTTGTACCACAACTCCCGGTCATACCTGGCTAGGATTGCCAGTGCGTTGGCCGCCTTGATTGTGGACGCTGCAGTGTAAATCACCTTCTTCCCCATGGCGTCCATCCTTTTTCCCTCACTGGAGGGACCCAAGATGACGAGGATGGGTTAGCTGACCGTTTCCTCACAGCCGCCGACAACGCCGAGTCCGGCGATGGTCAGGACGTCAGGCATCAGGGTGCGGAATCAGGCACCCTATACTTCTTTCCAGCCTATCCCGCATAGCTGGAGCTGTGCAAGGGTTCTTCAGGAGGGCTATGCCCTCTTCCCAAATATTGTTCAGAAAAGGCACCGCCATGATGGTCTTCCTCTTGGCCTCTCGCCTTTGATACAAGAAGCCATCCTTCTTGCTTTCCTCTGGCACTAGCTGGAAATCATGGAGTTGGGCAAACTCACCTTGTCCGGTGGGGGAACCCTATGTGGGGAATCCAAATGTGGAGACTCACCATCCGCAGCTACGATGTCTTTGTCGTCCTCCGTCGTCCTGGCCGTATTCGTTACTGTACCCCTGTCTGGGTCTGCTCGGGGGAGTTGGGTCCGGACGCAGTGGAAGAGGATGATATGGGGGGCGTCAGATGACACTTCCTCTTCTTCAGCAGAGGCTGACCGGGGACCTGAGGTACCACAGGTACCAGTGCCTGACGCATTCTCATCTGGATCTCTGACACCAAGGTGTGGAGAGTCTACAGAATATCCAAGGAAATGTCCCTCGGCTGAGAAGGCAACACAGGGAAACTAGGCCCTGCGCCGTCTTCCTCCTCGTCCTCGTGGACTGTATGCATGGACTCCTGATCTTCGTCATCCGTGGATGAGACATCCATGGCTTGGCAGACGACTTGGGAGGGTTGTTTCGGGGCCTCCACGCACCCCCCCCTTTTCCTCCTTGACGGTTCAGAACCAGGACCTGTGGCGGTTTCTTCACCCCTTTTGGCGTACCTGCAGACTTTGCCAAATTTTCTGCAGTGGTGGTGCGCCGTGGAAGCAGGGACTCTTTCTGCGCCATGGGAGTCCCCCCTGTAGGATCAGCGCCCTTAGCTGCCGTGCTAGTAGCCGTCGACTGAGTCGCCGACGAGGTCTTTGGCTGTGCTGGTTGAGCTTGCATGGCCTCCTCGGTCCGCGGCTTCTCGGATTTCTCCCATAGCTTAGCCGGGGTAGATTACTTCCTCTTTGAAGAGGAGCTTGATGGTAGGCTGGCAATGGAGGAAGAAGGTGATGCTGATTCTGCCCTATCCACCTTGGGACCCGCTTCCCTGGTGTACGCGGTAGTCTTGCACTTGAGGTTTCTGGCCTTATCTTGGGCCACTATGGATGACGCGCTCTTAAAGGACTTACAAGACTGCTACTCCGACCGGCTGTCCTAGACGAGGCATGACGGGTCAGTGGCCTTGCTGTGAAGCCATGCCACCAGCCTACTATGCCTGTCCGTCATTTTCTTAGAGAAACCGAGGCAAATCTCGCACTCTACCTCCTTATGGTCCGGGTGTAGGCAGCAGAGGCATTGTAGGTGCATGTCCACCACAAACACATTCTGTAGCCCGCATTTGGTGCAGGGCCTGAGGAGGGACCTTTCCTTCTCCTCGGTCATGGTCAGAGGGCACCAAGTAGGCCCAAGATGAATCTTCGATGAATCCTAGCCCTTGAGGGGCGTGGAACTTCACCGACTACGGGTCCCCGTTCCTAGCCCTTGAGGGGTGCGGAACTTCACCGACAACGGGTCCCTGCTGTCGGCAGATGAAGGAAAGAGCACAACGGCTCTCTGAGACAGAAAGTGAACTTTTCTCGTCGAATAACATGCAAAAACGTACAAATAGCTCAGAGAGCAACTTGAGGACTCCCAACAATGAAGCATGCGGTAAACATTTGAAGATGGCTGCCAGGGGAGTTGCTTAGGGAGAGGATTGCCATTGGATTGGGGCAGTATGACCCAGAGGACAGTGATTGGTTTAGAGGAGAAATACAGTTTTAAAGCGAAAGTCAACATTTTTCTTTTTACCGAGGATTCCCAGCCTGACGACAGGGAATATTCATGAGCATGTGAATCCATTCCAGACCCCATGGTGGAGAATGATGTGAATCTTCAAGCTACATATTAGGCAGGCTTCCTGAAGATTTAACACTTGAAATCAGAAGCAATAACAACACCCTGCAACACCCATACTGTCTAGGTCATGTGGGTGTGGAATGTGTATTGGTGTGCGATTTGTCAATACCTAACGAGGTGGCAATTGAGAAGGACCTAAAGGCCAAAATTAGAGAAGCTTTGCAAGCCCAGGAAAGAACAATGCTGCAGTCATTTTATAAACCTGCATTTACAGGGCGCAGCCTACATCGGCAACGGTGCTTAATTTCTGCACCACTTGTAGCAGGCGCACTGGCTGGAGCAGGTATTTTATCTGTTCAACAAAATGGACAACACCTTCTACATTCCGGTAAGGTGTATTACGGCTGTTAGCAGTAGCTTCGAAAGTGCATAACGGGGAAATAAGTGTCATGAACGCCCAAACGTTCAAATATCCTGTTGAGATAGATTTCTTTTTCTGCTTTCCTCCCATAAAACGTCTGCTTCCTGACATGACGTTTTGGAGTCAAGTACAGTCCTGAGCCTTACTTCCCTTGCTTTTTGCTCACTTCTATGGGGAAAATGATACTGATTAAGACTATTAGTACTGGGAGACCATGTCTCCATTAGTGAAATGTGGGCAATTAGGTGGCGCGGAAAGTGCTACCTTTAAGCCGAAACTATTATCATTAAAATAAGAGCTTTAACATAAGAGCTTCAAATATGGGCTCTGAATGAAGGTCTGTAATGCTTTTACAATGGAGCTATCATTTGAGGAGGGATAGACAGTTGTTATTGAATCCCTCCCATTCCCTGCGCGTAACCATGCTAATCCCTATGGCTAATCCCAACCATTCCTGCCCATCTCAGAACGCTTGAGTTTCTGAGCTCTTCTATGGAGGCAGCAATCTTGGATGACTGTCTCTGAAGCTCTCTAGAAATAAGGCAAACTAACGGCCATCTTTGAATAGGTAAGATAATGTGTAGCTTTAAAATAGCTTAAGTAATTTGTATTTCGGGATTTTATTTGTTGCTGCATGTTTTTACTTGGTGTCCTGGCACTCTGCACACACGGGCAGGTTCAGTTTTTCACCTGTGCCATTTTTTCATAGTAATTGCCTGGTGCAGTTTAAGTACCAGCAGGGTTTGTGCCCATTAATGAGTTGCGCTATTATTGAAGATGTTGGTCTACAGTATAGTTTTGCCAGATTTACTAAACATGGTGCAAGCATTCAAGTGTTTAAAATGGAGTGTTTTTTTCAAGGTACATTCTTTGAACCGTTTGGGAGATCTAGTTATGTGTTTCTGTTAGCGGGCTAGGTGACAGTCCTGAGACGTAGTGATTGTGATTGGTTGCACGTTAAGAGTGCGTGCAAGCGAGCATCTTGTAATTTTCGGTTTATGACACCTCAGCGTTGTGCTTAGAGCAAGGGTTTCCGTTCACTTGCAGAATGCTGCATTTCGCTTACTGGGGCAGTGGGCTTGCACAAAGCTGCATTATATGCAAGTAACAAGCGAAACTATGTACAAGTAGTTGTGCAATTTTTGGCTTTGAAGATGAGCAGCAATGTCTATGTGGCGTTGGTTTCTAGGTCTGTTAATTACTCTAGCTGTGAGGTTTGGAAAGCTCCTGTTTGCATGACGAACAGTGTATCCAGTCAATGTTTTGACTTTATGCTATTCCATTGAGTCGCTTTTGAGTCCATTATTAATAGTATATGCACAGTTCTAGACGTTTGGCTCGTTCGGAATAAAGATTTGATGTTTTTAAATGACATCATGCTCTTTTCATTTAGCAGGTGGAGCTTTCGCTATATGTAAGATTAAGATTAATTGCAGACTAACGGAGGTTTGGTAAGTACTATGTTGCACACATGGCTGACCTTTAAGTGATATGGGTTTATCAGTAGCATTGATGTATGGTCTAGGGAGAAGCGGACCATACTTCGCTCTCAACTCACACGCTTTTGGCGGGTGTCACCAGCCTTGTAAAGAGCTGACTCACCCACCAAGCCTCCTGCATGCCCATTCATTTCAAAGGACTCTCACCCGCCAAAAACAAAATCGGGTGTTTTCACCCGCCTTTGTGACACAAATGGTTGAGAGCTATACATTCATGTGATATTGAAGACATTAGGTGTACTTTCATTGAACTTGGAAGTTGATGTCACTGGCTTTGCCTTACTTAATTGGTATTGATGTGATGCATTGTGTTCAACTCGTCAGGCACTGGTGTCTAGTCTAGATGTTAGGTTTTCTCCAAGTCACCAGGTGTAATGAAATGGCACTAATGCATGCTTGATCTGTGATTAACTCCTTTTCATGGGCCAGTGTGGGTACGGCACGAAGTGACCACTGTGATTAAGACTTATACCAATAATGTTTTCAAATTTGTTTTGTTTTTGAGGCATATGAGGAGGTACACAAACCTTGTAGGCGTTGTTTGGTTATTTGGCCACCCATTGCCTTGCTGATCCCTATGGCCACTCCCACTCAGTTTCTGCCCCTTCCCTGCCCTAACCACTTTCTGATGGGAACTCTTTGATCTCACTTTATGCAAGCCTTACTATCAAACTTTGCACTCAAAGTGCCTGCCAGTGTTTTTTCAAAGCAAGCTTCTGAGAGTTAATGACTTAATTGGCGCTGTAAACACGCTACTGGTGTAATACAAATGTCTTAACCAGATCTACTGGTTGAGAATTGTCTTAACCAGATCTGCATTCAGCCACTCGATTTATAAGCACTATGCATGTCCTTCACTGAAGTCCTGTTAAAAACAACCATGGGCTGATATTTGGTAAGCCCACACTTCCTCATCCTGCATCACGAATGGAGAATGCGCTTACAAGATGCTTACAAGATCCTCCTGCGTTGGTACTATCCTCCCCTAATACTCCATCACATGAATCCCACACTTGACCCACACTGCTGGAGACAATGCTGCCAAATAGGCTCCTTCTTCCATATGCGGTGGTCCTGCCCCAAGACTCAAGCCTTTTGGACACAATGCCTAGCGATGATTGCAGACATTACTCAGGTGCGACTGCCCCTAGACCCGAACCCATTCTCCTTGGAGTGCCGATTCGTGGAATATACCCAAGGTCTGGACCTAAAGCCAAACTGTTATCCCAATGCTTACTGGCAGGCAGAAATGTGATAGCCCGCACCTGGAAAACGGCGGAAGGTCCTCTCATGCCCTTCTGGTGGGTGAAAATCTGGGACATCGTGATCGCTGAGAAGGTAACAGCTGCCAGGGCAGGCCTTCTACACTGCTTCCATAATATTTGGGGTCCAGTCTTAGACTTTGACCAAAACTTTCCGGGCCTGACATTCAAGCCCCAATTAGCCAGGAGAACTGTACAAGATGGGGATCCCCAGCGGGAAGGGGAGGAAGGAACTTAAGACCTGGGGGAGGAGCAGGAGGGGAGTCAATGGGTGTTGTTCTTATGCCTCATGTCGCGGATGCTTTAGCTATGGATTGTTATAACCTGCCTGTTTAAAATAAACATATTTAAAAAATAAAAAAACACAACCATGTGCAAAACCAACAGTTCTGGCTTGTGTACAAGTATTAGGTATTTGCCAGGCACTGCTGTTCGATGCCCAGGTACTCGCACCATTTTGCATTTGCTACCATCAATGGACAGTTATTACCACTGCTGCAGTGCCTGCCAAGTGCCTTTCCCATCCCTACGTATAAGACCAAACTGTTGGCATTGTCAATGCTCGTTTCACTAAGCGTTCACGATAGGCTGGTTGAAGCAGATATTTTACAACTGTGTTTTTCTTTTTTGTTCCATACACCTTTGTATTTTACCACGTTAAGAAAGATTGTCTTTTTGCACCTTTATCTCCATATAATCCTGTGGGACCCCCAGTCTTTTAGCTTATTCTTGTACCCTGTCCTGACTTTTGGAGGTCAGTACAGCCTTCTGCATTACTTCTCTTGCCTATTTTGCTAATTTGTAGGGGGAATCTGACTAGTCCCTACATTTGTCAGAATTGAGCTACTTTGCCTCTCTTTTGAAATTCTTGTATTTTTACAATTGGACAGATTACCTTACAGTGCAGTTAGGATACTTTTTATCCTTATAATTTTTTACCTGAAGGCTTTTTGGTTAACTTGAGAAAGTGTCAAAGACAAGCTGGTGGCAGCTGTCTGTTCTATACCGTTTTTATGATCTTTTTCTCTTACATTTGCATTTACCGCAAATGGCTACTAAAGCTGTCTAGCACCCTAAAATGCCACAAGATGGCGTGGAAAGAAAGGAGGGCTCCTGCAGCTATTCAACAGATCATCGTTGGAACCAAAACTTATATGAAGAAGAGCAGCCATATACGCTAAAATGGCAGCGCCATGAGATTTTCGCCTGTCATTTGCCCATTTTGTGCCTTGGCTTTCTTCCTGCCCGCTCAGGTCTGGACTTTCCATACATGGAAAGCCCTTTCCCATGATTGGATAGCCCCTGCTAGTTTGATTGGTGGAGATCCCGACTCCAGTCCAATTTCTAGATAAAAGGAGTACTCTTGAAGTCATTCGACAGATTATGATTGGAGCAAAGACCCCTTACGAAGAAGTGCAGCCCACTGAGGAGCAGAGAGACTGTTGCAGCTGACCAGCCTGGCTTCCTGCCAATTATCGGAGAACCCCAGATCCTCTTTCCTGCCTTCCAAAAGGCCCTTGCCAGTCCTTTGACCCCTGTCCCAACCCCGGCTCGAGGATAAATGTCTGCTGAACCTTTGGAAGTGTCCCTGAACCACCCGGTGGACTGACCAGCTCTGTCCTGGGCTACTTTGCTGCACCAGTTGCCATTCAGAGTTCATCTTTGAAACTTAGTTGATCTTCAGCTAGTGTAACAAGATGCCCGATTCTGCAGTTTCAGTCTTCCTGACTGAAGAGACGCCCTGCAAGGCTTGCTCCTTTGTTCACAGCACGAGGATCGCCTGTCGCCACCGTACCATGGTGGCTTTCATTGAAACCCATCTTCATTGTGTCGTGTATTTATCCTTAGGTCACCTCTACCTTCGAGGTCGTCAAATTGCTGTGCCAAGGGTTTCATGCTGTCAAGTCTCCACAAACATCTCGCAAGAGTTTGGAACCCCCGACTACCTGGACCCAATCCCAAGGCCAAAAGTGATCTCTACATCTGCGGCCCCAGGATCTCCCTTTACTAGATAAAGCCTAGATGTAAGCGGGCCCAGCAGATTCTGGAACCCGTGAAGTGGTTGCTGGAGAGATCGGCCAAAGGGGGCGAGTTTGCATAGCTATTCCTAGCCCACCTCCCCGATATAGGGTTGTATGGGTGTAATGTCCTAACCCTGTCTTTCCCTTTCCTAAGATCGGTTGCGGTTTGGTCAAGGACATCCCCACCCCCCTGGCCCTCCCCTAGAGGGGTGGGATTGGGAGTCAAACTTGTAAGAACTTTACTTACCCTTTTTATTCAACTTCTAGAACATTTACTCACAACTGTTGGCTTTAGCAACTCTTGTTTGCGAATCACATAGTAAACCCCCTTGCAGAGTACATATTGTGGAACTGGTGACGTTTGGGCACTAGGCCCCCAATCTTAGCAGGGTTTGACTATTTAAGAAATAGGGACGTTGTTTTGGGTTTATCTGCGGCTGTTCTATCAATTTACTTACCTGTCTCCAACTGGTTCTAAATTGCTGTTAGCTCGATTTCTCACTTGCTTTACTACAAAAAGTTATTGAAAGTGTTGCTCTTAATATCACCAACTACTGCATAACTATTTGTAAAGGTAAAGTGTTGGTGTTCTGTTAGCAGAACCCCCAATAGTGAATGAAATTATGTACATGATAGTAGTTGTGTGACAATACTTACCTGATGTTTTCATTGATTAGAGTGTACTGTGATGAATCCCTAGATGTCGCCATTTCTTCCCAGGGGAGGACACCTTCCCATGAGGCCAGGCTGGTGAGGTCGCTACCCGATAGTACCCTTGGGGGTGGTATAATGCAGGAGGATCTCATGTGGAGGGACTCACCCTTCAGAGAGGAGTACGACCATCTACGGTAGAGCCCTTGTAACATCAATACACACCCACACACTCTAACCTCTCCTTCCTTGAAGAACCTCATGTAGCAAGTAAACCTATGTACTGCTATCAAGTGGAGATCTATAGAGAACCTGAAAGTACTGCGACGAAGAATAGGCATACAGACATGACGATCACTCTCCAGAGCCGAGAGCAATAGCCTAGTCTCTCGCAAGGAAATCAACATTTGAACACTTTAAAAACCGATGGACAACCAAAAGAGAGCCTGGCTGGTAAGCCATACAGGAGCGGAGATGCTGCGAGACGCGGAAGTTGAAATCCTGAGACCGGAGGACGCTGGCGGAAAAGGGGCGAAAAGCCCTGTCCGATCCCAGAGGAGAAAGGCCGTGCACAGCTCTGGCCATCAAAAGGAACGGTAACACTGCCCCGAGAAGTCGAACCGGCGAGTCCTTGGCGAGTGTGGATACAGTAGTCAGTGGGAAGACGCTGACCCTCCGGAAGGACGGGAGAGAACAGGAAAGACCAGCGAAGCTCACGAGAGACCGCTTCCAGTGCAAACGGGGTCCGGAGACATGCAGCGAGTCCCTACAAGTTAACGGGAGGCACAGGTCTGCCGGCGGGTCAAAAGGGAAGTGAAAGTGTCTCTGTGTGGTCCCTGGGCTAATCCCTATGAAATGAACATTGAGAGAAGGGTCATAGAACCCAAAAGTTAAAGGGACTATTTCTGAATCAGAGAAAATCTTCTCTGTGTCAGTGGTGGAGGCAAAATCACTGACCACCAGAGAAGGGTCATGCAACCCAGAAGTCAAGGGGACTATTTGTGTATATGGGAAAAATCTTCCTTGCGTCAGTGGTGTAGTCATAACAACTGACCACCACAGAAAGGTCACAAACCCAAGGAGACTATTTGTGTATCAGAGGAAATGTTCATTGTGACTAGAGAAGGGTCAGGGACCCCGAAGTTCCTGTGTCAGTGTAAGGAATAGAACCACTAACGATCAGAGACACTCGGGTCGAGGCACTACTTGGCAGGTTAGCGAACCAGGTCTGCCGAGTCAAAGAAGAAGAACCTGGTCTGGGACCCAAGCACAATTGGAACATTATGTGATATTGAACATAGGAGACACCGGAGTATCCAGGGCAAGGGAGCCATTCCCCCTGGGTCTAGTGTGATAGGCACATTGCAACAAAAGCATCAGGAGTAGATGGTCATCCTCACGATAATAAGTGGGACTACGTAAGGACAATCTTCTAGCAGGAAAAGGGAGTCATTCCCCCTAGTGAATATTGATTGAACTTTGCTTTGTTGAGAATACGCCAACCAGGGGAAGGGAGTAATTTCCCCCTGAACAAGGAACATCTTTACCCTTATCTACTTTAGTTACAAGTGTAGATATTTAAGTTAAACAGACATTCTGACAGATCATTCTGACAGATCCTTTTTAGTCTTTAGTTGAGGCAGGGAAACCCCTCATAGAAATAGGGATAGTTAGGCCTTTCTCTTTCTTTTAAAGAAGAAGACAAGTCTTTGTCAACCATCATGCCACCTTTGTGTCAGTCTCCTTCTTCTGCACCCTTACAGTACTCAAAGGCCTAAATAATTGAATCTTTGTGTACCTCGTATACACAAGCAAAAAAACACCACTTGCTACCCAACTTCCCAACACACTGTCAGAGAGGTGAGAATTCTTGTAAGTGATCTTTGTTTACACTTCGCTGCATTAATCACGTGAACATAGGTATTAGCAAGAAAACTATTTTTAATACATATTCAAATCGTTAAACAACCATCTGTCAAACTAATACAACGATGATCTGACTAAAACACAAAACACAAATACACAGATAAATCAGCGTTCTCTTGACATGCTTTAAGGTTGCGGTCAAGACCTCAGCCTCATACATTTTCTGAGGTGTATTGAAAACACCTTGTTTGGGTGGATCGGACTCTAATACGGTCTATTCCAACAATTGTGATGTTAGTATCAAAGTGATTTTAGAAAAACATGACATCCTTTCTTATATCATGACACGTCTACACCAACTTGTGTGTTCGGGAGAGAGACATACACCACAACTGACATATCTTGATATAGGGTGTGTGGTCTGTCCCCTTCTTCAGGACGCTGTCAATTTTTCAGTGTATAATCCAATACACAGACAGAAAAGCAGTCAGTCACGTGATCAGCATGTACCTCCTACAAACATAAACCAATACAAATGACATACTGTCAAAAACTTATATTCAAGTGACCGTGATTCATTCACAAGGCAGCTCAAGAGCTCAACACCCTACTAACCTGCTACTTGCGTAGCTTCTTTCTACGTGTGGGAGTCTAATTTCATGGTTCGGCGTCACAACTTCGCCTCAGTGGGTCATTCCATACTGAGAGATAACGAATAAAAGAGGGTTATATAGAGTCTCTCCCTTCTATTCTAAGCGTCTTGCACAGATTTTATTGTTTGGCATTTACCTTTTAGTGGTACGGAGTGTATAGGGCTTTTTGGTACACTGTGCTGTTGTGGTGTGTAGGCGAAGGATAGTCACCGCCTAGTTCTCTTCAACACGATTGCAAGGCTGCACTGCTACTTGCACATGCGAGAAGAAAAGGGAAGAGGGGGAAAAAAGAGAAAAGGGAGAAGAGAGGGGAAAAAGAAAAAGAGAAAAGACGGGGATTTAATCAGCGTCCCCACAGTGGTGTGTGTTTATTAAGCGTCTATATTCTTTCATGCCCACTTACTTAGGAAACGCACACGGCGTGGTCAGGGTACCCTCTGTGCATTAGTTGCAATCCGGCAGTTGCGGTCCAAAAATCAAGGATCTGCTGCTGCCTCCTGTTAGGCGTAGTTTCAGTGTTGAGAACCTCCTAGGGATCAAAGGGGTAGGTTAGGAGGCCTATCGGGGCAATGATCTGAGCCAGTGTATATATCCAGTGGCTGTTTTACTTACTTCAGGGTGATAAGTACTAGTCTCCCTGTGCATTCGTCTCGCAGGGGCGATCAGGTTCAAACTATCAGCCGCCATCTTGAATTGGCGTACAATTTTATAAATCTGACGCATGGACGTGTACGTGCATCCAAGCGTCGTTGCCATCTTCGATTGGGTGATGTGTAGTGTGGTTAGGTTCCTACGACTGAATGTACGTGCGTTTGGGCGTCACCGCCATCTTGGTTTGGGGCCTCATTGGATTACATTCGAAATGGGCATTGCCCACCCATTTTTCGGTGATCCCATGTGGTGATGGCATTTTTCTCAGTCTTGATGATCATGTACCTATCACAGACGGAAAACTTATTGCATCCTTTATAGATGCTTATAAACATGGTCTCA
This sequence comes from Ambystoma mexicanum, assembly GCF_040938575.1. Taxonomy (NCBI): domain Eukaryota; kingdom Metazoa; phylum Chordata; class Amphibia; order Caudata; family Ambystomatidae; genus Ambystoma; species Ambystoma mexicanum. The sequence continues at coordinate 1,174,613,962 of NC_090932.1, read as the reverse complement.
CAGAAATGCCATATATAAAACAAATCCCATGTTTACTATTGCGTCATTGTGATGTAAACACTGACTTACTGTATAGGCATTGGCACAAGATTGCCCATACCCTCTCAGATATTGTTGTGACGAGCGGGAGATTGGGCAGCCCCGTTTGTGTGTCATCATTGCTAATTAAATAGAAAGGCCTGTGTCCCACTTGTGGGATACACAAGTTCCCAATAATGGGCCATCTCTGGATTTGTGCCAGCGTGACCGCCTCCGCTAGAGGCATCTTCTTCAGTTTCTCAGCAGGGAAGCTGATGCCTATGTTAACACCCTTGGAATAGGTGGGTTACAAAAGAGTGGTAACACACTTATAGGGTTGTGAGCGGGCCAACCCTGGACTAATGGAAGCATGGTTGCCACCACTAGGGGCATCTCCCTCAATCTCTTGATGAGGAAACTGATGCCTGTGTGAACACAGATGGAATCGGTGAGTTGCAGAAAAATGGTGACACACTTATGGGGAAACCCCTTGGTCAATGATGGACCTCATTGGTTAATGATAAAATAAATTCCACTCCACTGTTAGATTTAGACCAATTTTGACCGTGTCTAGGTTACAGATCCATTTTTGTTCTGTTTTTCCTGAGGGTTAGATCTCTATCACCCCCTCGTGGGTGGGCTTGAATTATTTGAATCACGAACCAGTACATTTCGTCCTGTGTGTGTTTTGCTGTCTCATAGTGTGCCACCAATGGTTTATCTGCAGTATGGTTTCTTATGGCCGATCTATGTTCACATATGCGTGTCTTTACTGTTCTCTTGGTCTTACAGAAGACCACACGGGCATCTAATGCCATAAATGACCCATTTAGTAAGGCAATTCGAAAAGGTGTTGAATTTCCAATTCCGCCCTTTAAGATCGATATGTTTGATGTTGCTCGTCAGGTGGCATACCGAGCAGTGCCCGCATTTAAAGTGGCCTATTACCGGAGGTAAGTGCCACAGTTAGGTCTGGTCCATGGTTGGATTTTTATCGATCGGTTATGTGTGCAGAAGTTTATCGCGCAAGTTGGGCATGCGTTTTAATGCAAATCTGGGGGGGACCTGGTTAAAAGTCATCTGTTTGTACAATTTTCCAATGTTTGAGAAGAACAAGTTACTTCTTACCTTGTAACGTTCTTTCGATGGGATGTTCCTCCGACGTATTCCTTATCTATGATATTTGTATCTCCAGCTTGCTGGCCTCGGAATTTTTTTTTCCCAGTAGAGGGCGCTGTGCGTCGACGTCCGT